>NC_050576.1:208986530-209299736 GCF_011100635.1 Trichosurus vulpecula | reverse complement strand
ATTAGCTGTCAGATCCTTAGAAAATCGACTTTACCTCTTTAGGCCTCAGTTTCTTCTTTTTTTGGGGGGGGGGGGAGGCAATCAAGGTTAAGTGACTTGTCCAGGGTCACAAAGCTAATAGGTATCTAAGGCTAGATTTGAACTCAGGTCCTCCTGACTCCAGGGTTCTATCCCCTGTGCCATCTAGCTGCCCCTAGGTCTCAGTTTCCTATTTTAAAAAGTGTATGTTGGACTTGATGATAGATTCTAAATTCCTTTCCAGCTTTAAAACTATTATCTATTTTTTTAAAAACTAAATCAAAGCAGCCTAGGATCTTCTCCCTCCTTGCCACTGATTTGAATTCTAAGCTGCTGCTATTAGAGGCACCTAGAAGATGAAATGAAAAATGTTTGAGGGGAGTATTACCAAATACAGTAAATTGTTGCTTGTTGTTACACCAGTTGCAATTTTCTATTAGCTGGTCTGTTCAGACAAATAAAACATTATGACTGATGTTCAGAATAATAACCCTGAAAAGGTGCTGCAATATTTCAAAATCATGGAATGAATATTAAATTATGTTCAATACGGTTTCAGTTGTTTATACTTTGCTGTACTAGGATTCTTTTTTGGTACAGCATATCATAATTCACTATTAACTAGTATGATAACTCACGGATCTGATTCCTCAACCATGAGAAAGTAGAGAAAAATGCTGCATTTGGAGATAGAGAATTCTAGGTTTAAATTCTGGTCTTCTAATCCATTTCCTTCATGACTGTGGACAAGTGGCTTTACCTTTATGGGTCTGTTTTAAAATGAAGGGGATGAATTAGATAACTTCTAAGATTCCTTCCAGTTCTAAATCCTTTGATATAGGAACCTAACAAATTTTGCTCTGTTACTGTTTTTGAATTATATGTTGTTTCGCCCATGCCTCTTTCCCCTTCTGTTAGTATACACGATGAAGAATTAGGACATCTTTTACCATTGAGTCTTTTATACTCAACTGAAACAAGTTGATTCTACAGATTTTTTTTAATGGAGTTGGGGAAAGAAAACCCTTGCATCAAGACAATGGCAGGGCCAAGAATTCTGTATCTCTCAAGTGAACTCTTCATTAGATCTCAATGGATAGTCTTCTTGCAGTCAGCTCTAGATTATTTGAGTCAATGGAGACAAAAATTGTATAGAATCCAAAATTATTCCTATTTTCTACCCAATATTCTACCTAGAGATTAGCTTGAGATGATGTTAAAATAGTCTGCATTCCCTGAATGGAAAATGACTAGTGTCCAGGGAAGGTGTCCCAAACAAGTGTCTGGGGGAGAGAGGGGGGTGGAAAAGGGAGAGGGGGAGAGGGAGAGGGACAGAGGGAGAGAAAACAAGAGAACAAGAACTTAGACTGTGTTGAAGCAAGAGGAAGGAAGGAGAGGAGAGGAACCAAGCATTTACTAAGCATCTTTTATGTGTGAGGCACCATGCTAAGTCCTTTACAATTTGACCGTCACAATAACCCTGGTAGGTAGGTACTACAGTTACTCCCAGTTGCAGTTGAGGAAGTGAGGCAACCATGTAAAACATAAGAGTAGTGGCCAGGGAATTTTAGTGTGAAGAGGCAAAGAGACTGGGGATGGGGGAGAAAGAGTAGTGTTTATTAAGCACCCACTGCTTGCCATGCATTGTTCTAAGTGCTTTATAAATGTGATCTCATCTCATTAGAGCCTCCAAACAATCTTGGAGGGTAGATACTATTATTATCCTTGTCTTACGGCAGAGGAAACTGAGGCTGAGTGGCCAAGTGACTTGTGCAGGGTCACACAGCTATTACGTTTCGGTGGGGTGGGAGGAGACACAGAGTCTGATGTCACATTTGAACTCAGGTCTTGCTGACTCTTTCCACTGTGCCACCCTAAAAGGTGGGCAGGGACAGAGAAGGACTTTTGTTATTCTCTTTTCAGTTGTAAAATATTTTGGTTCACTTACCTGGTGCACTAGTAAACACTGCAAAACATTCTCCTGTGGAAGCAACTGCAGTCACCAGGGAGCGTCTTTTTGCAAAGTATAGTGACAGAATGGTGACAGTGGGGAGGAAGCTGAGGCAGAATCCCAAACCTGTGAACACGTGTCAGAAAGTATCACGATAACCAAGAAGAAAGAACATACTGATATTAAAGTTCTCTCTTTTTTTTTAAATAACTCACATTTATGTCATACTTTAAGTTTTGAACAGCTCTATGAGGTAGGTCACAAAAGTATGATTATCTTTATATTACATCTAAGCAAACTGAAGCTAAGGGGCTGAGCTGTACACAGTCATATTTCTTTTTTTAATAAGTTTATTAATTTTTAGTTTTTAACATTCACTTCCATAAGTTTTAAATTAAAATTCTTTTACAGATATCTTTTTTAAGAAGAAAATAAGATTGTGAGCTTTTCTAACCAAGTAATTTAGTATGGACCAGGAGTTCATGAAGGATGGCGCCTCATGAAGGAGTTACCAGTGTGGGAGATGTGAGGTAGATGACGTGAATGGTGTATACTTTATTGCCCACAGATACGAATGCTTTTCCTCCCAAAGCAATTGTTCAGTTGTACTTTGGAAAACAAATGACATTTTCAAAAGGATTAATTTTAATCAGCTCAGGAAAAGGGTCCTCTGCAAAGTTTTTAAAATCAGGTAGACTGTTTAATATACATCATATCTAGAAGCTCACTTCAAAAGCAAAAAACCAAAATGTTGCCATTACCCAATTGAGAAGAATTTTTGAGTGAACTCTCCTTTGTCCTCCCACCCCACCGAGAAACTTAAATAGCTGGAACATTTGGATCCAGGGCAACACTTACCACAGATTATTCCAATAGTGATGTACATATGAACAACAGTTTGTGAAAAGGATGCCACAATCATCCCCGCACCGACAAGCAGCCCTCCTACAATCACCACTGGACGATGGCCAAAACGATTGGTCAATATTGTGGACAGAGGAGCTACATTGAAAGAATATAAAGTTATAAGTTAGTCTTATAGGTCTGAATGCTAACTCAAGTTGTCTTAAGTCTTAAATGTAAGATAGTATGGAAAAAAGCAAATGAGTTCTATAAAACGTTCACTTAAGAAAGCTCATGGGGTAAGTTTATTATTTGTTCATGTCAAACGGATAAAAAGAAACCAGGTACACAATATTCTGGATTTATATCTGCATTTGAGGGGGGAAGAATTTTCCTAACACTTTTTTTTCCTCTGAAACTCACTACGTTTTGTTGTGTGAATATAGATTGTTATCTGGGGTGATGGAGCCTCCCAATATTCTGGTGATTTTTCTTTCCTGGCTTTCTAATACCCTCTCCTCTCTCTTGCTTTATTTTTACTAATCTGTTTTGTCTTTGGTTATTCTCTTACTTTTATCCCTCTCCCATGTACTTTTGCTTTCAAATATTAATCACCATTTGGTGTAATTAGTACAAAAACCCCTCAGAAATATACTTAAATTTGGGGGAGGGATTTCATTGATGATTAATCAGCTTTGGTTCATACTGTAAGATTATAAACTTGTTCAGAACATGAAAGTTGGAAGGGACTTCGGCGACCATTTAGCCCAGGATTTCTTAACCAGTGGTGTGGGGGGGTGGTCCACAAACTTGAAAAAATGGTTTTTGACAACTGTGTTTCAATATAATTGATTTCCTTTGTAATCTCATGTATTTTATTTTATGCATTTAAAAACATTATCTTGAGAAAGGGTCTGTCTATTGGCTTTACCAGACTGCCAGAAAGGTCCAATTACACAAAAGAGGTTAAGAATTCCTGATGTAGTCCAGTGCATGCCTAAGTGAGAATGCCTTCTACAGAAATAGTAGTTATTGGGGACTTCATTTATCTAGACATGTGATAAAACTTTCAGCAAAAAGCAGAGCAGCTAATCATTTCCTGACTTACTTAAATGATAATTTAATGCTCTAAAAGGTAAAGGGATCAAACAAGAGGGAATTCTATTCTGAATCTGGTTTTTGTTCAAGGAGGAACTAGCTCCTGGGGTGGAAAAGCCAGGGGATAGGAGACAGAACAAGATTTAAACAGTTTATTTTAGAATTTGTGATAAAGGAGAGGAAATTTGGTAACAGCCTAACATGCTAGTGCCTGTTTCCCAAATTATGTCGTATAGATTTTGTATTTATATATGTAGATATTGGCTCCCCTGATCGAATTTAAACTTCTTGAGGTCAGTGGAAATTATTTCAAAGGATTTGGGAAAAGGATAGGTAGGATCCCAGAGATTCTACAGAGGAAGTAGGTTCAGGAAGGATGGGAAACTCTCAAGAATGAAATTCTAAAGATAAAATGAGATGCAGTTCTCATGGAGAAGAAAAAGGAGAGTTGACTAAAGAGACCAAAGTGGATGCAGAAGGTACTCAACCAACTGATTTTTCTTGTTAGTAGTAGTACTTACTTTTCAGAATGCTTCACATATATTTCCTTTTACTTATTTTTTAAAAGTTTTACTGAAATTTTTTTTAGCACTCACCTTTCCAGACTCCAATACAATTGTCCCTTATAACAAATAAAAACATAAGTTTCAGGTTTTTAAAAAGTTATATAAGGAGGATAGCAGCAAAGGCAGGTAAAGGAAGATGAATAGACAAGCCTGTAAGAATAGTGTCATGAGTAAGAAATCTCACAATGAGCTGAGGCTGTCAGGGAAAGCTAAGAGGAACAAGAGAGAATATGTTTGGGGTAAATGGGACAATGACTATTTAAATACAGAGGGAAGGCAGAACTTACTTTATTGCTTACTTTATGTTTGCATTTTCTGCCAATAAGAAAAATCTTTGGAATAGAAAAGGTAAAACAAAAATGGCAAATGGGGAGCTAATACCCAAGAAAATTAAGGAAATAGTTAAGACAGCATTTAAATGTTCCAGTGAGTTCAGGGACCAAAAGAATTGGTAACTTGGTAACTGTGTCTGCTGAGTCAGTGACAGTGATTTCTGAAAGAATTTGGAGAATGGGAAAGGTATCACAGGATTGGAGATGGGTATATGTGCCAATTTTCTAAAAAGGGAAAAGAATAAACTCTACAAACTATGGTGCCTTATTCCTGGCACAAATCTTTAACATTTTTAAAAGGATGGTCAGTAAATATCTAGAGGAGGAAGTTATAACAAAGAGTAAGTATAGTTTTATCAAGAACGGGTCATGCCAACCGAACCTTATTTCCTTTTGATAGCTAACAAGATCACAGAGTATTTTAAAAGTTCCTTATGGGCTAGAACCCCACTGGGCTGAATCAAATAGGAAAAAAAAATTACTAGGGGAACATGTGAAGTCTTAAATTTTGATTTTAAGAAACTGGTAAATTAGAGGGCGAAGTGCTGTAGATTATTTTGACTAGATTTTAACAAGACATTTGATAAAGTCTCTCAAGCTTTCCCATTTTATTGGCAAACTTCTCTTCATTATAGAACTCTTCCTCTTTGCCATTACCACTCAGCAAACTTTCTAGCTTTATCTCCACTTCACTCTATCCAGCTATATCACTCTATTCAAACTCTTGAAGCAATTATCTACTAGCTCCAGTTTCATTCTCCTTCCATTCTCAAGGTGTTCCCTACCTGTCTCACAATCTTTCACTCCATCCCAACCTATGCCATTATATTAGGGGACTTGGCATACATGTTGATGTTCCCTAAAACATCCTGGCATACTGGTTCAGACCAGCTCAACATCCAAACAACTGGCTAATGTAGCCCATAACCCTCCTCAGTGCAACTGAAGCAGACTAAAATGTAACTGGGAAATATTCAACAAAATAAACAAAAATACAATAAAACATAGATAATGTTAATATTTGGTTTTCTAAGCCAATATTTGGCTTGCAGAGATTCTTCTTTATGATTTAGTGGCCCCCATTTTCTATTTGAGTTTGACACCACTGTATTAGATAACAACGAAACAATGAAAGCCCCAAAAGTTGGGTTAGAACATTAGGCTGAACCTAATAAGACAAAATACAGTAGTAATAAAGGAAACCTTTTTACACTGGGTTAAAAAAAAACAACTTCACGGCTTCAGGCCTGTGCAACTTGCAGCCAGCCAAAGGATTTCGGGCAGCCCGTGAAAAATGTAGATGAAAACATCCTTCATATCCAGAGGACATCCTTTGGCATGCAGCAGTCGGGCCAAGGGCCATAAGTGGGTCGAGGGCCTTAAGCAGCCTGCGGCTGCAAATTGTGCCGGCCTGGGCTAGATGTACTGTTGGTCATCTGAAAAAAAGTGTTGGTGCTTTACTGGACTGAAAGTTCAGTCAGTCAGTGGTATGTGTGATCTGGCAGCCAAGACAGCCCATGTGATTTCAGGTTGCATTAAGACATACACGTAGTATCTAAAAATAAGGAGGTGCAAGCCCCACTGTAACTCTGTCCTAGTCAGACCTCATCTGGAGTATTATCATGTCTAGTTCTGGATACCACATTTTGCAGAAGATACTGATAAGCCAGAAGGTGTCCAGAAAAGGGACTATCTACTTGTTGCAGATCTTGTGGGGGAAGAGGGGGGTGGTTCTTTTTCAAGTATAGGTTAGACTAATCAGCCACTGAGGTCTCAACTCTGAAGATTCCATTTCCCACAAGTAATCTAACATTATCTGCTTGAAGACCCCCAGTAAGGTGGAACCTGCTACCAAGAAGCAGCCCATTCCACTTCTGGAAAGCTCTAATTGTTAGGAAGTGATTCCTTCCAACAAGTCTTAATTTTCTTCTCTGCCTCTTCTGCCCAGTGCTTCTAGTTCTGGCGTCTGGGACCAAGTGAAGCAAATCTAATCCCTCCTCCTGGGAACCTTCCAGAAATCTGAAAACTGCCATCAAGTTCTCTCTTCTCTGAGCTTTTTCACTTGATCATGATTATGGGATCTTTACTAGTCCTCTCACTTTTTTGGGTCACCTTCTTCATTAGTGCTCTCCAGCGTTTCAGTGTCTCTCCCAAAATCTGGTTCCCAAGCCTGAATGCTATGTTGATGTGACCTGATCATTCTGGACACCATACCTCTCTTAAGGTAGCCCTAAGATAGCATCATTTTGACTCATCACTTTACTGACTCACGTTAAGCTAGTCCACTACAAGCCTAAGTTAGTTTTTAGTATAACAACTCTTGGGGCAGCTAGGTGGCACAGTGAATAGAGCACTGGCCCTGGACTCAAGAGGACCTGAGTTCAAATCTGGCCTCACACACCTGACTTACTAGCTGTGTGACCTTTGGCAAGTCACTTAAACCCCAATCATCTTGCCTTAACCCCAAGCCACTTAACCCAATTGCCTTGCCTTCTCCCCTCCAAAAAAAAAAAAAACCAAAAACTCTTATCTAGCTATGCCTTTCCCATCCTTTACCTGTAACATTTTTTTAAACCTACATAAAGAACTTTATGTTTGCCTCTATTATGTTTCTTTTTTTTATAGGGGATCACATGCCCAGCAAAATGATGCAGTTGTTTTCAGTAAACTTCAACATTCCCCTTTCCCTAGGGAATTATGTAGCAGATATAGAATAGCTAAAATTGGATCTACAAGATAGAAATTCCATAATGGATAGTTTTAAAAACTCATGAAATAACATAGGAGAACTTAAATATTTAACACACCTATTCCACGACCCACTTTCAACCTACCTGGTCTTCTAAGAACATGAGGCAGTGAGCACAAGCAATCTTACAGGCTTGTGCTGCTGTCAGGGTCCCTGTCCAGCCCCTCTCCACAGTAGTGACAATCCTGATCCCTCCTCACCCCACAAAAGGCAGCAGACACTAATTCTTTCAAATTACTTAAAGAAAAGGGAGAATACGTGGATGAAGAGGGGGGGGAAAATCTGAACAGCAGTCATGGTAAAGAGGGGAAAGAGCTTCCATGCAAGGGAAAAGGAACTGGAAACTCGGTAGATAGCTCTAGAGTTAACTTTGGACAGGAGCCTTTCCATGTAACCAAACCTCATAACTGGAGCGGACTGAAGACAGCTAAGATGGGGGTTCTGGATGGCAACGGAAGGGGGAGGGGGTCAAAGAGTGTGGTGGGAAATCAGAGACAAGAAACTGAGAATGCAAGAGAGAGGCTGAAAGAATAAAAGCCCAAGAAAAGGAAGCCCAAATAAAAATGTAGCTCACAAACATATAAACCAAGAGAAAGAGAAAAGGAAGAATGAGTAAAAACTTGGGAGAGGCCAGAAAGAGAGTGAAAACAAAGCTCCTTAATTAAAGAGAATTCTGCGATTAATCCTAAAATCACAGAATGACCCCAAGAAATTCCAGAATAATTTAAAAGAGGAATAAAATTTTTAGAAGAAAATATTAGGGCAATTAGGCAATTAAGACAGAGGTCTTAATGAAAAATTTTATTCAGTTCAGTCCATCATTTTAAAGTATAGTAACATTTTTAGGTTCTGATTTTTTGGATCCTGGAGGGCAGGAACTGTGCCTGTGCCTCATTATTCCTCAATGAAACATCCTTAACATAGTAAGTACTTGATAAATATTTTTTTTTAATCAAGCAGTAGAGACAGTGAAAATCCAGTCAAAACTAAGTCAACTGACACAGAACATGCTAAAGATTGTCTGTGATCCAAACTAGTTTGGTTTTGTTCCACTGTTTGGAGTTTTGTCATTTTGGCTCTTTCACAATCTATGCTTAAATTAGTATTTCAAAAAGAGATCAACATTTAGGGTCAAATTCCAGGTAGTTTTCCCTCTTGCTGTTGGAGTCCTTATGAAAATGGTTTATGTGACCAAAGTAAATGAGCTTCCATTTATCTTTACCAATAGATGGGAATTACAGGTAAAGATATTAAAAGATAATAGATAAACCAAAAATTCATTTGGCTTTTTATTATGCTGTTTTCCCCCCTCCCTCCTCAGCATTTGCCTTCCTAATTATGTTTCAGTTAGGTTGACATTAACAGCTTGTTAAGACTACAACTAATTGGGGCAAAGGATGGTGGGCAGTGCAGCAAAGAATCCCAGAAAAGTACTTGGTATCAGGGGAAGCGGTCCAGAGGTCAAATTTGACTTCCTAAACAGAATTTAGTAAAAGTTAAACCAATATCTAATATGACTTGCATGCAAGACATCACCTGAATTCATCTTGAGGCGATATGATAATTGGAAAAGGAGTTAGTTTTCTGCTGGTGTTAAAAAAAATAACATAGAAGCTTCTTGTTGACAACACCGGTTGTCCTTAGTGATAGAAGAGATTAAATTCAAGCCTATTTATTTTGAAACCTGAGTACAGCACATATTAATTAGCTTTCTGAGAAAACTAACCCTTCACAACTGGGAAATATTATCTTCACTGTAATCTTAATTATAGTTGGATATGGCCTTACATCAGCTACCTAGAAATCTGTTATTTTTCAGATGAGGAAATTGAGGCATCAAAGAGATGACATAACTTGCCCCCTAGAAATCACATAATAATTAGTTCTTGATCTTCTAAATCGATGTTAGGACTAATATAAGAAGGTAATATTGTATGCAGTGAATAAGAAACACAAAGAACATATACCCTAAGAGGTTGTATAGGCTTAAGATGCAAGTAGATTCATAGGCTCGTAGGATTTAGAGCTGGAAAGTCATTTAATTCATCTTCATTTTACAGATTAGGAAACTGAGATTTGGGAGGGTTAAGTGATTTACCCAAGGTCACAGAGCTAGTAAGTAGCAGATCTAAGATTTGAAATCACAGCCTCTGATTTTAAAACCCGTGGCTTGTTTCAGGACAACACATTGCTTCACTATGGAGAACAGTCCACTGATCCAACCCAGTGAGGCATTTCTATTTAACAAGATTCCTTGAGACAGTAACAGAACAAGGCCTCTAGCATGATGTGTAGTTTTTGTGTGGTGGAATTTTTTGGCAAACAAGGCAAGATTGTGTGGGATTGTCACATGATCAGCAAGACAGTGGAAAGTTCATCTACACATGCAATTCTAACCCTACAACTTCAAAAGAGTAATCCTCACAGCAGTGACTCAGTCTGAACCCTCTTCCCCCACCTTATAATGAGCAGATGACACTGATTCTGGGATACTCAAAGGAAAGTAAATACAAATGGTGGTGAAGAGGAGGAAAAGCAAGGTGCAGCCAGTTGAAAGAAGAGTCCCAAGGGGTTTCTGTAGTCTTCCTCCCCAGTGTTTACTCTGGACAGAAAGCCAACTGCGTTCCTACATACTCCCTTCCTTACATACCCCCCAATGCACACAGGCTGAATGTGCTACATTGGGCATCGGTGCATTAGTGGAATAGAAGCTGAAGAGTGAGAATGGAAACCAGAGAGAAGCTACTAAAAACAAAAGGAAATGAATGAAAAACAGAAAGTTTAAGAGAAAGACTGAGTGTATATAAGCCTAGTTTCTAAGCAAATAAAGCATCAGGATGACTCATAAAGACAAAAGGAAAAATGCATAAAAGTCCAAGAAAGGCTATAACACATTTGAATAAGTATTATATACTATGAAAAAAAATGAATCCAAAATCTCCAGTGAAAAAGAGAATTCTGAGGATAACCCACAGATCACGTGTGGAACAACACAGCAAAAAACTCGAATGATTCAAAAGAGAAGGCTTTTAAAAGATACTATTTGGGAAATTAGGGCATGAGGAATTAAAGAAGACATATAATAGGATAAGGAATTCTGAATACAAGATGAAGAATCTTTATAAAGAAATAGAGGCACTGTAAGAAAAGTGACAGACTTTAAGTTCAGAAATACAGAAATGGAAGAAAACTTGGCAGAAGAGAAGTAAAAGATAATAATTTTGAAAAAAAACCAAAACCATGAATTCTACATACGCCAAACTGACTGATCTTGAATTCAGGATATAAAGAAGTAACTTAAGGATCACAGGTGTCCTTGAAGAATATGAGAAATTTTAAATCCTGAATATCACACTACAGGAAATAATACAGGAAGAATTCCCAGAACTATTGAATACAGACAACAATATCCAAAGAAAACAAAACCCAATGAGAAACACATCTAAAAATAGGCACATACAGAATGAAAATTAGAGGCTGAACAATATGTTCTCTCTCTCTCTCCTGCCCACATACACCAGGCAATTCCATAAAGGACTTGCATCTCTGCTTTCAGACACCAAAAATTAAAATTCAGAATGTCAAGAGAGGTAAGTAGGGAAAAACTACAGCTTGCTTAATGTTCCATGGAAAATGAAGCAATATCAGTATTACACATGTATTCACCAAATGGCATAGCATCTAAGTTCATAAAGAAAAAGTTAACCAAAGATGATTGTAATGTAGTAATTGTAGAAGATTTTAATTATTGTCTCGCAGAGTTGGATAAATTTAATACAAAAATAAACAAAAAGGAAAATATAGAACTGAACAAAGTTAGATCGAAAGGTGTGATGTCTTCTAAATGGGGATATTTAATAATATGCTCTTCTCAATACTACATAGTGCTTTTACAAAAATAGATCACATGCTAGAACACAAAAAATACTAAACTTTAAAAGGCAGAAATATTAAGCAAATACTTTTCTGAACTGAGAATATTAGGAAAAAATAAATGGGTCAATTAAAGAACAAATCATAGCAACGATTAACTCCCACGTGAAAGGAAAATGAAGACCCAAAATGCCAACATTCTAGAGATACAGATGAAGCAGTCCTCAGAGGAAAAATAATATCTTTGAAAATATACACTAAACAAAATAAAAAAAGAGGCTTAATGAACTGATTATGTATGTCCTTAAAAAATTAAAATATCAATAGATTAACAAACCAAAATAAGCACAGAAGGAAAAATCTTGAGAATTAGAGGAGAAATACATAAAATGGAAGATAAAGAGTCAATAAAAATAATACTAAGAGTTCTTTCAAAAAATTCACAAAACTGATAAACTGTTAGCTTATCTGTTAGTTAAAAAGAATATAAAAATCCCAAAATAAAAAATAAGATGAATTCACAACAAATGGAAAAGAAACAAATTATTACTAGAACATTCTATACACAGTTATTTACTGACAAAACCAAATATTTAAAGAAAAATCTAGTATATCTAAAATTTAGCATTTTAGTGCTAGATAATAGGAATGAAAACAGGGTTTGACATTAGGGAAACAACATAATCCCTAAAACTGAAAAAACCCAAATCCCATGATTTTATGAATAGATACTGTTATCCCAGTAAATAGAGGAGTATAAAGCAAGAGTGCCTCCAGTTTTCCTTCTACCATCTGACACAGTTCTAGAAATGTTAGCAATAGCAATAGAGAAAGAAATTAAAAGCCTAATCATTGGAAAGGAAAAGCCAAAATTATCCTTACAGAAGATAAGAATTTTTTTTAGAAAACCCCAGAAAATTAGCAAAGATATTAACAGAAATTATTAACAGTTTCAGGGAAAGTAGTAGGTGCAAAATACATCCATAAAATGTCAGTAATTCTATACAGCAACAACAAAAACCAGGAAGGAATAAGAGAGAAATCCTATTTCAAAGCAACTACAAACATGTAAAAAATATCTGAGGGTCTTTCTACTATGACCTACTTAAGATATGTGTGTGTATGTGTATATGTATAGTTATGTATATATGTATGTATATATATGTGTGTGTGCATGTTTGAAAGGTTTCATGAAGACAGGTATACTGCAGGTAGAGCTGTGAATTTGTCCAACCATTTGGGAAAACAATTAGGAATTATGCAAAAAAAATGTTAATAACATTTCCATACCCTTTGACCCAGATATCTCCCTGCTTCGGTGTATACCCCAAGGAGGCAAAAGAATGATCTTATGTATGTAAAAATCATAATAGCAATTTGAAAATCTTATTTTTATTTATACCTTTTATTTTTATTTATCTTCATTTTAAACTATATCCTTCTCCCTTTCTCTACCTAACAAGCCATGCCTTATAATAAAAAAGACAAAACTCAAAACATTTCAGCAAAAAAAAGCATTTTCAAAAAATCAAACTATATTTTGATTTATGTGATTTTCTACCCTCATGGTCTCCCATCTCTTCAATAAATTTTCTAAACTCTTCTGTAGGACCAACCTTGTTCATTATAATTACACAGTATTCAGTTTTGCTTCATTCTTCACATTTATGTTGTAGTTACTGTGTGTATTATTTTCCTGGTTCTGCATCAATTCAGTTCATAAGTATCTTCCCATGTTTCTCTGAATTATTCATACTCATCTTTTCTTAGAGAATATTCCATTACATTTATGTACCACAATTTGTTCTGCCCCAGTCAATGGGCATTCACTTTTTTCCAAGTTTCATAACTAATGCCAAAAAAATGCTATGAATATTTTGGTGTATATTGGAACTTTTCTTTCTGTCTTTGAGGTAAATTTGCAGAGTAGATAGAATGCTGTAATTGGTTTCAGGAAGACCAGAATTAGAATGGCACCTCACATACTACCTGTGAGACTCTAGGCAAGTCACTTAACTGTGCCTCAGTTTCCTCATCAGTAAAGTAAGGTCATTGGACTTGAGGGCCTTTGAGATCTCATTCTAAATCTATAATCCTGTGAACCTAAGTGGGAGTTCTCAATCAGAATATGAGTATTTGACTCAAGTTTTAAACACAATCCCAAATTGCTTTCTAGAGTGGTCAAAACAATTCACAGCTCCACCGTTAGTGGAGTACGTCAGTATGCCTCTTCTACAGCCCTTCTAACACGAACTGTTTCCATATTGTCATCATTGCCTATTTTTCTAAGTGTAAGGTGAAATCTTAGAGCTGTTTTCATTTTTATTTCTTTTATTATTAGAGATTTATAGCAGTCTCTCATATGTTTATCAATGGTGAGCAATCTTTCATGTGAGAACTCTTTGTTCATGTCTTTTGACCACTCATCCACATGGGAATCATAGCAGCACTTTCTATGTTAGCAAAGTAATGGAAAAAAGTAGATGTCTATCGACTGAGGAATAGCTAAACAAATATCAGTATATGAATATGATGGAATATTACTTCATCATAAGACATGAGGACCTCAAAGAAACATGGGAAGATGACTGAACTGTAGAGTGAAGGAAACAGAACTGGGAAAACAATATACACAATTACAAAAATGTAAATAAAAAGAAAATGAACATTGTATAATTATAATGATGAAGGTTGGCCCTACAAAGAGAAGAAAGAAGATCTGTGCTTCCTTTCATTGAAGAGGTGGGGGACTGTGTTGTAGAATGTTGCATATACTACTGTCAGATATAGCAGATGTATTGGTTGGTTTTATGAAAAAAAAAATTTTAAATCTTTGTTATAAGGGAAGGCTTTCTGGGTAGGGGAACAGTATATCTGGAAATAAATGTGATGTAAAAAGCAAATGGAATAAGTAAAAAAAAAATCTACTATGTCTGATAATGTGTGCAACATTCCACAACCACAGTCCCCTACCTCCTTCAACTAAAAGAGGTATATTTAGACTAGAAAGAGTATGACAGAAAGGGAGAAAAAGGAATTGATCCAGATGAAAAAGCATTAAGAAGAGATTTTGATCTGCTCTGCTAGACAAAACTTCCATTCTGGTATACGAGGTGGGCAGGAAGGAAAATATCCTGGTGAGACCATAGATCCACTGAAGCATCAAAGGCAAATTATCATTAAAAGCTTGGGATCTACTAATTCATTCATTCAAAGGATATTTTTTTGAGTGCTACTGCGTGCCAGGCACTATACATATAAAGACAAAAACAAATTAGTTTCTGTCTTCAGGGAGTTTAAATTCTATTGGAGAAACAATATTTGTACGAAGTATGAAAAGCAAAATACAAAGCTAAAACAAGGTAATTTCTGGATGGTGAGGAATCAGGATAGTATTCCTATAGGAGGTGGGGACTTGAACTAAACTTTGAAGGAAACCAAAGATTCCATGAGATAGAGGAGAGGAGGGAGTGCATTCCAGGCACAGACACAGGATTGAGAGGTGGTATTTCTTACATAGAGAAGGTAGAGCATCTTATGTTATTTTATGATGTAGGATTGACAGCAGTGTGCTTATACTGTGTAATCTTTAGTGTAATTACTGTCACCTTAGTCCCAAGGCCAGGAATCTTGTTTTATTGCACTTTATATACTTATCCACCTATTCATCTTTTAATCTGTCTTCCCCTAGGGAAACTATTTCTATGACACACTTGAGTGGATATTAAAACCATAGTCAAACCATATCTAGAGTACTGTGCCCAGTTCTGGGCAATATTTTAGAAGGGACATTGGTAATCAGTCAGCAATAAGCTGGAATGTGTCCAGAGGAAAATGACCATGATTATGAGCAGGCTTGAAGGCCATGCCCTTTGAGGATTGGATAAAAACTGGACAAATGAATCCTATAGAAGAAAAGCCTAAAAGAGCTGAGAGGACATGATCAGTATTTTGTAGATATTCAAACTGTCATGTGGAAGAGGGAGAAATAGGCACAAGAACGATCAATGAGCAAAGTTAAAGGAAGACAGATTTTTCGTCTAAGGGGGGAAATACAAGAGGGGAAAAACTTGCTAAATTGAACTGTCTAAAATTCAAGTGGACTGCCCTGGGAAATACAGATGCATCCATCACCCAGTTCTAAAGTGAAGATTTGATGATACATGTCAGGGATGTTGTAGCTACTATTCATTCTTTGAGTAGGACTTGAGCTAGATGACCTCTCTGGTCCCTTCTGGTGCTGAGTCTATGATTCTAGCCTGCCAAGGACCAAATTAACTGAATGCTACTAGTTCTAGACTAACGTAAATATACAGACACTCAAAAAACTATTGAATTGATAAAGGGACCACCCGGACAATCTAGATTCTATGACTTTATTTCTGGTTTCATACCTTTTTTTGTCTTACTTCCTATGTTTGGAGTACTTTCTGCATTTATATCTGTTTCCTAAAATCCTATTCATCCTCTAAACCCTTGCTCAAATTCTACCTACCTCCTCCATGGGGTCTCTCCTCCCTCCAATGGAAATGAATCATTCCAAACAACTTCATACAGAGCTTTAGGTCTAATGAACTTATGTTTTATTCAGTATCTATTACTTGTGTATATATTATATTGAACTCTCAATATCAGACTGAAAGTGCCCTAAGGGTAGGAACTATTTTTTAAGTTGTTTTATTTCTCACAGACCTTTGTATATAATAAATATTAATAAATATCTATTGGACTGGACTGTTGAATTAACTCCTCTAATTTCTTCAGCTGGAAAAAGTGTTTGATAATACCAACCTTATGGCATAACCGAAGTTACAATGAGCAGCTTTGCCCTTTTATGAAATGAGCTCCAATCACATAAAATATCTAAATATGTCAATAAAAAACAAACTTGTTTAAAGTATAAACTAAAAGATGTACTAACCTGTAAATGTTAGCACAAACACGCATATTGATATTATCCATGAGATTCTGCTGTTGGTTTCCTTAAAACTGTCCCTTATATCATTAAAGAAGATGCCAAATGATTTGATGACACCATATGTAAGTGCTTCTACCACAAAAAATGCGCAAGCCACTACCCAGCCCCATCCTCCATCAGGCACTTGAGAGTAAACATTTGCACTGGAACAAAATTTTCTCTTCTGCGTCATTCTTAATCTGAAATAAAAAGAAAATATAACATTTAACATAGAGGGCCATGAAGCAGGCTTAAGCATTCCGATGTTTCTTACCAAACTCTATAAGAACAAATATGATAACTTGAATTTTTTTTACGTTGCTGTGAAGTTAAGACATATGAAACCAAAACAGAGTCAAAATATGTGTCTTATGGATAGATAGCTATAGGCTAGTAACTGGTCTTTGAAATATTCTAGAAAAATATTAGCCAATTAGAACTAGCTCTAATAGTAGGCACTTCTACTACTTCAAGATATGCAAAAGCACTTTATGTGCTATCTCATTTGACCTTTACAGTCATCTAGAGAGGCAGGTCCTATTATTATGCCCATTTTATAGATAAGGTTGAGGCAGAAATTAAATGCCCTGCCCAAGGTCACAGTTTGTAAAGCAGGATTTAAATTAAGGTTTTGCTGAATCCAAGCCCAGCATTTACTATGCCACTTCAGTTGCCCTAAAATGAGTAGTTCAGCATAGTACCTCTATTGACTAAAATAAGTTCTTGGTACTGGGATTGAAGGGACATCAGCTTGTAAGTGCATATTATCACTTGGAATGGTTTAGCCATTTTAAAATTCTTAGAAATGGCGTAGGAATTTTCAGCTACAAAAAAGTCACAGGTAGCCAACATAAATAAAATTTTGGTTTTGAAGCTTTGTAGCCCTGCCTGATTATATCTGAAGTCTTGGTGCTCATAGGTTGTCTTCAATGCAATTCACTTCAGTTAGCATTTATTAAGGGCTAATTCTATGCCAGGCACTAAGCTAGGTGCTAGTAATACCGAGGCCAAAAAAAAAGTCAAAAAGTCCCTTCCCTCAAGGGGCTTAAATTCTACTGTCACTTCACTTCACAGCAAAAGCTGCTGGTGATTTTTCAGGACAAAACATCAGTCAGTCAGCTAACATGTATTTATTAATCACTTATGTGCCAGGTACTATGCTAAGTGCAGGTGATAATAATTGACATTTATATAGTACTTCCTATGTGCCAGGCATTGTGCTGAGTGATTTACAATTATTTTCTGTCCTCAGATTGCTCACATTCTAATGGGGAAGACAACATGTAAATAACTACATAATAAAAGATATATATACAGAGAAGATGGAGTATAGTCTTAGAGGGAGGACACTGGGGAAAGAACTGGGGATAGTTCTACTGAAGGTGGGATTAATAAGTCAATAAAATTTATTAAGCACCTGCTATGTGCCAGGCATTGTGCTAAGTGATAGGGATACAAAGGAGGCAAAAGACAGGCCCTGCCTTGAAGGAACTCACAATGTAATGGGGGAGAGACAACACGCAAACAAATATATAAAAACAAGCCGTATATTGAATAAGTAGGAAATGATTAAAGGAGGAAAAGGAGTAGAATTAAGAGGGGTTTCAGAAAGACTTCCTATAAAGTATAGGATTTTAGGTGAGATTTAAAGGAGGCCAGAGAAGGTAACAAAGTTGAGGAGTGAGAGCATTCCAGCCATGAAGGACAGCCAGAGAAAATGCCTGGAACCAAGAGATGAAGTGTTTTATTTAAGGAATAGTAAAAAGGTCACTGGATCAAAGACTACATGCCCAGGAGTAAGCTATCCGAACCATGGCAAGGTAAAAGGGAGCTAGGTTATAAAGGGCGCTTTAATGCCAGAGGAATCTGTATTTGATCCTGGAGGCAACAGGGAGACGCTGGAGTTTATTGAGTCAGGAGAGTGACAGAGTTGGACCTGAGCTTTGGGAAAATCACTTTAGTGGCTAGAGAATTAAATAAAGTAGGGAAAGAGCTGAGGCAGGCAGGTCTGCCGGCAGACTACTGCGGCAGTCCAGGTGTGAGGTAAAGGGAAGTGTGGCAGAGTGGTAGCCGTGTCAGAAGAGAGAATGGGGGTGGGGTGAGGGGTGAGGGATATTTGAAAGATATTATAAAGCTGAAATAGGGCAATAGTGAGGAGTCAAGGATGACTCCTAAGCTGTGAGCCTGAAGGACTGAGAGGATGGCGTTGTCCTATTACAGTGAGAAGAAAGGTATGGGAGGGTTTAGGGGGAAAAGATAAGGAGTTCTATTTGAGACATGCTTAATTTAAGATTGGACATTCAGTTAGAAATTTCTGAGAGACAGATGAAGATGGGAGACTGTAGGTCAGCAGAAAGGTTGGGGGCAGGATAGGTAGATTTGAAAATCATCAGCATAGATGGTAATTAAATCCATGGGAGTTGATGAGATCACCAAATAAGGTAGTATTGAGGGAGAAAAAAGAGGACTCGGAACAGAACTCAGAGGAAGAGTATGGTTAGAGAGCATGATCTGGATGAGAATCCAGCAAAGTAGATTGAAAAGGAACATTCAGATGGATAAGAGATCTGGGAGAGAGTGGTTTCCCAAAAACCTAGAGAGAAGTTAATTATGAAGGAAGAGAAGGTGATCAACGGTATCAAAGGCTGCAGAGAGGTTAAGGAGAATGAGGACTGAGAAAAGGCCATTAGATTTGGCATCTAAGAATCATTGGTTACTTTGGAGAGAGCAGTTTTTAGTGGAATGATAAGGTCTGAAACCAGATTGTAAGGGGTTAAGAAGACAGTGAGAGGAAAGTAGAGGCACCTTTTGTAGACTGCCATTTTAGATTTAGCCACAAAAGGAAGAAGAGAGATATAAAACAACAGTGGGGATGAAAGGATCAAGTGAAGGTTTTTTCAGAATGGGGGAAACATGGTTGTGTTTGTAGGCAGCAGGGAATAAGCCAGTGTTTCAACAATCCGGCTAGCAGCTTCTGTGGGGGTGTAAGATCCACCCACAGCCAGCACCCAGAAAGTTCCCAACAGCACAGGTTCTTTTGATCTGCTTAACTAAGGAAAGCAAGGTAAAGGGGTTGACAAGTTTACTTTAATCCAGCATACAGACAGCATTCATTTAGTTCAGGGAAAAAATCCAGCACCCTGAACTTCAGAACAAAATACAAACAAATTACAAACATCAACAGACAGACCCAATACAATTCATAGTTACCAACATCTAGGTTCAGCCCGGGAGCTCAGAACAAGGGCTGACCCAGAGTCACGCCTACCACCACTGCTGTGAGTAAGAGAGCTCCAAAGAACAAACAGCCAACCCCTGGTTTTTATATCTTTTTCAGCATCAGGGGTGAGTCACACATGTGACTCACCCACGTGACCTAGAGTTGTCACAGAGAGGCGGACTTAAACCCACGTGGTCTAAAAGCCTCTGCTGTCCCAGACATGTAAACTAGGTCCTCCCTGGAGTTAGCCCCACCTTAGTTGCCAATCCACACCCACTAAGGTTTTACACCTAATAGGAGTTTGGGCCTGGGGATTAGCACCTAGTAAGACACTGAATTAATCAAAGGAAACAAAGGCCAAACTCTTCAAGGGCACTTGTTGAACTAAGTGCTAAGGAGCCCATTTTGCTTACCAACACAGCCAGTACGTAGGGGAAGTTTGAAAATAAGTGATAGAATGGGGATGACAGAGGGGATAATCTATGGGAAGAGATGGTATGGTATTGGATTGCTTGAGTAGGTAGAGAGGTTAGCCTTGGTAAGGTGTTAAGGCCACTTCATGTGAGAAAGGGTGAATGAAGGAGGGGATGGGGCAGAAGGCATCCGAATGTGTTAGGAGATGGGGAAGAGGGAAGAATAGGAAGCTCATGGTGAATAGCCTCAAATTTTCCTGTAAAATGTAAGACAAAGTTCTCAGGGGACAGGGGAGCCATGGGTGGTTTGAGGAGGGATGAAAAGGACTGGAAAAGTCACTGTGGAGAGTGGGATAATGAATTGAGGCAAGTGAGGGTCCAGTTGAGGTTGTGTAACAATAATTTGTGGTGGACCCAGTCAGAACAGTTATGTGATTTTGAACTCAACCCTGAAAGAATCTAGAGAAGGAGCTAAAAGGCAGAGGTGAAGGAGAACAGTTTAGGAATGTATCCTTTTCTACCCAAGGCACTATCCCAAATTATCCGGAAACAGGCAGACTTTACCATGTTTCATTTTTAATCTTTGCATCTCCAGTGCTTGGCACAGTGCTAGGCAAATAGCAGGTGCTTAAAAATAGTTATTGATTGATTAATCACCAAAGACATAAGGCCACTTTCTGATTCCCAAATTCTCAGACTAGATTAATTTACTATACATGTTTGAAAAGGGACAAATCTCCTTTCTAATGGCTCTCTCATCCCTACAATTGCATGTAAAGTTCCAAAGCTTCTTTTAAAAAACAGTTAAAACTCACTTTTTATAGTAATAAATTAAAAAAGAAATACTTGGCTGAATAAATGTAATGGTAAGCAGGACAGGACTTTTTACTGTTCTTCTCTTAAATGCTTTTGATGAGTCTGGCCTTTGTTTGAATGGGGCAAGTAAAATAGGATCTTTTTTGTCTTGCAGCGTTTTTCAGCACTAAGACAATAGGGAGTCATTAATTGGAAACAATGTATATGAAGTGGTACTAGTGATTAACTAACTTTCCCACACCCTAAATGCTAAGTTGGGTCCCTCAGGGCCCTGAACAGGTATATGTACTGGAAGGTTGGCGGTTGACTTTTGGGGGGATACTCATTGAAAGAGTGACAAGACTCTGGGCAAGCCTTGGAACAGCCCCCCAGCTTCATAACCCAGACAGATAGATGTTGGTGCTTCTCTGGTAACTAGTTTGTGTTAGTTGATCTGTTTATAATGTGACAATATTTGTATTTGCCCTGAAGTTCAGGGGGCTGATCTTTTCTCCCTGAACTACGTGAATGATATATATATATATATATGTTTAATTAAACTGAGATTAACCCCTTAAAGTCGCTTTCCTTAGAAAAGCAGATCAAAGAACCATTGTTGGCAGCCCTTCCCGTGTGCTATTGTTGGTCTTACACAGCCACAGTAGTTGTTAGCAACATTGTTGTTACAAAATGGCATAGAGTCGGCAGGATCTGCAGATTAAAAGGAAAGTATGGAGTTTTGGGGTACTGAGATAGTGGCTGGATGTTTCCCAGTTACTGGGCTGCTCTTTATACTTGTGGTGGCTGTGGTTCTGTGGAGCCCCAGAGGCCTGAGGGAACAGTCAGGTGACAGTGAAGGGAATGGTTTCCCAGGAGCCCGGAGCAGGAGCCCTGGGAGATAATCTCTTCTTTCCCCCCTCCCTACCCCACTAGCACTCCAGAGGAGACAGGCCAGAATGGATGGAGGCTTGGAGGAGGTGGGGATGGCCAGAGCCAGGGCTTGAGTGGATTAGCCCGGCTCTGGACAGTGCTGGAAGGGTGTATGTTCTGAGATTGTATTATATGTGGAGCTTTGAAACAGGAGTGGAGAATGACCTTCATGCAGACTTGCGGACAGTGGCTGCTGACATAATGACCCAGCCCGAGCTGAAGACTGCCTGCATGAGAACTTTGGAAAGGTGAGAGTGGGGACCTGCCTACATCGGGATTCCGGCAGAGGCCAGAAGCAGCCAGCAGGAGGTGAACAACCAGGAATCCAGGAGCTTGGAGTTACACAGTCACAGTAGCTAATAGCAATGTTGTTACAATAAAATAAAGCATAAAAATGCTTATGGGAAGCTTGTGTCCTCTGTGGTAGAGATATTTTTTTTAATGTGTTTTCGTTCAGACTATAGATTGAACAAAGACAGAAAAGGTATTTCGTTGGCTTTCCTTAAAATACAGAACTTTGAGATGAAAACTTCAGCAGCCCTCTGAAGAAGGACTTTACAACCTCCTTAAACTGACCTTCACAGATAAGTTTCATCTTTGTGCCTGGAGTGTCCAAAATCAAGTTACTTGAAATCCTGAGAAAAAGCATAGGCAATCTTCATAGGATCATAGATTTAGAACTGGAAAGGACTTTAAAGATCATCTAGTCCAAGGGTTTTTAACTATGTTTCGTGTTGTGGATCCCTCCGGCAGTCTGGTGACCTATAGGCTACCTTCTCACAATCTTCTTTAGAATCTTGCCCCATAACTGCCTCATAACAAAACAAAACTGAGACATTCCTTAAGAGCGCTCTCTCTCTTCCTGAAAGCGTATGACTAAGGTGCTTCCGGAAAGAAGGGGTCCTTCTCTTTGCCTAGGGAAACTCCTCTACAAACACAAGTGATCTCATTCAATCCTGTATCTTCCAATAGACTGTCCCCCTCTATTGTGACTCGACTTTTTCTCGATTCTCAGATCCCTACTGACTTCTTCCCTATCGCCTTCAAACATGCCCATGTCTCACCTCCTCAAAAACCCCTCATTTGTCTGCAGTAGCTATCATCCTTCATCTCTCCTACTTTTTGTGGCTAAACTCCTTGAGGCCACCTTTCAACTGCAATTGCTCTTACCAGAGTTACTAATAACCTCTTAATGGCCAAACCTGATCCTCACTCTTCTTGACCTTTTACACTTTCAATTCCCCTCTTCTCCTAGAAACTCTCCTTCTCCTGGTTTTTGTTATACTTCTGGATTCTCTTACTTTGTCTGGATTGTTCCCTCTCAGTCTCCTTTGCTTTACATTCAGCTGGGTTGTCTGCTAACTGTGGAAATCTCCCAAGACACTGTTCTGGGACTTCTCTTCTCCCTCTACTTAGATCACTAGTTGATTAGCAACCACTGATTCAACAGACCAAGTCTCTAAAAAATTACTTTGTTTTGAGATTTCCAGGCACTTGTTTGCTATAGCTATGAGACTGATTAATTCAATCAAGAAAATTCAGTCAATCAGACAAATTATTTTAAGTAGCATGGCTTAATCAATGTAGTCCCAGCCTTACCGTATCTAACTTTCTTTTTAACTAAATTTTTAACTGTCAGAAAGAAGGGAATGAACAGAACTCAAAATGATTTGTATCCCCCTGTGTGTTTAGGAAAGAGGCTTGTAAACACTAGGTATTCAATGGAAATGTTCAGACAATTAGAGTGATGAAGAAAAAACTATAAAATAGACAAGTATTCACTAAGCAGCACTTATGTTCCAGGCAATATAAAGTCCTGGGGATACACAAACTAAAATGTAACAGCCTCTTACCTCAGGAGCTTACATTGTACCCCTTTCCTAATGACATATCATACTTAGAAAAGTTCTAGTCATCTTTCCACTTATCCATAATGCCTCCTAACTCAGTGGGTGACCCTGGGCAAGTCAAATCTACCTCTCTGAGCCTGTTTTCTCATTTATAAAATGAAGGGCTTGGACCTTGTTCCATCTGGACAGTTTCCAATTTGATCAGGCATCCAATACGACTGGCTACGATGCTCAGCAGTTATTAGAAGACCTGAGGGAAGAGAAGAACTGAACTCCCAAAGACAATTTTCAACTAACTCCCCAACCTTCCCAATTGGCCTTTTTACTTAAATTGGAGGAATCAGGACTTCAAGCCACACTCTATTTTATCCTCCCCAGAGTTGTTAATTAGCTTATTGAGTCAAAGTTGAAAAGTGGTTCTCCTCAAAAAACTTCTTAATAAATGAGTGCAGCTAATTATGCTGAACAATAAAAAGTTCTCCCTGAAAAGCTCACCAGCACATATACCCTAGGCAATATAAAAGGTGACCAAAAAGTGTGTGGCCTTTGTTTTCTAAACAGTAATCTCTTTAGGGTACAAGTTAAAACCCATTGAACTCCAAGATAACTGCTAACTTTCCAAACACAACCTTATTAAGTAGGTAATGGCTTGGCCCTGAAGACCCAGGAGGTTTCAGTACCAGTCATTAGTCAACTATTTAACAAAGAGTCCCGTCACTGCCCCCCCCTCCCGCCCCAGTATAGGTCACCTTGAGTTATAGAACTGTAACTTGAACTACAGTAACTTGGAGTATAATGGGTAGTTAGGCAGTATGGTGCTCTAGACTTACAGTCAAGGAAGAACTGAGTTTGAACTTCACCTCTGACACTCACTAGCTGGTTCCTTCATCTTTCTAAGCCTCAGTTTCTTCATTTGCAAATTAAGGACAGTACCACCTATAATTCATAGGATTGCTTTGAGGATCACATAGTTATTTAAATTACTTTGTGAAATCAATATGTTCAAGACAACTCATTATCTTTTCTCCCACCCTCACCCCCCCAACTCTTCCCTCTTCCTAATGTCCATATTACTATCAAAGATGAGGTCATCCTTGCAGTCTCTCAGGTTCACAACCCAGGTGTCATCCTCTACTTCTTACTCTCACTCTCTCCCCATATCCAATCTATTGTCAAGTCCCATGATTTCTACCTAAATCATCTCTCCTCTGACAGTGTCACCACTCTGGTTCAGGCCCTATTGCCTTATTCCAGGCATTCTTCAATAGCCTGCTGGTTCTTCCCCACTACAATCCTTCTTTCATTCACCTACCAAATCGGTCTTTCTAAAACATAAGTCTGATTATAAACCTCTCTCTCTCCCTCAGTCAACTCTAGTGCTTCTCTATTGCTTCCAAGATCAAATATAAAATCTTCTGTTTTACTTTTATTGGTTCCCTCCTACCTTTCCAGTCTTCTGACACTTTACTCCCCTTCCCCCTACATTCAAGTCCTTGAAAGCAGAGATTAGTTTTGCCTTTCTTTGTATCCCCAGAGTTTGGAACAGAATGTGACACGTAGCAGTTCCTTAATAAATGCTAGTTAACTTAGCACTATATTATTATTATTATAATCAAGAGAAATGTAAATGTTACTACAAAACTAGTTAAGATTCCAAAGAGCATATCTCTTTCAACTGAGATCATGACTGTGTGAAGTACATGGTCCTTTACATTTAATTCAAGTATGTTTAAAGTAGGAATACTAATTGGCCCTTCCCATAGAGATGATTCTTCTACATTCAAATCATTAGGACACAAATTTTTGTTCCAGAAGTTTCTGCCCTAGGCTTCTTTAAGATTCAGAGTGTATACTTGCTGACTAGAGGTATAGATGTAATCTGTAGTCATGAAAGGGACCCTTTTTGTGAAGCTGATCTCATTCAATGAATAAACCCTCTACTTTGATTTCATGTGGAAATAATTTGCCTTTTGGCTCTTAAACTAACTTGCTATGTGACCACAGGCAATTTACCTCATCTTCCTAGGTATCAGTTCCTTCATCTGTAAAGTGAAGGGTCTGGATTAAATGATTCTAGTCCCCTTTGAGCTCTAATTCTAGTCTGTGTGGTGTGGTATAACAGAAAGAACACTGTTTGAGGTATCAGGAAACATGGATACCAGTCTTGGCTTTTTCACTAGCTCATTTCATCTCCCTGGCCTTTAACATCCTCATTTGTAAAAAGGAGATTGAAATAGGTGATACCTAGGTCTCTTCCAGCATAGTGTCCTAGAAAAGGCATTGGCTATGGAGTCAAGGTTCTGATTCCAGGCTCTGCCATTTATTTGTTGTATGACTCTGGACAAGTCATCTCACCTCTCTGAAATTCAATTTCCTCAATCCTCATAGGATTATTCTGAGAAAAGCATTCTGTAAACCTGAAAACACTGTAAAATGTCAGCTATTATGATAAGCACCATGAATTTACAAAATGAACTAGCCCAGAGAGTTGTGGAAAGTAGAGGGCTGCCCAAACCTGTTCACCTGTTAGAGACTAACATCACTAAACAAAGAAGAATGTATATAGTGCACATAGAAGATGAATTCTTAAGCCTAGATCCAAAAGTTTGATGGACAGTTGCTGAAGATGTGTATATGATTTAAGTGTATATGATTTAATAAATGACACTTAGCTTTTGGTTTCTTTTTCTTTCTTTCTGCTAACTATATACTCTGAACTCGTAGAAGATTATTAATCCCTAGGAACACCTAGGTCGGGCAGTGGATGGAGAGCTGGGCCAGTCAGGAAAACCTGAGTTTAAATCTGGCCTTAGACACTTACTAGCTATATGATCTCATTTAACCTCTGTTTGCCTCAGTTTCCTCAACCTTAAAATGGGGATAATAATGGCATCTTCCTCCCAGGCTGTAAGGATTAAATGAGATGATATTTGTAAAAGTGTTTAGCACAGTGCCTGGCACATAGTAGGAACTATATAAATTCTTATTCCCTCCCCTGCCTTGTTAGAAAATGTCAGAGCTGGAAGGGGTTTCAAAGGTAATTTGGTGCAAGCAGTATCTGAACAAGAATATCCTCTAAAATATACCTGTCAAGAAGTCATTCATCCTTTTCTTGAAGACACACAGAGCTGGAGAATCATTAATACTCTCATCAAATAATGTACCCCACTGAGGATGAACTGCCTCACCTTTTACTGTTTATCATTTTGCGATTTCACATCTTTGAAGGAAACTGCCATTCTTTGAACAAAAGTTACTGTTATTACTAAGATCATATAAAAGTCCTCTGTCTCTCCAAAAAAGTTTATGGTTATAACTTTCTGAGGCAGTCTTATGCCCTATTATTTTCAATTACCAGTGGATAAGGGATGATAACTTTACAGCAAATAGTTGTCTGGTTCCTTGGAGTAATTTCTGTGTAGTTAGTTTTAGAAATTTTGGTAAATAAGGATGGAGATTTTGGATGGAGAAGACAGTACTTCCCTAATGCCTCTACATTAAAAAAAAAATTCATAGACACCCTAGAGCAGGCATTTAACCTAGAATCAACTTGTTTGGATGCATAATTAGTTCAATATAATTGGTTTCCTTTGTAATCCTATGTAATGTTTTATGCATTAAAAACATTATTTTGAGAAGAGGGAACCATAGGATTCTCCAGAATCAGATAGTGGTACAGTGGAAAGAGTGCTGGATTTGTATGTTGGAAGACTGGAATTCAAAATCTCCCTCAGACACTTCACTTGCTTTGTGTCCCTGGGTAAGTCATTTAACCTCTCTTAACCCCAGTCTCCAAATCTGTTGAATCTAAATAATAGTAGCACCTACCTCCCAGGGTTGTTCTGAGGATCAGATGAGATAACATATGTAAAGCAAATTACTACATATGTTAATTATTATCAAAATGCTGTGTCTATGACACATATACACAAAATGTTAAGGACCCCTTCCCTAGGTCATTTTTAAAGTAACCAAGATTATCCATTTTACACCTCACGCTGCTATCTTGTTTATTAATAAATTGTTTACCTATCCATAAGTCTGACAGGTAACATATTCCACGTTCTTCAAATTATCTTATAATAGCTCTCTTTATTTCAAGGTCATGTATCCATTTTGATCTTATCTTGGTAAATGGTGTAAGATACTGGTGTGTGCCTAATTTCTGACAGACTGTTTTCCAATTTTCCAAACAATTTTAACCACATAGTGAATTTGTATCCCCAAAACTTAGGTCTTTATACTTGTTAGTTAAATACAAGGTTAGTATATTTATTGGCCACTGAATTGTATGTCTACTCTGTTCTACTGATCTATTTTTCTATTTCTTAGCCAGTACGAGATAGTTTTGATAATTACTGCCTTATAATATAGTTAATGTTATGGTTATTATGTTAATAGTTATGGTACTGTTAAACCTCCTTCCCTTACATCTTTTTTTCATTAGTTCCTTTGGTATTCTTGACTTTCTGTTCCTCCAAATGAATTTTGTTATTGTTTTTTCTAATTCAGTAAAATAATTTTTTGGTAAGTTAATTGGGATGCCATTGAATGTATAAATTAGTTTAGGTAAAACTGTCATTTTTATTAGATTGGCCCTGCCTACCCATGGACAATTAATATTTCTTCAATTATTTAAATCTGATTTTATTTGTATAAAGTTTTTTTAAAAATAATTTTGTTCATATAGTTCCTGGGTTTGTTTTGGCAGGTGTATTTCCAGGTATTATGTGTGTGTGTGTGTGTGTACATATACATATATATATATATATACACACACACATACTTATACATATTTATATAACAAAACACAAGACTGAGTAACAGTTGGGGCCGATTTCAGGTGTTTGTACAGATGCCAGTAGTGGGGAAAAGAAACTCATCTCAGGACCTGGATTCAAATTTCTGCCTCACAACACTTAACTTCCTGTGTGACCTTGGGCAAGTTAACCTCTCATAGCCAGTTTCTTCATCTGCAAAATGTGAATAGCAATATTTGTCCTGTCAGAGTAGACAGGAGATAAGTGCTTGGCAAACCCTAAAATGCTATGCAAATCTCAGCTATGATTAGTAGTATTAATACAACACAGTACTGTTTAAGGGGCATTGGTTTCAGAATCATGGTTTTAAATTCTGCTTCTGATGCTTACTACTGGGAGAACTACCATAGGAGAACATGTGTGACCTCGGGCAAGTCTCTTGGTCTCCCTGGGCCTTGGTTTCCTATGTATTGGATTAGATAGCCCCTGAGTTGATTTTTGGCTCTAGAGGAGAGAAATCATCTTTCCCATGCAGTTTTATAGTCAGGTGAGTTTGTCTGCTAGGATGGTATATTCACTTAAAATGTTGAGTTCTAAGGAGGCAAGTCACTTTGTGACTGAACAAACCACCTAAGTGGGCCTCAATTTCCCTCATAAAATAAAGGTTTGGACTAGAGATAATCTCTAATGTTCCTTTTAGCTCTAACAATCTAGGATCTTCTCTGATATTTATTTGCTATGTAAATTACTTTACCTTTTGGAGTTTATTCTCTTTATTTCAGTTTAATACAACAAATAATTATTAAGTGTCCTGCTAGTCCCAGGAGATACAAAGACTTAAAATTTAATAAGAGCCCAGGTCCTTAAGGCGCTTACTTTCTATTGAGGCAGATACTACATGTGTGCAGATAAACAAATACAAAGTGTCTACAGTGTAGCACAAAGTAACTAAAAATGATCTTTATCACTTTGAGACCTAGTTAATGGCCTCCAGTTTCTTTGTGAATAAAAGGAGGGGGCTGGACTAAACTATTTCAATGGTCGCTCCCAGAGCTAATATTCTCCTAGGTACAAAATAGAAGTAATAACAACAATCTCATCTTTAAGCTAGTATTCTTCAAAAAGATGCAGAGAAGCAATAATTTAGTACAAACTACCTTTAAACTCTTTCTTGAGGAAATGAAAATCTCATGATAAATTTAAGGACTGTTCAAATTCTCTGTGTACTGAATATACTTGAAATAACTGACCATTCTGCTGGGGCTTAGAAATATGTTAAAATATGGAATTTCACTGTAATAGTTATTGCTTAATATGACATTCAACCTGTATGCATTAAAAAGGCACAACATTGGTTATTCCATATTAGCAGCTTTATCTTCAAAAACTTCAGAACAGTTTCAAAACGACACTTCCAGGGCTTAAAGGCAACTCATACAAGCTGCCACTCGGCAAACCGTGTCATGTATTGCCATTCTTCTTAAAGGTGTAACCCTGGAGAACAGCTTTCAACAAGTTGTTCCAATCCATAGTTGTCAAAAACTAGTTAGGTGAAGTCCACTTGTAAAAAAATGTCCAAACTGTACAGTAAAGAATCCCAAGCCTTTCCAGAAATGTTGCATAAGCAGCACTGAAATATTTGACAGAATTCATCCTCCAATTTACTAGACCATGATGTTGCAGCCCGATCCAAGAATTTAATTGTGTTCTCTGTGTTCTCCCTGGAAGGATTTCCATTGAGGAAACTCCTCGTTTGAAAACCACAGAAATAAAACTCTGGGGTTAGTGGCAGTCATTAAGACAGTAGAACTTGCTTTTCCACTTGGTTGCACTGTTTATTTACATACAGTATGTCTCTATGTTGGAAAGTCTTAAGCGAAAGGAACCTCAGGACTACTTCTACATTGTCCATACAGGATGTATCACTGACTAAACTGTCATAGTGCAGAGCTTTCTACCCCAAGGTGGTTTACCTCCAAAGATTTTACCATAAACTCTGTGGCTACAAAAGAATAACTCTACCATTTGGGGGAGGGAGGAGAAACCACACACTTTCTGTGATACCTCTCAGTGTAGAAACAGACTCAGCTATAAATTGCTAGCTTTAAATTTTAAACTTTGCAAACATAGGAATTTCAGGTAGAAGACCTAATGGTGCCAAGTAGTTGCTTCCAAGGCTGGTTTCTCACTAAAGCGTACATCCAATGTTGCTAGCCACCTATGTCATTTTTTATTTCTTCTTTGTTGAACATAAGGAAATAACCCATTTCCTTTAAAAAGCGATCCTCCTTTGCAAAACAGCTGTGACACTTGCCGGCTACCGGAGCGTTTTGCTTTGGATGCAGGGGAGAAACCGCTTAAGATGGGAGGGGAAACCTGCAGTCACAGAGAGCTACAACTTTAACAATCTAAACATAATGATTTGGAGTCTACCGGGAAAGCTCTGCCCGTCCGAGAAAGCCAGGGATCACAAAGTAATTGGCTTGGAGGCAGTAACCTTACTTTCTTGGGACAGCATGGGTCTGCGCCCTAGCCGTGTGCAGTGCGGAGCCACGGTGAGGTGCCTCTGACATTCAGATTCTGATGACGTCCAGGGAACTTCATGCAGGACTCTCAAAGGCAGAGCTAAATACCAGCCGTCAGCAACTCCAACAGAGGCTTAAGCCCCTTACTTGGGGGGCACTTCAGGCAAGGCCTCTTTTAAAACAAACATTTTTTTTAAATCCACAAAAATTAGACGAGAGGTATGATAGATAGACTAACATCCTCTCTGCCCTCCACCAGGGAGAGGGCATAATCTCTCTTAAATTGTCAAGGGAGAAAATATTTTCACCATAACCTCTCCAAAATGTTAAGGTGTTTTCCTCCGTGCGCCCTATTCACCCGCCCCCTGCCCCGCAATAAAATAAATACACAATCAAACTTTGAAACGCGTAAATAATAAAGCACTCACCAAGTTAGGAGAGAAGAGAATAAACCCCAAAAGGTTCTCAATAAGGCGGAGGCTTGTCCTCCCCCTCTTTATAAGCAGCTCAAAGACATAAAAAGGGTTAACCCTTTGGGGCCCAGGAGACCCCGTCCGGTCTGGAAAGAACCCAGAGAGTCCCCGCTACCCTCCCCTCCCCACCCCTCCCCCGGTCCTCGAACCCGCCTATTTCCTTATCTTCCACTCCTACGACTGGAGCACCCCCCCGACCACACCCTACCCCCACCCACCCCAACGATGCCCCCTTCTCCCCTTTTCGTCTGTCTGTCCGTCCTAGTGACTCTCTCGCTCTGGTCTATGCCTATCTCTTATCCGATACCGGCTGCAGCCGGTCTCTGCCGGCCTCGGGGGCGCGCCTCCGCCGACCATGTGCTGCAGGAGGCAGTGCGCGGGGTGTGGAGGGGGGAGGTGGAACCGGCGCGCGCGCGCCCGGCCCTCGTGGAGCCGGAGCGCGCCGAAACAGGGGCGCACCCGCCCCCTCCCCGTCAATCCTGCCACCCGGTTTGCAGCCCCCCTCCCTTTGGCGGCTCCCGTGTTCCGCGTCCCCGCTTGGGGTCGTGTAAGGTAACTGCGTCGCTGTTCTCATCCAGCTGTGCCGAGGCGACAGCAGCTACAGCCCGTCCCTGTTTGGTGGGGCGGGGAGGGGGCGCTTCGCTGTTTCTCCCACAGGGTGTCACTGCGTATTCCGATTCCGCACCCCCAGCATCTTCCCACCTACCCCAACTCTCCTTGGGCGCGACATGGCGTTCTACCCTAGCCTCGCGGTAGCCCTTTCCTTCCGTGCCCTAGGAAGTCCGGGGATAAATTACACCTTTGCTCATCCCCATTCGCTCCCCAAAGCATGGGGAGAAACGCACGAGTAGGGTGGTAGCTGCCACTTTCCTATTATGAACCTGTGACCACCGCCCCTGTTCTCCTCAGCTAAAAGACGCGCCGAAGACCTGGGACCCAGTCTTGGCGGCAAGCTCTTAGATCCTCCCGCCCCTAGTCATCCTCCCCCTCCTACAGCAGCTTGTGGAACTGAAACACTACTGTGCCAACAGGAATTGGAAGCGGAATGGGGCTTGGTGCGCGTGGGACCAAGGTCCTGCGCTGCGCTCCTGGTGGTAGTGACTGTCACTGTGGCTGTGGCAGCGGCTGCGGCGACTTGGAGCCGCCCTTTGAAAAACAGGTTCCTTCCAGTTTGGGTGTGAGACGTTTGCGGCTTCTTTAAAAACCCAGGTTCCTTTGATCTCCCATCCCCTTCCTTTCCACAGTTTCATCAACTTATACATCCCCTCTTGGCCCCTTAACCCACCCAGTTTCAAGGAGCAGGGTCCCAGCTTGGCCAAAGGGAGCGCAAGCGGTTCCTTCTTTGCCGCCGGAGTTGCCCTGCCGCAGCCACCGTTACGTTGGAAGGGATGGGAGAAGCCGGATGCGCAAAAGCTGAGTCAGCATAGCTCAGTTCCCAATGCTAACCCCTCCCAGCTGGGAGATGGGTGGCTTACCCTTGGCTAGAAAGTTTCCAGGGAAGGACAAATGTCCTGACTAAAGGACTCTATCCCAAACCTTTTACTTTGGTTTTGAGCCACTGTTCCCCTCCCCAAACCCTCTCCACTTCACAGTAGTTCTCAGGCTTAAAGTGTGATGAAAGAACATGTTTTCCAGAAGCAAAGTGTGTATGCACACTTTTCTACATATCAATTACATGTGTCTATATAAATGATACATAATAATGCATGATACATGTAATACAAAATGTAACATATGCAATATTTTTTTTTGGTCAACGTGGCAGGAGATCTCAGTGGAGTACCCACCCCAAGGATCTGTACTTGGCCCTGTGCTGTTTAACATTTTTACATATGGCTCTGATAAAGGTATGCTTATCAAATTTGCCAATGACACAAAACTTTGTGAAGGATAACTAACACACCGGATGGCAGTCAAGAACCAATGAGCATTGGACTGACATTCAGTGCTCATTTAATTTAAAGTCACATTTAGGTATTTTAAAAAATCAGCTTCACAAGTACAAAGATGGGAGAGGGAGAGTTATCTATATTAGCCAAAAAAGCAAACAACATTCTAAAAGGTTTTTGGTGAAAGGCAGGGCTTCCAGGGATAGGAAGGTTATGGCCCTCTCTGCTCCAAACTATTAGACCTCTTCTGGAACATTGTGTTCAGACCTAGGTGCCATAGGTTAAGGACAGTGATGAAATGGAGCTCCCCAGAGAAGGGCAACTGGGATGGTCAAGGGCCTTGAGTGTATTTCATGTGAGGATAGAATGAAAGAACTGGGTATTTTTAACCTAGAGAAGAGAAGACTGAGGAAGTAGAGTGGGATTGCAGGACTTTGTCATACCTCTATCTGGTACCCTCATATTCCCTTCCTTCCCACCCCAGTATCTTTTTATGTATTGTCTTCCCCCAATAGACTGTGAGCTCTTGGAGGGCAACAGGGACTGCGTCTTGACTTTCTTTGTATCCCTAGCTCTTAGCACAATGCCTGGCACATAATAGGTCCTTAATAAATGTTTTTTGATTGCACAGCTGTGTTCAGATATTTGAAAGGCTATCATATGGAAGAGGTTTTCTACTTGTTCTGTTTGATACCAGAGAACAGAGCCAGGAACAGTGGTTAAAAATTGCAAAAAGACAAATTTAGCCTTGAAATTAGGATAGCGAGGTGATAGAGCATATACTAAGCACTTAACTATGTGCTAGGCACTGTGGTAAAGGTGCTGGGGATATAAAGAAAAGAAAACAAGAAAGTCCCTATTCTGAAAGAGCTCACAGTCTAATAGGGGAAGACAAAACATAAAAGGGGCTGTAAGATGGGGTTAGGGAAGGAAGATACTCTTGTGGAAGCCAAGCAGCCAATGTGGAAGTTAAAGCAGACTCATCTCTTGGTGGAACAGAGAAGAAGGTGAGTCAGAAAATGGAGAGGGAACAGTGTGATGGGATCCCTTCTCAAGATAATGCAGTTCTAGGCAGGGATTCACCAGGACTTGTGTTGGTCTCTAGGTAAAATTGTTCTCAGAAGGCCATGCTGCTGGTATGGAGGTGAAGCAGACCAGTATAGTGTTGGAGGGGGAAAAAGCTTTCTAACACTTAGAATTTCCAAAAGTGGATTAGACTGCTTTGAGAGGGGTGGTGTCCCTTCCTTGGAGATTTTCAAGCGGATAATCACTTGCCGATTATGTTATAGTAGGGATTCCTTTTAGCCATGATTTGGACTAGATGAACACTGGAGTCTCTTCAAACTGTCAGATTCTGTGGTACCTGCTAAAAGAGTGTTGGTACCATTTAAATTTGGGGGTCCTGGACAATGCCCCAGTTCCTGACCCTAGTTGTAGCTTTACTTGAGCTTATGACTAGCAGCTAGATGCTCTTCAGCCCCCTCACCTCTAACCACCAATTATCCCTGTTGGGGATTTATATCTGTGGAAGAGAGCTCAAGCGCTGAAACCAGCCTTTAGTCAGCAGTTCACTTCTCTACAGATTAGACTTCATCTGTCCAGAAAAAGACTCTTGTCCTTAGGGAGACATAGCATGATGTATGGAGAGCTCAAAACTGAAAGATGTATATTCTGGAGTTGGAGGGTGGTGGAGAAGAAAGGTAAGTAAATTACATTTTAATTAAAAGTCTTCCTTTCCACTTAATTTCATTCAGGTCCTGGAAGCCAATGTTAAAATGCTTGGGAGTGTAATGGATGTCTATTTGGTTTCTAAGTATGTGTAATTTAATGTCATTAAAAGACTGTGTTGGGTTTGCACACAGTCTAACACAAACAGGAGGGAGGTGCCCAACATATCTGGTGAACTTTACAGAAGGACACGGATAAGAGTCTTATAGGATGGACAGGCATGGATGGTTTTGGGCCTACGTTGTTATCCAGATATCCTCACAATCAGATCACAGATCCACTAGAGTTTTGAAGACTATAATATCTTCATAATATCTTGAATAGGTGTTTTGGTAACTACTTTTAACATACCTATCTTCAAATAAATATACAATAAAATATTTCTAACAACAAAACAACACTGAATATTATTTAATCTTTTTTTGATGATTAGAGTGCTTACAGTGCTGTAGCTATCAAGAACATTGGTTCTCATTGTTCTTAAAAGCAAGGAAACACCAATAGAGATTTCTGCTAGGTAGAATTCTACATAAACCAACTCTTACTGTACTTTCCTGTCTAGGAAAACAGACTTCAGTTAATGTTACTCCTATCACCAGTTGCCTGTTTGAATTCAAACAAACTGCCTCTATATAGGAGATACAGATGTATCATTTTCTCTAGTGCTTAGCACATAGTAGGAACTATATGCAATAAATTCTTGTTTTTGTTATTGGCTTAAAAATGGAAATGAATACTCAAAATCTGAGTGGACTATTAAGGATAAGATTAAAAAAAAGTCAAGGACAAGGTGCTTTTTAAAAGCTATAATATACCAGCTGTGTGACCCTGAGCAAGTCACTTAACTCTGATTACTTCTCTACTCTCCAAAAAAGCTATAATAGGAGAAAAAAGGATCAAAGAAAGTTTAGAACCTTTGCTCCCATGTGAATGGAATGATAACTGACAACCAAGAGAAGGCAAAGCTACTCAATTCTATTTTATTTCTGTTTTCTCTGCAAAGGAGAACATGTTTAACATTTTGATCAATGACTGATAAAGACATCAAATCTGAAGATGACAAGGATGACCTTTGTATTAGAAATAGCAAACAAAGATGACTTTCAGGGACTTGATAAACAAGATAAGTAAGGATGGTAAAGATAAGTAGGAGGACAATTGATTACTCTTCACGAATTCAAGTCATCTGGCTCACATGCACTACATCCTTGGATACAGAAAGAATTGGCAGGTGTGATTACTGAACTGCTTTCAGTAATATTTGAAAAGTCAAGGAAAACTGGAGGGGTACCACAAAGATTGGAGAAAGAGAAGTATCTCAGTTTTCAAAAAAGAAGGAACAGAGTCTACAAATTAATTCGGGGAGCTTGACTTTGATTCTTGGGAAAATTCTTGAAAGAATGAATGAAGAGATGGTTGTAAAACATCTAGATAGGAAAGCAGTAGTTACATAGATTACATGGCTTCATCAAGCACAGGTCAGGCTAGAAATCCTCATTTCCCAGATTTCTAAACTAGTAAATGAGGACATGGGTATAGTTTATTAGATTTTAGCAAATCTTTTGATGAAGTATTTCTTTGTACAGTGGATAGAGCACCAGAGCTGGAGCAAGGAAGATAAGATCAGATACTTATTAGCTGTGTGAACCTGGGTAAGTCACTTAATCTGTGCCTCAGTTTCATTAACTGAGGAGAAAATGGGGATAATAATATTACTTACTTTGTAGGGTTGTTATGAGCATTAAATGAGATAATAATTATAACATGTTTTGCATAGTCCTGGCACATAGTAAGTGCTATATAAATGTTATTATTAGTATTAGTATGCTATTTTTGTGGAGAATTTATATAAAGAGATAGATTAGATGCTCATACAATAAGATAGATTCAGACCTAGTAGGATGGGCTGGACTCAAAGAGCAGTTGTTAATGGTTCAACGTCAGCATGGCTGATAGTCTCCAGTTGAGCATCCTAGGCACTGGTACTTGGCCCTGTGCTATTTAACATTTTAATCAATGACTTAGATAAAGGCACAGATGGCGTGTTTATCCAATTTGTAGATGGTGCTAAGCTGTGAAAGATAGCTAGATCAGAGATGTCAAACCCATGTCCAAAGCATTCACCAGTATGGCCAAACCAGAATAAAATATAATTGGGAACTATTTAACAAGATGAATACAAATACAATAAAACATAATAATATTATGTATTTTAAAACCAAGTCCATATGTGTCCCGCAGGGATCCTCATGTGCAGATTAGTGGACTCCATTTTTGTTTGAGTTTTACACCTCCCAGCTGGATCACCCAGTCAAGATCTAAAAGGATTTTAATAGTCTAGAGCATTGGGCTAAATTTAATAAGATGATAGAGGTAAATGAAAAAAATAGCTTACCAAACATAAAGTGTAGGAAGCATGAGTAGTGGGCAGTTTTGATAAAGATCTTGGAGCTCATTGTTAGTAAACTGGGGGATATAGAAGTAAAGAAAAAAAAAGCCAATTTTGAATTCCATTTTGGGCTTTGTTAAGAGGGGAATAGCTTCCAAGAACAGGCAACATCATTTGTCCTGTTGTACTCTGAGCTCGTCAGACCTTATCTGTACTGTGTTCAGTTCTGGCCACCATAGTTTATGAAAGGCGTTGATAACGATGGAGAATGTTTGAGGAAGGCAACCAAAATGGTTGTCAAGCAGAAGCTGGATGACCGCTTGTTGGGTTTGTTGTAATGGGATCTCTTACATGTGACTTTGACTAGATAGAAACTAAGGTTCTTTCCAACTCTCCAAATCTGTGACCCATGCATTATCAAACGTTCTTCACATGCATTGAAGGCAATATGATGTAGGAAGGAGCAATGGATTTATAAAAATAGAATCATAGGGTTTTTGCCCTGGAAGGGAATTTAAGAAATTGTAGTCCAACCATTTCATTTTACAGATGAAGGAACTGAGGCACAGAAAGGTGAAATGACTTGTTCAAGGTCACACAGCTAGTAAGTGGTAGAGCCGGGGTTTTAACTCAAGTCTTGTGACTCCAAATCAAGGGACCTCAGATTCAGTAGACGTGGGATACAGTAACATTTACTAGCTGTGGGACATGTCACTTCTTTTGAGCTTTTATTTTCTCAGCTGAAGATGATGCTACTCTTACTTCATATTCCCTATGATGATGGAGAGGTGTACAATATTTGTTAAGTGTTAGCTATTCTATAATGGAACAAGAAGAAATGGGATTAATTTATAGCACAGAATGTTCCAACAAGGTTGTTAAATATTGGATTTCATTTCCATGGGATTTGGTTTAGGCACACTCCTGTCAGGAATGAAATAATTCAATTGAACAAACATTTATTAAGTATCTACTTGCATGCAGAGTACTGTGTTAGAAACTGGGGAAGATACAAAGATACAAACCCTGTGTTTAAAAGGTTTAGGAGAAGGAGAAGGCAGGAAAGCAAGCTCAGGGTATGTTCCTCAGACAGAGTAGTTAGGTTTAGATGGAGTGAGTCTAAGAGTACATGGAGGGAGGTAATACGAGAGAAAGCTAAAAAGGTAAGGGAAAACTCTGTGATATCTTCAGCTCCCTTCTAGCTTGATGATTCTGGTGTCACAATCAAAATATGCCATATTCCTTATAAAGGTTTAGTACACTAGGAGCCCTGCAAATTTGAATCGCTTCTATCAGATTTGGCCCAAATTAAATCTGGTTATTCTCGTTCTTTATCATCAGTGATTCTCTCCTGATATTTAGTTAACTATCAATTATCCTGAGAACACATAGGCACAGATAATTCAGAACAATTGATAATTTTCAAAAATAGACATGGATACACATTTTTAGGCATACACATTTTATCTCTTCCCTACCCACCTCTGTTTGTCTTCCTTGCGGCTTTGCCAAGGGAAAAGTGGGACATTTACTTTTGGGTAATTGAGACAATTATGAAGCCACAACCCCTCTCACCATTGCCAACTTCAAATTTAGTGTACATACTTTGTCTGAATAGTTCAGAATTGAATTACTGCAAAGCCTAGACCTTGCTTGTTCAATCCATTGGGGGCAGCATGGAAACTCATTGGGGGGGGCAGGGCAATTGGGTTTAAGTGACTTGCCCAAGGTCACACAGCTAGTATATGTATCAAGTGTCTGAGGCCGGATTTGAACTCAGGTCCTCCTGACCCCGGGGCCGGTTCTCTATTCCCTGTGTCACCTAACTGCCCCCGAAACTCATTGTTTTTACAATGTTAATCAATAGCCCTCCATCCCTGCCCCACAAACAAAAACAAAACCAAGAACACCTATTTAGCTTGCAGAGGATAGAGCTTGGAATGCTCATTTTTATGAATTCAAATATGGCCTCAGACTGACTTACTAGCTGTGTGACCCTGGGCAAGTCACTTAACCCTGTTTGAATCAGTTGCTCATCTGAAAAATGAGTTGGAGAAGGAAATGGCAATCCACTGCAGTATCTCTGCCAAGAAAACCCCAAATGGGGTCATGAAGACTCAGACACGACTGAAATGACTAAACAACAACAACAACAAAAGAACTTTTGGATTCTTGGTACAGAACCAGAAAAATCAAGAAATTAAGTTAAGAACTCTTATTTCTAACCTCTCTTACGCCTGTTACAGCCCAGGAAGTAGACAAAGTGTCCTTATAGTCCTTCATTACAATGAGGCAAGCCATTATGGTGAACTTTGAAAACTTTTAGACACATTCCTGGGAAATAAGCTCTATGTAGCCTGTTTATGCACAACTTTTCTTTTTTTTCCTGCTTAGGGAAATTTGCATGAAAATAAATTCCTTTGTTCACAGTTGGCCTGCCTGCTTTCCATCAAAGTTATAGTTCTCAAACTCTTGATGTTTGATGGTTAAGCAAACTTGACAGTGGATTTCAAATAAGAATAAAACATTTACCAGTTCTATAGCACCTAAGCTTGGAGTAAGTTCATCAAATTGTTCAAGATTTAAAACCTATAGTTCTGTGAGTTTGGGCATATGCACTCAGGAAGTAGATTTTGTCTTTAGTCAAAAATTATATCCAGAGAAAAGTCTGGTTTTGGTACCTTTGACATAAAAGGGGGCAAGGGATAATAGGGAGATTGTTTATGAATACATCCAACCTCTCCTCCAAGTCTCTTTCAGCCAAAGTCAGAGTTTAGGTTGGTAAGTATGCACTTTACTGAACCAGAATTAATATTTAAAAAATTTAAATTTGTATTTGTGTAAAGAACTTGATGAAGCAGTTTCTAAGTACATTTTATCCTTAATTAATCAACAAGTATTTATTAAGCATGTGCCAGGCACTGGGGATACAAAGAGAAAAATAAATAGTCCCTGCCTGCAAGGAGAGCTCCTTCCTAATCCTGCATTAAGGGGATTTCAGGGAATCTACTTTCTCAGATCATTTCTCACTATGGCCACAGAACTTCATCATGTCCCTGTGTGGGGTATTCTTCCCCTCCTCCCTGTCTCTACTTTTCAGCTTCTTTTTATGTGTTGTCTTCCCCCATGAAGTTGTAAGTTCCTTGAAGGAATGAACTGTTTTATACTCTCCAGCACTTAGCACAATGCCTGGCACACTGGTGCTTAATAAATATTTATTGACTACTGTCTATGTCTTCTCAGAACTCTCATATATCCTTAGGTGTCATAGAGAAAAGTGAAAATCACAGAAGGTTGATGTATACTTTTGTTGTTTTAGTAGTCGTAGGAGGAGACAAAAGTAGAAGCAACTAGACTGGGAACACTGGAGGAAGAAAGGGAATGAAATCATCATTGTATAATAGAGGTAGATAAAATAAAGACTATAATAATGGAAGAAGGAGTGGGGGAGGGGAGGGAGATGGGGATCCCATGAACCTCACTTTAATCTGAATCAGATAAAGAGTGAACACTACACCCTTCCAAGCTCCTCCCTCTCCAAGATATTAATATAGTTCAGCTCGGAACAGAAATAGGAGGGGATAGGAACAAGGGAACAGTGGAGTGGGATTGGAGAGGGATGGTAAGATAGGTAATGGAATAGTCATGAGCAAAACAAATTCCAGTATTGGAGAGGGGAACATGAAAGAAAATTAAGAGAAAAATAAGAGAATAAAAATCTGGGATTACAGCAAGGTAAAGAGAAAAGAAGTGCTACACTAGAAAGGAATTAGACTGTTTCACTTATAAGAGTATAAGTGTCAGGCAAATTCCCTCTTTTCTACCACTTTCTTATTTTTAAAGATGAAGGTGGGTTCAAAGATAAAAAAGTACAAGAGGACAGGGTGGCGAGAAATACACAATTAACAATCATAACTGTAAATGCAAATGGCACCAACACACCCATAAAACAGAAGAGGATAGCAGAATGGATTAGAAAACAATCTGACAATATGTTTACAAGAAACTCTTCAAACACAAAGAATCATATGGAGTTAAAATGAGGAGCTAAAGCAAAATCTATTATGCTTCAGCTGAACTAAAAAAGCAGGTGTAACAATCATAATTTTTGATAAGTGTAGTAAATATAGATAAGATAAAAAGAGATAAGGGAAATTGCATCATTGCTTAAAAGCATGATAAAAATCAATATCAATACTTAATATACATGTGTATATATTGTATGTAATAAATGCTGAAAGGAAAACTGAATTAAAAAGAGAAATAGACAGTAAAACTACAATAGTAGGGGATCTTAATGTACCCTTTCCAAATCTTTACCAAAAGATGAACAAAAAAAAATTTAAGGATCTGAATATAACTTTATAAAAATTAGAAATGATTGTTCAATGGCAATGGGATAAAGTGCCTGGGAATAGGAATAGAAAGGAATTTATATATGTTTTATCTATACATAATATCTGTATAAATTTGAGCATATATTAGGGCATAAAGGCCTCACCATAAAGGTAGAGAAGAACATCATTATGGACTATAATGCAACAAAATCATTCAATGAAGGGCCCTTAAGGCAAGAATTAAAAAATAATTGGAAACTAAGTTCTAAAGATGAGTTCTAAAGAACTAGTGGGTCAAAAAATAATTTATAGAAACAATAGATAGGTCATCAAAGAAAATGATGGTAATGAGACAAAATACCTTCTCTATGGGATGCAGAAAAAATAATTCTGAGGGGAAAAATCTCCAACTGAAGAACAAAGTAGAAATTATAAAAAGTAAGAAATTAATGAAATTGAAAGCAAAAAGTTTATTGAATGGACAAATAAAACTAGTAGCTGTTTTTCTTTTTAAAAAAAATTAACAAAATGTATGACTAATTAAATCATCTGATTTAAAGAAAAAGAGAGAGAAACCTAATTCTTTTTCTTAAAAATGACAACTACTGAAGGAACACAGAGCAATATCATGGGAACCCATTGAGTTGAGAGGATGTGGATGAAGGGATAGTCAACAGTATCAACTGATAAAAAGAGGGACAAGAAGGTTAAGGACTGAAAAAAGGCCGGTGGATTTAGCAATAGAGAGATTATTAGAGACCTGGAAGAGAGCACTTTCATTCGAATGCTGGAGGATACAAGCTAATTTCAAGGGATTAATAAGTGAGTGGGAGGTGAGAAGGTACAGAGAAGGAATGTGGAATGCCTTCCCTAGGAGTTTGGCTATGAAAAGGAGAAGAAATATAGGACAATAGTTTGAGGGGATAATAGGATCAATTGAAGGTTTTAGGAAATGGGGCAGATCTGGGCATATTTCAAGGCAGTATGCAAAGAGCCAATGAGTAGAGGATGAAAATTTGCAAGGGAGAGAGGAAGAGGCAAGGGAATCAAGGGTTGAAGACAATGAAAAGTTGAACCAGTTAATAAGATTTTGAAGCGAGAAAAGTGAGGATAGGACAAAGGAATAGCTTGGGAAAATAGGAAAGGATGGAGTAAATAGAGGTTGCATTGAGAATGGAGGATAGATTTAGGAGGGGTATAGGGAGTGTTGGACAGGAAGGGAGATGCAGCACAAGCAATCCTGAGGGGGAAACCCCCAACTAAATAATGTAGAAATTATAAAAAATTAAAGAAGAGATTAAAAAATTGAAAACCATTGAATGGATAAATAAAACTAGTAGCTTAGCTGTTTCTGTTTTAAACAAAAATAACAAAATATATGAACAGATCACCTGCCTTAAAAAGGAGAGAAGAAAACCAAATTCTTTTCCTTAAAAATGACAACACTCATGGAACCCAGAGCAATATAATGAAAACCCAGGAATATGAGAGCATATCAAGAAGGAAATGTGGTTAAATACATACAGAGATCATAAATCTGAGGGACACAGACATCTTGAGTTGGGATTGTTCTAAAACGAATAAAAGGCTTGTCATTCTTTTATCAGGCAGTCAGAATTTAAGTTCTGGCTCTGTGTATACATGTATCAGCTAGCTTTAAGGGAAAAAACAATATGAATTTACATACCACCTACCCTGTTTGCCTCTTTTAACCAAACTTTGAGGTCTGCAGCATCAAGGAAGGTGATGTCATGACTTGCAAGTGAATTGGATTTAAGTGAGAGAAGACTGTGCAAAGTCACCAGCCTCACTCTCTCCTCTGGAACCATCTGGGTCCAGTGGCAAAATATAGATCAGGACTGACTGGAGATGGCCCCAGATGCAGTGGGAGACCTTGGCCTTTTTAAACTAAGGTCTTTCCCAAGTTTCCGTTGGACTGAGGTAATGCCCATTCAGTAATTAAGGCTAGGTAAGAAATAAGACAAAGAATGGCTTCTTTTACCTAGTTAAAAAAAATTGGGGGGAGGAAGACCCTCAGGATTTCTGGCCAAAATAGAAACATTGCTGTTTACTCTAAGCTCAAACAATGCGCAAGTGAGGCTTGTGCTGGGACCTATTGTTGGCTAATCAGTGAAAGCCAAAGTGAGATTTGGGTTTAAGGCATGGTCCTTAAAAAAAAGATATCCAACCTATAATCCCCAAAATATCTTCCAAGCGTTCAGCAATCAAAATTTATATTCCTAGTGATGAGATGAGGCAGACAGGAGTGCTCAAGGCAGATGGAGCAAGCAGGATATGAGCTATGAGATAAGATGTAGGGTGTGACCAACCAGAATAGTGATCAAAGAAGACTATGCTTTGAAGCCCTCCATTGTGGCCTTAGTTTTAGCTTACTTTGTTTTACAAAGCACCCCCAAATCCCAAACAACTCTTCTCCTCTCCTAATAAAGCCACCTCTGGACTACCTGATATCCCAGACATTTTGGAGTCGTGCTTGCTCCTCCCTTTCTCTTGCTCCCCTTCCACCGTTCCATAAAATTGCACTTAAACCAGACACCAAACCCCACTAACAGTCTTTGCCTCCTATGGGAAGCAGGGCCGCACTCTGCTCCCTTAGGGGAGCAGGGCCTATGCTCTGTTTCTCCCATGGAAGCAGGTCTGCTTGGGTGCGTCACCCCAATAAATGCCTTTTTTTTTTAACTTGGAGACTGTCTGAGTGAATTTGAATTCTTTCAAGGCACTGGAACTATTGTCTAGACTAGAGCCTATTCCTCATCATTTTAGGTGGCACCCCAACATTCTTGGGATGTACCCTGAACTCATCACTTTGGGCAGAGCACTATCAGGTAAAGGTATGATTCCCTATGTGGACAGAGAGAGAAGAGGGAGGGAGAGGAGGGAGGTAGCAGAGGGGGAGAGAAAATGAGGGAAGGAGGGAGGGGGAGGAGAGAGGGAAGGAAGGAAGTAGCATTTTAGTAGTTGATATGGAAATACCCAAATATACCCCTGGATTGCTTTAGAGCAGTGACATCAAACTCAAATAGAAATGGGGCCCACTAATCCAAACGTGAGGGTCCCTGTGGGCTGCATGTTGGCTTAGTTTTAAAATGTAGTATTATCTGTGTTTTATTGTATTTGTATTTATTTTGTTAAATGTTTCCCAATTAATTTGAAACTGGTTTGACCATACTTGGAAGTATTGTGGGTACATGTGGCCCAAGGCCACACTCTGCCTTAGAGTTTGGGAAGGTGAAAATGAATGTGGTACTGAGTCATTTTGAAGGCTTTGAGCTGTGACCACCCTATAGAGGCTACACATAAGTGTAGTCTAAAACTCTGCTATAAGTAAGAATAAGTTTGGGGGTGAAGGGGACAACTTTGAGCCATTTACAAAATTCTTTTAGAAAGCAAGGACAATGTAGATTGGCTAACATGACAAAACAGGAAAATCCTAAATGCTGTAGAGGATGTGGGAAAATTGGAACACTAATGCATTGTTGGTGGAGTTGTGAACTGATTCAACCATTCTGGAGAGCAATTTAGAACTTTGCCCAAAGGGCTATAAAAATGTGCATACCCTTTGACCTAGCAATACCGTTTCTAGGGCTGTATCCCAAAGAAATCAGACAAGTGGGAAAAGGACCTGTTTGTTCAATAATATTTATAGCAGCTCTTTTTGTGGTGGCAAAGAATTGGAAATAAAGGGGATGCCCATCAATTGAGGAATAGTTAAACAAGTTATGGTATATGAATGTAATGGAATACTATTGTGCTATAAGAAATGAGGAGCAGATAAACTTCATAATAACCTGGAAAGACTTAACACGAACTGACACCAAATGAAGAAAGCACAACCAGAACATTGTACATGATGGTATCTGTCATGACTAACTTTGATAGACTTGACTTTTGTCAGCAATGCAAGGTTCCAAAACAACTCCAAAAGACTCATGATGAACAGCGCGATTCACATCAAGAGCAAGAATTATGGACTCTGAATGCAGATTGAAACAAACTGTTTGCTCTCTCTCTCTCTCTATCTGTTTTGTTTCTTTTTTCTCGTGGTTCATTCCATTGGTTGTAGTTCTTCTTTGCAACTTGACTATTGTGAAAATATGGATAGTATAAAGGTATATGTAGAGTCTATATTGGATTGCATGCCATCTTGGGTAGGGAGGGGAAAGAGAGGGAGGGGAAGAAAATTTGAAACTCAAAAACTTGAGGAGCTGAATGTTGTAAACTAAAACTAAAAGTAATTAATTAATTAATTAAAAAAAGAAAGGAAAGACAATGCCCTTTGGGCTAGTAGATAAAACAGCCTGGATTGGGTGATATATCCTGATGGAGTGAACCTCAGAGGCAGAGAGGCCACTGAGTAAAAATGGTAGGAGAAGGAGTTGGGAGTTGCGGTAACGAACAAAAGGCATGCTAATCTAATTTTTTGAACCAGTGTTTCAGGGGCCAAGAGAGAAGGTATATGAAGTACTGGAGAGGCCAGGTTTCTGTGATTGTAAGGACATTGAGATTGGGAAAGGAAGTCAAATGGGAAGGATTTTCTCTTCTCTTTCTCTCTCTCTCTCTCTCTCACACACACACACACACAAACACACACACACACAGTTCTTTTTAAATAGAGACTATTTAAAGAAATGACAATGGGATAGAAGAAAAAGGAGAAACCAAAGGAGGAAATAGGAGTGGTAAGAACCATCCCAGAATGATGAAGTATAAATAGCTTGTGCAACCTTGTGTAGCCTTGGGCAAATCATTTCCCCTTTCTCGACTTGTTTCTTGTAGCAAAAATCTGGCTGGCAGCTGCTGTAGGGCTGTAAGATCAATAACACCAGCACACAGAGGGCTGTTAACACAGGTTTTTTGATCTGCTTTACTAAGGAAAGCAACTTTAAGGGGTTAACAATCTCACTTTAATCCCACATACAAATATCATTCACTTAGTTAAGGAGGAAAAGCCAGCACCCTCAACTTCAAAACAAATACAAACTAATTACAAACATCAACAGACAGACCTTGTCTGGCTCAAATCTCAATTTATAGTTACCAGGGTTTAACAAAGTCCCAGCATTTGGGTTTACAAGCAGGGGGTCTCCTAACAACGGCAACAAAACATCTGGGTTTCTTCAAAGCCAGGGGCCTCTTAACAATGGCTGCCCAGGGCCTCCACATCAACACTCCTCCAGTGAGTGAGAGCCCCAGACAAAATGCTAACCCTAGAGTTTTTATACCCTGTTCAGGGCCGAAGAATTCACACCTAATCAGTAAAAGGGTGTGAGCCCAGCCTTTGCACCTAGTAAGGCTTAATCAAAGGTATTTGATTACTTTAGCATTTCTAAAAGAGAAAACAGTAAAAAAAAAAAAAAAAGTCCCACCTTAATTACCAATACATTTCTTCATGTGTCAAATGAGAGTACTAAACTAGGTGTCAAAGATTCCTTCTAATTCAAAATCCTATTACCTATGATCATTTGTTTTCAATTATCCAGGCCCCTCCCATTTAGTTAGTGAGGATAATTGGTAATTAACTGCCAAAAGAAAAAAAATCCCATTACTCCTTCAACTTACTTTCTTCTATATCTTCTCCCTTTCCCAAATTCCTAGAAAAAAGCTGTCTATATTAGTCTCTATTTTCTCATTTCATCCTTACTTCTTAAGCTCTTTTCAATATGGCTTCCAATCTTAAAACAGCTGAAACTGCTCTCTGTGAGGGTCCCAGTAATCTCTGAAGCACCAGATGTGATGGCCTTTCCTTGTTCCTTATCCCTTTTGCCCTCTCTGTAGCATTTGGCATTACTGAACCCTTCTCCTTCTGTGACTCTTACTTCTTACTTCTCCAGTCTGGTTGCTCTGCTCTTTCTCAGTCTCCTTTGCAGATTCATCATCCTTGTGCCATTCCCTGGACGTGGGTATTCTTCAGGATTCTATCTTGGGCCCTTTTCTCTTCTTTCTCAACTCTCTCTTAGTGACACTTGCATGGATTAAACTATTGCCTCTATCCAAATGACTTCAAGATCAATAGATCCAAGTTAGCTCTCTCTCCCAAACTTTTATCCTTCGTCACTAACTGTCTGTTGGACTTCTCCTATTGGATGTTCCATAGGCATCTCAAACTTAACATATTTAAAACAGAACCCATTGTCTTTGCCCCCAAACCTATTCCTCTTCTTAGCTTCTATTTCTGTTGAGGCGCCATCATCCTTCTGGTAACCTAAGTTTACAAACTCAGAGTTATTCTAAACTCTTCTCCCTCACATGCACTCAAATGCCATGTCTTATGAATTCTGCCTCCATAATATTTCTCACATCTTTCTCCTGACCTTTCATACCATAACTACCTTAGTTCAGGCCCCTGTCACTTATTGCCTAGATTATTGCGACAGCTCTCTAATTGCTCTTCCTGCCTCTAGCCTTGCCTCTCTTTAAGTCATGTTTTACACAGTTACCAAAATGATAATCCTCAAAGCACAGTTCTGGGCAAGTCACTCTGTGCTCAAGAAACTCAAGTGGCTTCCTCTTACCTCAAAGATAAAATACAAACTTCTCTTTGTTTTTAGGTCCTTTACAAACTGGGTCCGGCCTACCTTTCCAAGCTTACTACCCATTACTCTCCTTCATCAGTTCCAAACTCCTGCTCTTGCAGTCTAGGGGTGCTAAGAACCCCAAAATGACAGGGCAAAGGGCACGGGTCTGCCTTGAAAGAATTTGACCACTCAAGCCTTCTTTCAGTCAGAGACAAGGTTTATTGTGTTACCAATAGAAGCAGGTGGGATTTTAAGAATCTGAGCAATTCAGTGGGGAAAAGATAAACACTTTTATACAGAAAGACTGTGGGAAGATCTGGATGTGATTAAGGAGTAGCAAGTAGCCTGGGGTGGGACCAGGTGCAGACAATGAGGGCCACAATGAAAGGGCAGTTAAAAGGATTATACTGGAATGGGCCAGGTGCCTCGGGCAAATGCTAGAGACTTGGTACAGGGTCCCAAAGACTTGGTCTTTTCCTTTTAGGGGTCCAGTGCAAATCCCATCCCCCATCACTGCCATATTACCCTGCCTACTATTCCCATTACACGTTCCTAGAATGCCCTTCCCACCTTCACCTCTTAGAATTTCTAACTTCCTTCAAAATTTAGGAGTCTATTTTGATGTCCCTAGTTAGTCACTATTTCCTTCCTTATGAAAATTATATGTTTTATAGTTTAATTCTCTATGTTCATAATGCATTCCTTCAGTATAATGTAAACTCCTTGAGGGCAAGAGATGTGGTTGTGAGGCTTTGTTTTTTGTGTGTTTTTTGTTTTTGTTTTGTATTCCCCGCTTAGTATAGCATCTGACACTTAGCAGGCACTGAATAAGTACTTATTGGATTGCATTTTATTTTGGTAACTCATGAATAATTTTGGTTTAGGATAAGCTAATTAGATAAACATACAGGGTGATAAATTGATTTTTACCCCACAATCGTGGAGTTGCAGGATAAAAAATTGAGTATTGGTTTCCAGTCTTGATTTTGTAATACCTCAGGGTATACATGAAGTACCTTATCAAACAGCTCCTGTTTGCCCTCTAGACAGATGAAAAATAGAGCAGGCAAAATTGTGAGGTTAAGAAGTTTGTCATTGCTGGCTCTTTTCTCCCTTTTCTGCTTCATTTTCTTCCTTAGTGTCTTCTTCCTGGCTTGAAGCCTGTGACTTTCCTGCTTTCTAACTTCCTATCAAAACAAGAATAGATAGGATATCATCATTTATACATTGACTAAAATTCATTCTTACCTATTAATTCCTCCTCCCAGACATGTGCATTTTCAACCATTTAGCTTGAAATGTGGAAAGAATGTCTCTTCTTATAGGACTACAAGGAACAGTTGAAAAAGAGTTTGAGGAGTCTTTTTGTTGCCTTGAAATCAAATTGCTTGAGGCTGACCATGAAAATAAACCTACTTTAGGGTTTTTTTTAAGAGATTTTTGCTGGTAGGGAGCAGCTAGTGCAAGGTCAGAGTAACAGCAGAGAACCTAAAAAGTCCCTTCTCCTTTCTCCTTAATCCTAGCTCCTTTCTTTTTCCCTTCCCTCTCCCCTTTCCCTTCCTTTTCTACCTTTTCCCTTCTCTGTTGGTGGTAAGGAGTAGCAGGTGCTAGGTCAGAGTAACAATAGGGAACCTAAAAAATCTCTTCCTCCCCCCTTTAATCCTAACCCTTTCTCCTTCCCCCTTCCCTCCATCCTAAGGCTGTCTGTGTCCCCTTCCCTGCCCCATGTCACCATCTCTAACCTACATTTTCCCTTTCCTTCATTCGTTCATTAAACGTGTTCAGTGCCTACTGTATGCCAGGCACTTTTCTCGGTACTGGGAAATCGAAGACATAGACAGACAGACAGACAGAGACACACACACACACACACACACACACACACACACACAGAGTCCCTGCCTTCAAGAAATTCACATTCTATTTGGAGAAGAGGGAAGCAGCATGTACACAGAAAATTAAATACAAAATATATACAAAGAACACAAAGTAATCTCTGGGGGGAGGTCAGGAAAGGGCACTAGCAATTAGGGGGACTCATACAGACTTCTTGTAGGTGGCACTTGAACTGAACTTTAAAGGAAGCTAGGGATTCTAAAAGGCAAGGTTAGGGCGAGATGTATTCCAGGAATGAGGGACAGCTTGTCCAACGGCATGGATGTAGGAGATAGAATGTCATGTAATGGGAACAAGTGGGCCGGTTCAGCTGGAACTTAGAGTGCATGAAGGAGAGCAATTTACTTGGAAAAGTAGGCTGAAGGCAGTTTATGAAAGACTTTGAATGCCAAATACAACATAACACTGTTGCACTTGGGTTTCATATAAGCTCCTCCAAAGTGATATGTGCGGCAGGGATCTAGGAACCAATGACCTCTATGCCAGTGGTGTTGGCAATTCTTCTCTTGTCTATTCATGTGAGTAAATTTGATCCCTTGGAGGATAGTGATCATGACGTTGCCCTCCCAGGAAGGAAATCGACAGCCTCTAGTCCAAAATGTCTGTGGCCTCCAATACTTAGGACATCCATGTAGAGAGTGCAGGCAGTAATCTGGAAGTAGCTGCTCATCAATCTTTGAGGGAGGGGGCAAGGAAGACCCAAGCCTGGTCATAGAAACAAACTAGAAATAAATCATCTAGTCCAACCCTCTCACTTTACAGATGAAAAAAACAAGTATGGAGAGGTGAAAGAGCTGGTCCAAGGTTATGCAGCTAATAAGTGGGATAGTCTGGATTTAGAACAAGGTAATAATTCCAAATCCAGTGCTTTTGGCATCCCACCACACTGTTACATTCTATGAAAAAGGCTACTTTAGCTATAGTTAGTCAACAAACATTTATTGAATTTTTAGTACTTGCTATACCCTGTGCTAAATACTGGGGATAGGGAGAAAGGCAAAGACATGGTCCCCATCCTCAAGGAGCTCACAGTCTAATAGGGGAGACAAGTTGCAAATGACTATACAAACCAGATATATACGAGGTAAATTGTGAGGTAGTATCAGAGAAAGGCACTAAAATTAAAGAGGACTAGGAAAGGCTTCTTGCAGAAGGTGGGACTTTTGCTGAGACTTGAAGAATGATAGAGAAGCTATCTGATCATCTTCTGATGGAGATGAGGAAGAAGAGTCCTCCAGGCATGGTGGCATCTGGCACTTGGAGTCAGTGTGGAATCAAGAGATGGAGTGTCACATTTTAGGAACATCAAGGAGATTAGTAGGGGTGGGAAGAGTAAGATGTGAGAAGACAGGAAAAGTAGGAAGGGGCCAATTTATGAAGTGCTTTAAAAGGGAAACAAACCATTTTATATTTGATCCTAAAGGTAATAGAGAGTCACTGGAATTGATAGGTGGGGTAACATAGTCAGACTAGCACTTGAGGGAAGTTAGGACAAGGGGAAGGGTTGCGGGGAGAGATAATGAGTTCTAGTTTTGGACATACTGAGTTTGAGATGTTTAGAGGACATCTAGTTCGTGATGTCCAATGGATAGTTGATGTTGCAAAACTGAAGCTCAGGAGGAAGGTTAGGAGCTGGATATATTCTAACTCTAACCATTACTCTATAGTCAGCCAAAATAGTCTTCTATCTGTTCTCTGTACATGACATTCTATTTGTATTTTACATGCCTAGAATGTTCTTCCTCCTCATTCCCAGCTCTTGGAACCCCTAGATTCCCTTCAGCTCAAATACCACTTCTTACAGGAAGCCTTTCCTGAATTCCCCAATTCTTAGTGCTCATCTACCCCCACCCAAATTACTTTGTATTAAGATTGTATATACTTGGTTTTTTAAATATTGTTTTGTTAATTGTCTAAAATTAAGAAAATGTTGTTAATTCAGATTAAACTCAAAAGCATTTGTGCATTCGTCTCCTCCTTCCCCCCAAGAATCTGATTGTTAAACATTTACCAACACACTCTCTTATTGCTTTATAAACATTACTTGAACCCAACAAGAGTGTAATAGAAGGCTCAGGGAATGAGTCATTATACAACTGGAGGCCTGGTGACTGTAAGATGATGATGATGATATCGATATCTTCCATTTACATAGCACTTTAAGGTTTACAAATTGCTTTACACCTGCTATCTCATATTAGCCTTATAACACCCCAGGATATATTGAAAATATCTTGTAAGGAACAATCTCTTGATATAAAAGTGTGTTGTATTATGATATTTCAAATGGAGAAGCACTCTTTTGACAATACTGATGGTAATCTTGTTGGATAAGTAAAGTACTAGCAAACTTTCCAAGCTTAAGTCTAACTGATTATCATATTACTTAAGCTAACCTTATGTAACATGTTTATTTGCTCTTTGTTCATTGGTGAATATGTCACTCCCTCTGCTGATGTCACTTGCCATTCCTTTTACCTTTATATCTTATGTTCATTTTGTCCAGGCTTTCTGTAAATCTTCACAGAGGATCCACTCAGTGTGCTAAAGGCCTTCACCTTGTGGATAACAATATACCTTCCTTTTTTTTTTTAATTGATGTCTTTTGTTTTTAACTGCATCGTAGTTTCCCTCCAGTATCCTTTCCCTTCCTCTCCCAGAGAGCCATCTCATATAACAAATATTTTTTTAAAAGACAAAAAAGAAAAAGAAGAGGAAGAGGAAGAAAAAATCAGCACAACTGATTAATGAATTGAAAAAAGTATAAAAATATATGCTATGTACAATAACCGTGGGCCTCTTCCCTCCACAAAGTGGTGGATTGGGGGTGTCCTCTCTTGTCTCTTCACTCGAGCCATGCTTGATCTTTGTCATTTTGCTGAGAGCTAAAAGACTCCCTTGTGGTCATACAGCTAGGATGTATCAGAGACAGGGCTTGAGTTTAGGTCTCCTTCATTTCATGACCAGCTTTCCCTCCACCTAGCCATACCACCTTCAGGGTTCAATTAAAGTGTAAAAAATTGCTTTCTTGATGTGTCTTGTCAAGGCTAATCAGAAGAGAGGTTCAGTTTCCCTCTGGGTTAAGGGGTGGGGGTGGGGAGGAGGTCATAAATTTTTTTCAATTTTGTTTTATTTTCAGGTTCAAATCACCTCCCTCCTCTATCCTCCCCTCCTTTCCATCAATTGAGAAAGCACGAAAAACAAAACTCATTATAAATGTGTATAGTCATGAAAAATAAATTCCCACATTAGTCATCCCCCCGTCCCCCCCCATGCTCCCAAGAGAAGGAATATGCTCGAATCTGCAATCTGAGTCCATCATCTCTCTACCTGCAGGTGGATAGCATGTTTCATCATGAGTCCTTGAGAACAGTGGTTGGTCATTGTTTTGGTCAGTGTTACTAAGGCTTTCAGGATTGATTGTCTTTACAATATTGCTGTTATTACATAAATTGTTCTCTTGGTTCTGCGCATTTCACTCTGTATCAGTTTATACAATGTAATGTCATATAAATTTAGAGCTGGAAGAGATCTATAGTACAATCCAACTTCCTCATATCACAGATAAGGAAACTGAAGCTCAGAGAGCTTAAGTAACATGCCTGACAAGTGACATGGTTGGTAAGGAGCAGAGCTGAGATTCTAATCCAGGTCTTAGTCCAAATTCTGGTTTTTTTCCACCGTCTCACATTGCCCCTCCAGAGACTTGCTAAGGTCTTTATAGCACTGACATTTCTGTAAGTATACAAAATGCTTTACACGTGGGGTTAGCAACTCCTCCTATGTTTACCATCTCTAATTAATTTATATGCCTTTGAAAATTACATACAATGTTGACTTAGTTTTCCTTTTTTATGTACAGTACAACTACATATATCTTTATTGCTTGAGATCAGGCATGAACTATAAACTATAGGAAATATAAAGTATAAGAAAACACAAGCCTCCAAACACCTGCACAGGACAGGAAGATGTAGAAAAGATAGACCCAAAGAGGAGAAATATGGTTGTATAAACCAGCACACTCGATCCTCCATAGCACCCAGAAGATTACATAAGGTTCCTTTATGTAAGCTAGATTGTGGAATAGGAATCTGGATAGGTAGGGAAAAGAGGAAATTGCACTGTATTTGTTTAATATTTCATATTTCCTTGTTTATTCACTGACACCCACAGTGTACCAACACCTATCCTGGGAAAGTGATTAAAAAAAGAAAGAAGAGATATGGCCTTCACCCTTCCATGTCTTACAGTCTAGTTGGGGAAATAGAACACACACCTGAAAGTAATTTAAGAAAACTTTAAAGCAGCATGTCAACAAGTGAAAATTAATAGTGTCCAACCAGAAGACTTTCTAAAGTTGAAATGAAGTTGAATTTTGAAGGAGTGAAGGAATGTAGACACATTTAGACATACAAATGGGTTCGCTTAGTCCATGAACTTTTCCCAGATCTTCCTAGCTGGTGGTGATCTCTTTCTCATCTGATCTTCTAGCACTCTTCTGTTGTACCTACTATATTCTAATTTATATGTTTGCATACATGCTTTATCTACTGGATTAAAAGATCTTTGAGGACTGAGACTGTGTCTTATTATCTGTATCTCCCTTAGAACCCAACACAGTATATTGGAATAGTACTTTTTCAAATACTTAAGAACCATGATCTCATGGATGTGTATGCACACTCCACTGAGGCAGACTCCTTTCCATGTCTTAATAGATTTTAGATTTAGAGCTAGATGGGAATTTAGAAACTATTTAATCCAACTTTCTCATTTGACAGATGAGAAATGGAGTCTAAGAGGTTTGAAAAGGTCACATAGTAGGAGAGCTGGAATTTGAATCCGGGTCCTCTGATTCCTAGCCTGGCACATTTTCCTCTATACTAAAGAATTCATCATAAGTAACTGTGGCCAAAAAAAAAAATCACCTATTAACCAACTTTCCAATGATGAGCTTCACCCAATCTAGCTAGGTTGGTTAGTCCTCAGAAAACAGACCCAGTCTGTTCCCAAGCCAGTGCTCAAAACCTTTCCAACTTGGTAAAACCCACCAGACCCTGTGCTTCACTGATTCAGTCTTCAAGAAATCATGAACACATCCATGACATGATGAAGCATTGGAATCTATCAACAAGTATTTATTAAGCATCTACTACTATGTGCCAGGTCCCTAGGATATGAGTACAAAGAATGAAACAAAACCATATTCACAGGAACTTGCATTCTAATAAAGAAGACAAATATGCATGTGAATACTGATAGTATAAATAAAAAGGGAACAAATATATACAAAGTAATTAGATATGATAGTTAAAAACAAGGTAATTTGAGGGAGGGAGAACTAGCAGCTGGAGGAATCAGTAAGGCTTCATGCAGAAGATGGCACTTGAACTGCAACTAAAAGAAAGAGAAGTACTCGGTGAGGTGAAGGTAAGGAAAGAATGCATTCTTGGTGTATGTGACAGCCAATGCAAAAGCCTGGAGATGGGAGATAGGAAATGGAACATCACGTATCATGAACAAAGAGTTTGGCTGAATCAGGTGATGGAAAGTGGAGTAATGTTCCAGTGGGTAACTGGAAACGTAGGTCAGATCAGGGCCTTAAAAACCAAGCAGAGCAATTTATATTTTATCCTAAAAGCATTAGGAAGGCATTGGAATTACTAAGGGTATTTACTTTGGCAGCAGTGTGTGGGATAGACTGGAAGCAGGGAGACCAATTAGGAGGCCGTTGTAATAATCTAGGTGAGAAACCATGAAGACCTGACATCCAGTTGGTAGCTCTGTGAATAGAAAGGAAAAGTTGGATATGAATGATATTATAAAGATCAAAATGGCAGTATTTGACAACTGGTAGAACATATTGAGTGAAGGAGAGTGATCAAGTTGAGCTTAATGCTTGGTAGACTTAGAAGGGTGGTGGTGTCTTTGATAAAAATAGGAAACGTTTAAAAAGTGGAGTATTGGAAGGAAGAGAGTGAACTCCATTTTGGACATTTTGAGTTTAAGATGTCTCCAAGACATCCAATTTGAAATGTTTAATAGATGATTGTTGATGTGGGTTGAAGCTCTGGCAAGAGGCTGGGGAAAAGGGCTGCTCTGTGTGTATGTATCTTATGTATGTATGCATATATAAGCATATATGCATTTGTACACACCTGTATACATGTTATTTGCATATAGAAAAGAAATAATTAAACCCATGAGTAATGAGGTTACTAAGAGAAAATGTAGAGGAAGACAAGAAGGTCTAGGACAGAACTTGGGGAAGAATTACAATTGAGAATATGATATAGATGATGAGATAACAAAGGAGATACAGAAGGAATAATCAGATGTATAGAAGACCCAGGCGAGAATAGTGTCATGGAAATCTAGAGAGGAGAGAAGATCTAGAAGGAGAGAGTGATCAACAGTGTCAAACACAACATCTAAATAAGGATGAGGACTGATAAAAAAAAAAACCCTATCAGATTTGGCAGTTAAGTGATCACTGGTAGCTTTGGAGAGAGTAGTTTCAGTTGAATGATGAAGTTGGAAGCCAGATTGCAAAGGGTTGAGGTTTGAAAAAAGAAGTGAAAGTAGTAAGGGCAGACAGCTTTTAAAAATGAGTTTGGCTTAAAAAGGGAGCAGAAATTATAGGACAACAGCTTAAGAAGATGGCATAGTCTGATGGAGGTTTGTGAGGGATAGTGCAGTCTTGGCCATATTTCAAGTCAGTTGGGAAGGAGTCACTAGATAACGAGAGATTGAAAATTTGAGATAGAAAGGAGATGACCAAGGAGACAATCTGATGGAGAAGAAGAGAGAGGATTCGGTAGGTAGGGGAGTTGCGTCTTTGTTGGAGATTGGAGGAAAAGAGGAGAGATTGGGAAATTATGTCAAGGGATTTTGAGAAGAAGGCGCTTACTTTTAATGGCCTCAGTCTTCTCAGGAAATTAAGAAGCAGAATCCTCAGCTGAGAAGAGGGGAGGAGGAGGAGGATATTAATGGAAGTGTATATGGCTTCCAACTCTATTCCTTCTATCTTCTGTCACTCATGGAAACCTGGTTCTATCTGGAAGGCACATTTTCCCTGTCCACCTTCTCCAGTGCTGGTTAGGTCTTCTCTCATTTTCCATTAACCTGGACTCAATCACACTAGGTCAGGAGAAGACAGACACTCTGTAGACACTTTATACTATGACTAATCAACAAACTCTTCTCCTTTGGAGTTCAGTTCATCCCCTTTACCATCGTATCCAGATTGTTGTTTCTATTCATCTATCAGCTTCCAAGTCACTCACCTTTCTAACTCACAGTCTTCCTCTACACTTGTACCCCTGCTTTCATACTTGGGGACTTCAACATACATGTTGGTATCCTCTTGAATAACCTAGTCTCCTAGTCCACCAGCCATCTTAGTTCCCATACCCTACATGATCACTCCCCAGAACACTGACAGGCATAGTCATATCTTAGATCTTCCCATCACTCACAACTATGCAATCATTATGGTCTTGGACTCAGAAATTCCCCTTGCTGATCATAATTTCCTTTCTATCCATCTCTCCCAAACCCATTCCTCTGAAACTTGTTCTTTGTCTTCACTATGACCCCTCCCCCCAGTTACTCCATCTCTCTCTGTTCTCTCCAAACCACCTACTCAGTCTTCCTTTCACAGTCTTATCATTAAGTTCACTGGCTCAGCCTATATGTTGTCTTATAGTCTTAAATTCTGTGCCCCTTATCCTACCAGCATTCATATCTTTTCAAGTCCTCCACTAATTCCTACCATTTATCTTTTTCATTCTTACTCTTGGCTGGTGAGTACCACTGGAAAAAGTAATGTATAGTGCTCCCTGTAGGCTTTCTTTCTTCAAATCCCACTTCCACAGGCATCATAGGTCCTCAGAGAGGGGCAGACTACTTCTACTCTCATAGCTCTTGGGGTAACACTGGGGGATCCACAGTTTGGGAGACTCCAGTGGTATGCTCTCCTTTATTTTTTTCTATTTTAAAAAGTCTGAACTTAAAAAGTACCAAATAAATTGAGTATTTCCATATAAATTGTGAAAGAGAGGATTGTACATAAATATGAATCTATTATGTGAAACTTACTTTTCTTTTTAAGTATATAATAAATTTAATATATTGCTTTGAAAGCTGTTTCCTTTGGGGAATAAGGGGAATAAGCATACCTGCTATTTACCAGGTAGTGGACTTCCTTTTGCTGGGTCTTTTATTTGAAGATAGCAATTCAATTCCTAACCCCTCTTTCGCCCACCTTCCACCCAATTAAAAAAAAAAAAAGCACTGATCACAAATATTTTTAGTTAAGCAAAATAAATTCCCACATTGGCCGTGTCCAAAAATCTGTGTCTCATTCTTCATTTTGAGTCTATCAGGATACGGGTAAGATATTTCCTCATCAATAATTTGTCATTTTATTGATCAGAGTTCTCAAGTCTTTTAATTTTGTTTTTCTTTACATTGTTGTTACTGTATACATTGTTCTCTTGGTTCTGCTCACTTCACTTTGCATTAATTTAAATGAGTCTTGCCAGATTTCTCTGAAACCATCTTTTTTATAATTTCTTAAATTACAATAACATTCTATTCCATTCCTATACTATTATTTGTTCAGTTATTCTCCAGTTGATAGGCACTTTTTGGTTCTTTGCCATTATAACAAAAGCCACTATAAATATTTTTGTACATATGAGTCTGTTTGCTTTTCCTTTGATTTCTTTGAGGTACAGACCTTATAGTAGTATTGATTGGTCAAAGAGCATGCACATTTTAGTGAATTTTGAAACATAGTTTCAAATTATTTTCCAGAGTAGCTGGACACATAGCTGTACCAACAGTGTATTAATATGCACATTTTCCCTCAGTTTCTCCAAAAATTGTGATTATCCTTTTTTTGTTATTTTTTCCAGTCTGATGGGTGTGAGGTGGAAGCTCAGCACTGTTTTAATGTGTTATTTTTCTAATTATTGGTAATTTGGAGCATTTAAAAATACAGTTTTAATAACTTAGTTTTCTTCCTTTGAAAATTATTCATATCTTTGACTGTTTGTCTGTTGGGATTGTTTTTTTAATATTATAAATTTGAATCAATTCTTTATATATTTTGGGTAGGAGCTCATCCTCGAGAAACTTTCTGCAAATATTTTTTTTCAGTTCACAGTTGATTTTACAATTTTAAACTCATTGCTTTTTTGGTGCAAAAACTCCCCATGAGCAGCTAGCCAAAGTTAACAAGCCTTTAGTTAGAGGTAAGGTGTAAGGACTAGTGCAAAGCATTTCCCCTAAAAGCCTAGGTGGGACTCTCTCTCTCTCTCTCTCTCTCTCTCTCTCTCTCTCTCTCTCTCTCTCTCTCTCTCTCTCTCTCTCTCTCTCTCTCTCTCACACACACACACACACACACAAATCTTGGGGAAAGTATGTCCAAGTTTAAAGAGACAGTATATATAGCAAAGGGGGAACTCATAGGTTCTGAATGGATGGAAGTCCTTTTCTTTCTTCCTGTAGTCCTTATGAATTTCCCTTTGAGTGGTGTAGCTCTCTGCTGGGCCCTGAGGGAGAGGGCCTCCAATGAGTCCCCAAGCTAAGCTTTCAGAGGCCACACAAGCTGCCTTTCCTCAGCATTGTTTTCTACTGACCCAGTCTGTTTCATGACACAATCAGTATGAGTGGAGATGTCTGACACTGTGTGTGACATTTCCCCTGGGATCCCTCCCTGCCCCCTTGCTGCCCTCTGGTACAGGTTTAAGGGGTTTGTCTCCCAAACTCTCAAAGATGATTCCCAAAGCAATTATTGGAATGCTTCTACTCAAAATTCCTTCTTTGATAAACATAGTCCTAGAGCCAGATCTAATTCTTTTAACCAATTGCAATACTTTTAATCATCTGATTTTATCCAATGACTTCACTCCTTCCCAGCTTGACTAACAAGGTTGGTCTTACCTACTTTATGCCTTTGATTGATCATGCAAGATTCAATATGTAGGAATTATTCACACCTATTTTACACCTTTGATTCCAAGTAGCTCAATCAAAGAGGTATTCTCACCTGATAAATATATCAGGGCATAGAAAACATTTTTAGTTACATTAATTTGGAGTGACAGCTATAAAACACTCTGTTTACACATTCAGGCACGCCAGGCAGACCCACTTCAGATTTGTGTTGTCTAGGTTCAGCTGCGTCCTCATTGTCAAGTTAGCCTTTTTAGTTATCTCTTGTTGACACTCTTTTATGCTCCCCACAGTGGCTGTTCTAAACCTTTCCTCAAACCTTTTATACTAGCCTCAACGTCTCTCTACAGAGGACCTTGACTTCCGCTTGATTAGCATAATAGAGACCAGCTGCCATGAACTACCTCATTTCCCCACATCTCAAAACCCTTCTGTATCTTCACCTGTCTTCTCTTTTAATCCAATCTCAGAGGAAAAGGTGGCCCTTCCTACTGTCAAGGCCAATCCCTCTACTTATATTCTTGATCTCATTCTCTCCATCTCCAGGAGTTTACTTTATTGATCAAACCAACCCCTCCCCATATTTCTTCTTCAGTCTCACCAGTAACTCCTTCCCCAGTACCTACAAATATGCCTATGCATCAATAGCCCTTAGAAAAAATCCTTCATTTGACTCCGCCACACTCTCAAGCTTTCATATCTCTTTCTTTCTTTGCCAAACTCCTAGAAAATCGTTGACACTAACTACCTCTACTTTCTTACTACCCATTCAGTTCCCAATCCCTTTCAATGTAGTCTTTTAAAAAAAAATTCATTACTGAAATCATTCCCTTTAATGCTACTAATTATTTCTCATAGGCTTTGGGCAAGTCACTTAACTTGGCTGGGCTCAGTTATCTGTAAAATGAGAGGGATGGACAAGATGACCTACATAGTTTCATTCAGTTCTAAATATGTGATCTATGATATCTCAATTCTTAAATCTAATGATCTTTTCTCAGTGCTCATCCTTCTTGACTTTCCTGCAGCTTTTTATACTGTTGACCACCCTCTCCTTCTGGAAACTCTTCTCCTTTACCACAGCTGTCTTCTGATTCTCCTCCTACCTGTCTGAAGTCTCCATTTTTTTTCTAGTTTATAGTTCTATTTCTAGTGTTTAGATTTTCCAGTTCTAATCCTCTTTTTCTAGTTTATCACACGTCCTCCTCCCCTAAAGGTGCACAGGTATTCCCTAAGCTCTGTCCCATGTCTTCTTCTCTCTCCCTTAGTGATCTCATTAGCTCTTATGTGTTCAATTATCTCTACAAAGAGGGCTCCAGGGCGAGATGTTGTGTTAAAGGTTTAATAATGGCTTTCTGGAAAGAGGGGTGGGAGTGGGGAGGAAATGTACCCACTAGGCACTTTTAAATTTAATCTGCTTTACTAACATTTTCTCCATCACTTTTTAAAATTTAGACAATCAACAAAACAATAAATCAAAGCCTGATTTATAGTGTTTGCCAAATTTCCAAGGTCAAATGTACACACTGAAAATTTAACAATCGGCTCTTATAAACCACTTGGAGCTGGGCCAGGGTCTACATATTTAGCCCTCATTTCTCTCCTGAACTTCAGTCCAACTTTACTAAACTTCTGTTCTACATCTCTATGTGGACATCATGTCCATATCTCAAAGTCAATATGTCCAGGACAACTAAACGATAATTTTTTTGGTGGGAAAACTGCATTCACAAACCTTTGACTCTGGTGATTTAGCCTCTGACCTATTTTATCACTCAAAGTACTGTTTCATCTGTAGATGTTTATCCTTACAGTAGCCAATAGACATAGGAAAGCAACTATCATTTTGCCAGTAAAGCCATTAAGACATAGAGGTGGTGAGATGATTTGCTACGGTAATACAGAGCTGTTGTTGTTCAGTTGTTTCAGTCATGTCCAACTCTCTGTGACCCCATTTGGAGTTTTCTTGGCAAAGATAGTGAATTGGTTTGCCATTTCCTTCTCCAACCCACTTTACCAATGAAGAACTGAGGCAAACAGGGTTAAATGACTTACCCAAGGTCACACAGCTACTAAGTGTCTGAGGTCAGATTTGCACTCAGGAAAAACAGTCTTCCTGACTCCAGGCCCAGCATTTGATTCATTTTGCCACCTACTTGCCCTTATATAGCTAGTTAGTAGCTGAACCAGGATTTGACTCTAGAGTCCAGGGGTAGGGATCCTGTGGCCTTGAGATCCTCAAGTGCAGCCCTTTGACTGAATCCAAACTTCACAGAACAAATTGTTCTCTTTTAACTATATAACACACTCTGTGATATGATGTTAGACTTTGAGCAACACTTATCTCTGGAGCCCTTACCCAAAGCCAGGTTGAAAGGTAACCCATCTATCACCACACTAGGTTTCTCTGGCTCGTCCTTGACAACTCACAGGAAGTTCCTACCACATGACTCTCCACTGTGACAGGACCGACAGACTGTCACAGCTTGAAAGGTGGCTGGCTGTCAGGTATCACCACTGGATTTCCTGGTATTATACAATTGCTAGATGAAGTATTACCAGGAATAGAGCCTGGCTCGAGGTCTCTCACACTTAAAAAAAAGTCAAGGAATTTCAATTAGAAGTTACTTTGTCAAATATATAGGATTAGTGACATTGAATTGCTCCCTACCGAATAGAGACCATGATTCAAAAATGTCTTCTGGCAGAGAGGTGTAGAACTGATTGACTACAAGGGTAGAACATTACATACGCTGTCAGACAGGGTCACTGTATTTGGTGTTTTCTCCCATCCCTTCCTTAATTGTTTTGGTTTTTTTTGGGGGGGGGAGGCGGAGCTGAGGTTGTTACAAGGGAGAGTTCAATTCAGGGGATTGGGGTGGGGATAGGGTGAATGAGGGTTATGTAGAGAAAAAACTGAGATTTAAAAAGTATCAATAACATTCATTTTTATTCCTCCATGGATCCTATATTTTACCTAAAACTGAGAATCTAACAAGTCATTCTTACTTCTTGTTGTCCAGTCATTCAGTCCTGTCCAACTCTACATGATCCTGTGGACTGTTTTGTCCATGGAGTTTTCTTGGCAAAGATTCTAGAATGGGATTTAGAACACTCCAGTGTTCCCCATTTTACAGATGAGGAACTGAGGCAAATAGGGGTTAAGTGACTTGTCCAGGGTCACACATCTTGTAAGTGTATGAGGCCAGATTTCAACTCAAGTCTGCTTAACTCCAAGCCTCGTGCTCTATCCACTAGTCCAAGCTGAGACATAATTAACACACATAGAAACACTCTTAGCACCTGTACCCTGTGTTCTGAATGTTACTCCTGCATGCTCTGAAGCCTTTGCTGATTAGAAGCAGGCTTCTTGTTTTGATGTTTGTTTTCAGAATACAACTTAAATCCTTTTAATGCTGGTACAGTAAAACTGATCGGGGTTTTTTGTTGTTGTTTCTAGCAGGAGGGACCTTCATGAAGCTCCTCAATCTCAAGAACTAACTAGCTCTTGGCAACCCTTAGCTCTAGGCCCCTTGAAAGTAAGAGAACAGCAGAAGACTGAGGTCTCTCTCCTGAGGGAGTTTGCCATCTAGTTGGGGGGACAGATCCCAAATCAGGAAGAGAACACATGCAAAACAATATGTACAGGTGAGTGGGAAATCAATAGAGTACAAAGGAGGGAAATTCAGATGAGATAAAGAAAGAGCACTGCTCTTACATGAAGACTCGGGTTCTAAGTCCCAGCTCAAATATTTACTAACTCTGCAGTATTTCACTGTCATAAGACCAGTAAACCACCACTTGCTTCTTTCCTAGTCCTGATCATTTAAAGTAGTAGACCATCTAGCTGAAACCTCCTCTCCCCACTTTCCCTGCTACCACTCCTCTGTTTTCTCATCCCTGTTCACTTTAGCCCATACCACCCTAAGCCCTGTCTTACTGTGGCCTCTCCTTCATCCCTTATAACAAAGGATGAAAAAGAAAGCAGATCATCAAAACTAAATAATACATATACTGAGTCTGGTAGTAAATGCATTTAGAAATCCCTATTCTATCATTCCCAAATTTTTGTTCATCTTAAACCTCTTCTTGCACTCCTGTTTTGCACTTATACATATCTGGCTCCCTGCCTGAAGAAGACACTATTTCTGGTCATCCTCTTCAGTAACTGATGCAGATTCTTTCCATCTCCTTGTCCTTCTTGTTCCTCCAATATTCAATAAAAATACATTAGACAATATAAAAGAAAAGAAAAAATGCATAAAGAAACAGTTACCACTTAGTTTTGTGCTCCTGATTTCCCAGTTCTCAAGGTATAGTCTAACTTATAGGTCCTAAAACCCATTCAAAGGGCCGTGAAGCCAAAACTATTCTCATAATAATACTAAGATATTTTAATTTCTAATTCAGTAAATGCTAATTGATATAATTCATATAAACAAGATCTTTTTAGAGAGTCCTTGTTTTAAAGGGTCCTGAGATTTAAAAATTTTTTTAAGAACTGTCCTAGACTCTTGTAAGTTACCAGAGAGTGCCACTGTTTTGGATCTAGGAATTCTAGGACATAGAGTTTAATCCTGTGTTGAGTAGGCAAAGACATTTTAGACAACATAACACAGTTATATAGATGTCTGATTCACCCGTCCAGTAAGGTCAGTCATTGTGTTAAGACTCAAAAGATTCTGTAGGAACTCTGCACCTAGAACCCTTCATTTTCTCCTCTGGTATGTGCAGATGGTTTTGTTGGTAATATATAGGAAGGCTAATGATTTGTGTGGGCTTATTTTATAACTTGCTTCTTTATTGAAGTTATTATTATTCAGTCATTTTTCAGTTGTGTCTTCATGACCCATAGGGTTTTCTTGGCAAAGATGCTGGAGTAGTTTGCCATTTCCTTCTCCAGATGATTTTCCAGACAAGGAAACTGAGGCAAACAGGGTTAAGTGACTTTCCCAGGGTCATACAGCTAGTAAGTGTCTGAGGCCAGATTTGAACTCAGGAGGGTGAGTCTTCCTGACTCCAGGTTTGGCACTTTATCTGCTGTACCCATTGAAATTATTAATTGTATCAACTAATTTTTATTTGCCTCTCTAGAGTCCTATAACATCTCATCTGTAAAAGTAATCAGTTGGTTTCCTCTTTGTTCTCCTCCAGATTGTGCTTCTGAATTTTCAGACTTCAACATCATAACTCATCTGTTGTCTCATCTTGGAACATCCTTCAGCCCCTGGGGCCTCCTGACTTTCTTCCCCTTCTGGCTGTACTTCTGATTTTCCAGATAAACACCCTGTGGTCACATTGTGGTTACCTTCAACACCCACTTTCCATCCCTTTTGTGTATTGTCTTCCTCCATTAGATTGTAAGTAACTCAAGAGCAGAGACTACTATCTCTTTTTGCTTGTATTTGTTTCTTAGCATTTTCGCACTGCCTGCCACATAGTAAGTACTTAATAAATCTATGCTGTCTGCCTTGTCCTCAATGTCCTTTTCTTGTTTTCTAGTTATAATTAGCGTTTCTAGCACCATATCAAATAATAATTTGTGTTAATAGACCCCCTCGCTTTACCCTTGATCTTATTGGAAAAGCCTCTACATCCCTATAACACATGATGCTGGGTTTTGATTTTAAGTAGATGGTGCTTGTCATATTAATGATTAGCATTTTAAATTGAAATGAGTGTTGTATATTCTCAAAACCTTTTCCTGCATCTATTAGTATAAGCATGTGACTGGTTATTTTTGTTACGAATATAGTATGTTATTTTTATAGTTTTCCTTATATTGAGCCAATGTTGTATTCCTAATATGAATCCAATCTTGTAATAGTTTATGATTTTTTGATATGTTGCTATTACCTGCTTGATAATATTTTATTTAAAATTTTTGTGTCAATATTCCTTTGGAATTTTAATCTAATGTTTTCTCTATTTTATCTCCCCCTCTGATAAAATCCCTTCTTTTTCCATTTTTGCAAACAGTTTACGAAATGTTAGAATGACATATTATTTTAATATTTAATAGCATTTACTTATAAATTTATCGGTCCTTAGCTTTGTTTCTTTGAGAGTTCATTCATGGCTTATTCAATATATTTTTCTGAGACTGCGTTATTTAAATTCCCTATTTCTTAATCTGGGCATTTTATGTTTTTCTCCCCAAACATTCAGCAATTTTATTTATATCACCATTGTTTTACATCAGCATTACATTGTTTTTGTGAAATTGTTTTATTAGTATATAATTGGGCAAAAATATTTCTAATATTTTCTTTTATTGTTTCTTCATTGTTGTGAATTCCTATACACTTTTGGTACTAGCAATTTGATTTTCCTTGTCCTTTAAGAAATCAGATGAGCTAATGGTTTATCTATTTTATTGGTTTAAAAAAAATAGTTCCTTGTTTTATTGACTAGTAGTTTTTTGGTTTTTTTTTTTTTGCTTTCAACTTTGTTCATCTCTTCTTTGATTTTTCAGAATTTCAATTTTGGTGTTTAATTTTTTTTTAATTTGATGCTTCTCTAGTTTTTTAGTTTTAGGCTCAACTAATTGACCAGTTCTTTCCTACTTTTGTTATGAAAGTGTTTAAAATATATATACATATATATATATACATACATACATATACATATATATTTTCCTGTAATGACTGCTTTGACTATATCCCAAAAGTTTTGGTATATTGTCATTTTCTTTGACAAAATTATATATTATTTCAATATTTGTTCTTTGACCCAACAGTTGTTAGGATTAAATTATTTATTTTTTAAATTAATTTTTAATGCTTTCTTCAAAGGGCATTTACAGAATATAATATTTAACATTTCTGTTTTTCTGCATTTCTTTGTAAGCTTTTTATTTCTTAATTGTACATTGTCAATTTTTGTATTGTGCCTACACTACTGAGTAATATGTATACATTTTCTTTTCCAGTTCTAGATTTGCCAAAGACCTATGATATGTAACTTTTCTAAAGTTCTTTTCAGATACTTAATTTAATTCTTGTTTATTTTTGTTAAATTTTTCTAGGTGTGAAATGGGTACATTTAGGTCCCCAACTATTATAATTTTGCTGTAAATTGTTCAATTTTTCCTTTAGGTATTTAGATGCTATGCCATTTGATGAACATAAATTATGTGTTGATATTTATCCATTTTCTGAGGTACCTTTCAGCATACAGTAGTTTTATTGTTTATCTTTGATAATCAAGTGTACTTTTACTGTTTCTTTATTGTGAACATGATTGTTTTTGAAGTTCATCTGAAGTAGAATAGACTGCTTCAGTCCCTTATCTAAACTTTGTATGAATCTTTATGTTTCAAATGTGTTTCTTATATGTAGCATTTTGTTAGATTATGCTTTCTAACCTATTCTCCTATCTTTCTCCCCTTTGTGGTTGAGTTCTTCTCATTCACTTTCATAGTTATGATTGTTAACTATACATTTTCATCCATCATAACCTCTTATATTTTCTCTTCTTTTCCTCCATCTCCCTGTTTACTAAGAAGTGGATGGTGAGTTTCCTCAGCAGTAGTGATCTATATTTGATGCAATCTGCTTTTTCTTCCCTGCCCCTTTCTTTTTTCTCTTTACCCAAACTTTGATACCAGGTTTTTACTCTTTCTTTCTTTCCTTTTAGATCACCTTAGATCCATACTAAGAATTTGCACTTTGTTTTGCTAATGCCTAATCGCTCCCTGAATCTACTCTCTCTCTTATCCCTTCCTTTCTCCTCATCAGTTCTCTGATGGTTTCCACATTGAGTTAAATGCATTTTTTTTGCATCAAACTCTGTGTGTGTGTGTGTGTGTGTGTGTGTGTGTGTGTGTGTGTGTGTGTGTGTGTTCTAGTCTCTTCTGTCTGGTTCAGGCAAAAGTTAGTCTCAAGTGACATCTAATCCTCCAGCCTTCCTTCATGGTTGTTTAATATTCTTGCATACCCTGATTATGACAGATATTTTCACTCCTTTCTTCCTCCTTTTCTCCCTTGTGTATTCTTTTGTTTTTTCTCTAAGACCATGGAAACATAACAAAAACATTGCTAGATCCTCTATGACCCTTGATAACATTAGGAGTATGAGGGAACACATTTTTATGTAGTTACCCCCTTTTAGAAGGTATACAATTCATCCTTGTATAATCCTTTCCAATTGTTCATATAGATTTACCTTTTGTGTTTCTTTTGACTCCAGCATTTGTATTTCAAAGTTTCTACTCAACACATCTTTTCATCAGGAATTCTTGCAAGTCCTTTTTGATTAAAGGTCCATTTCCCCCCTGTAGGATCATATGGTTTCATCCAGCAAGTTACTCTTGTTTGTAAGCCTTTATGTTTTACTTTTTGGAATGAGGTTTTCTAAACTTTCCTCTTCTTTATATGCTGCTGTGACTCTTTGAACTCCTTCTTTTTGCCTGCTTACAGTATTTTTTAATTTAGCCTAGATGCTCTGAAGTTTAGGTATGATGTTTCTGGGATTTTTCATTTGGGACTTTTTTTTCAGGAAGGGATCAGTAGTTTCTCTTTTTTCACTTTACTAATTCAATTTCCAATAACTTTGGGTACTTTTCATGTATCAAGTCTCTCCCAACTCTAGGATATCCTCTAATCATCTGCCAAAATGATCCTCTTAAAGCACATCATCCTGTGACTCAATAAATTCTTCTTGTTCCTGATTACCTCTAGGATATAGTATCCTGTTTGCCTTTTAAAGCCCGTCGTTCACTGGCCTCCTTCAGCCTTTCCAATCTTCTCGTACTGTACTCCCTTCCATGTATTCTACAATTATTCAGCAATACTGACTTGCTGTTTTTCACACATGATACTATTTCTTTACCCAGTGGTCTTTTACTGGATGTCCCCTATGCCTAGAATGCTCTTTTTCCTCATTTCTGCCTATTATTGGCTTCTCAAGATTCCTTCAACACTTAGCTCAAATCTGACTTTCTGCAGGATGTTTTTTCCTGCATCCCTCCCTTCACCAACTACAGTACCTTCCTTCAGGAACTAGAAACCTTCCATGTACATCGTGTGTGTCTCATGTGTATCTAAGTCTTTTCATGTTGTCTTCTCCATGAGATTCTTGTGGGAAAGGACTGCATTTTTGCCTTTTTCTGTAGTCTAGTGCTTAAGAGTGCCTGGTACATAGGAGGTACTTAATAAGTATTTGATTGATTAATCATTTCTTGAAATAGAATATTCATGGTTTTTAAAAATTTTTGGAGGGGTGTAGTTTTTAGCTAGTCTGGTGATTTTCATGTTTTCTTGACATGTATTCTAGGTAAGCTATTATTGAAAGAGATAACACATTTTCTTTTATTTTTTTCAGTTTTCATTCTTTTCACTTTATTTCAGTATTTATCATCGTCTCAGGGAGTTCTTAATTTGTTTGGTCCATTCTCATTTTCAGAGGGTCTGTTACTTAGGTAACATTTTGTAGCTGAACTGTTTATTTCCATTCCAACTCTTTTTCCCTAGGGCTGCTCCCATTTCCTTTCTAATTTTTTCCTCTAGTGCTCTTATGTCATTTATAATATAATTTTAAAAAACTCTTACTTCATCTTATTCCAGAAATCCTAGTTGACTTTGCCAAGTTTTATTTTTGTGAGAGTCTTTGGTTGTAGATTATTATGATATTACTATCCTGATCCCTTCTCCCTTGCAAGTTAGGCTAGTTTTTCCATTAAGTGGTATTAGGATATTCTTTGAAACTTGATTGATTTAGGGGACTAATCATGTCTTCTTACTAGCATACAAAGCAGCCATAAGGAGCTCCAGAGGCACTGGGATGCTTGGCTAATGTATCATCATGAGTACTTCTAATAGTATAGCTCAGCTCAACTGAACCAATTTGAGTTGTCCTCAATGCCTCTCCTTGTCTAATATCTTTCTTCAGCTGTGGCTAAGTAAATCTCTTTTCGTTAACTTTTGAATGACCTAGGGATGTTTTATTTTGTCCCAATATCAAACCTAAACTACCAGGGGACTAAGTCAGGCTTAACCCTGAACGACTGGTATAGGCTTGTAGCATTAGAATATAATGACCTCTTTGGAGTAGGAGATGAGCAGTGAATTGGAAGGTGAGCCTGGATTGGATGCTTCTGGGGACACTTTTGGTGACATTAGAAATGGTGCTTGTTTACTGTGAGACATCATCTACTACTGGGTGATTAGAGAATAACCTGCCTGTTACCATTCATTAAGAAGAAGGCAATGTAAACTGCATCTTAAACTTTTTAGCTTTGTTGGGCCATCCAACTTGGTGATTTTAAGCCTCCTCCACTTTTACTAGAGGGATCTCTTCAGGACTTTTGTTGTGGTTGTTGTTGAGTTGTTGAGTTGTTGATCAGTCGTGTCTGGCTCTTTGTGACCCCATTTGGAGTTTTCTTGGCAAAGATACTGGAGTGATCTGCCAGTTCCTTTTCCAGATGAGTAAACTGAGTCAAACAGAATTAAGGGACTTTCCCAAGGTCACATAGATAATAAGTGTCTGAGGTCAGAGTTTAACTAAGGAAGATGAGTCTTCCTGACTCCAGGTCTGGCACTCTATCATCTTGCCAACTAGCTGCCTCCTTCAGGACTTAGTTTACCTTCAAATCAGCCTGATAGTGTACAAATTTAAAACTTGTTCTGTCCAGCTTTTGCTAGGAACAGATCCCTTTGTTTTGCTAATAGGCATCATTACCCAGTTACCTCAGGGGATATTTCCTGAAAGGAGGGCCTTATCAGCTTTAAAAGAGTCATATTTGTTTAAATTGTCTTTGGAAGTGCCTATACAGCTGAACCAATAGTTCTCATTCCTACAGTTGTATCTGGACATAACCAGCTATTGAGGAGTACCTTGAGGGAGCCTAACTGTGCAAAAATGCAAACCAAGGCAGGTCTCTGGAATTTGTGGATTATCTAACAACTATGCTTTAGAAACTGAGGGGTGGTTTTTTGTGTGTGTTTTAACTTGGAATTTGAGAGGCCAGCTATAGTTTTGTTACAAGGATTTTGTTGCTAGGCTTTAATGTAAACTTTTGGGGGAGGCACGTGAAAGGACAATGAAAAATTCTCTCCAGGGGCCTAGAGATATTTCTGGAATTGGAGATATGGACACGTGTGCCAATTGTATCCCATTGATTTAGTTAAAGACAGGCATGGATGCTGCAACAGTTTGAAAAGTTTCCACAGTTATCCCAGCACTATGAACTGTGAGTTGCAGTGGAGATTGCAGTGAGGGATCCTTAAAGAGCCCAGAACTCAGGCCCCAGCAGTATTTAGGATTTCCCCAACCCCAGCACAAATAGCTACTGCTCACACATGGTATAATAGAGTATGTGTGTTGGCCTAAAGGGGTCTCTGGTTTTGTTGCTTTCTTGTTGTTGTTTTCTATTTTCTCCCCCTGCCTAGTATAGGAGGGTAGTGTCAGGCCCCAGCAACGGCAATGATGAGGTCAGAGTTGGGAGAGCTGGTTCAAATGTGAAAGAATTCACTTAGACCTTCTCTATTTTTATTGATGCCAAAGCATCGAGCTAGCCCTGGAAGGACTAGCAATTTACAGAGGGACAGAGGCTTGTTTTTATAAGGACAGGATAAGGGAGATTGTAACACCAATGCTGCTTGCAGCTGCTGTGGAGGTTTAAGACCAACAACACCAGCACACAGGAGGGTTGCTAGCACACATTCTTTGATCTGCTTTTCTAAGGAAAGCAACTTTAAGGAGTTTACAATCTCACTTTAATTAAATATACATATACCATTCACATAATTCAGGGGAAAAAGTCAGCACCCTGAACTTCAGAGAAAACACAAACAGAAATTACAAGCAGAAATTATATAAGCAGAACAAATAACACAAATCAGCAGACAGGGCTTCTAACATCTGTCCATAGCAATACCTACATAATTACCAGAGAGAGAAGCACCAACATCTGGGTTTTCAAAGCTGGGGGGGCTCCTTAATGGCTGCCCAGAGTCTCATCTGGTCAAGTCACAGGAACACTCTTTCAATGAGTGAGCCCCCAAAGCACAATGCTAACCTCAGAGTATATATATATTTCTTCAGGGTCAGTCCGCAGAAGGGGTCACAACCATGTGACTCAATCTCTTGTGACTTAGGCTTTCTTGTGACTTAAGCAGGTCATCAAAGACTCTTGATTCAAACAAAGGCAAGTTTCAATCAAAGGCACGTGATTACCTTAGTGCTGAGAAGAACTAGAACTCCAAAAGAAAAAAGAGCAAAACAAAAGTCCCACTTTACTTGCTATTACAAAGACAAAGGGAATTTTTATGACCCAGGATGGGGGGAGACAAGGAATTCCATAGTCCAGGATAAGGGGAAGTTTGGTGGTATTTCAAGATAAGGAGAGGAGACTTTAGGGCTCCAGGGAGAGAGCAACTGAACCTTTAGGGCACCTTTGTATCAAGAGACTTTAGCAACTCAATCCCTAGGGCACCTTTGTATACACATCAGCAGCACCCATAGAACCCAGATTCCTTCTGAATATAGAAACAGGGGCAGCCCAGTTCTACAGCAGTCTTCTGCAGAGAATGGTAGTGTCAGGTCTACAAAACTGGGCAGAGTCATGCCCCAGTAGTGTCTTAACAATTGGGCTCCCCTCTATAACAACATTCAGTTCAGTCCCAGTAAAGGGCAGAAGAGCTCAGGGCTAGGTAGTGACAATTGTCCTAGACTATCACTGAGGTAGCAGTAGACTCTTGCAGAGTGGGCAGAAGGCAAAGATATTGAGGGATGAGGGTAGGGAAGAAGCTGACTGAGATACAGGCCCTGGCAGCAGCAGATAATAGTGAACAGAGATGTGGGCCTCAGAGGCAGCAGATAGACTGGGTAATGGGTAGTAGGTAGAGATGGGAGTCCTAAAGGCTCAGAGAATGAATCAGCTCTCCCTCAACAAAGGCAGCACAGTGGCAGAAGACTAGACAGGGTATGCACAGCAACAAGAGGCAGGTCTAGTGTAAAATCTTGATTCTCAGAATCTGAGCTGTGGAGCTGCAGGCTACTGCTACCCTCCCCACCTCCAGTCTGGAGTTCCAGTAGGAAGCTGCTGGTACCCAGACTTTTTCAGTGGCCTAGAAGACTGGAGGATAGAACCTCAATCTCTGCTCTAGGCTATGCTCCCTGCACAAGCATACAGCTTCAGGTCCTAGCCCTGGTCCCAGCATTAGAAGGCTCCAGGATCAGAGCCACACAAATGCATCTTCACCCTTGTTCCAGGATCCCCTCTGCAAGTCAAAGCTTCAGGCTGCAGTCATGATCCTCATGCTGGTTCTGCTACTCAAGTCCAAGGTCAAAGTGACAGCTCTGGGTCCATGATGCTTCTGGCTTCAGTACCTCCTGCATGGCTCTTCTAGGCTATACTGCTTTCTTCAATGTCTGTAGGCTTCTGGCTGTCTCCCTGTGCTTACTTGGCTTGGAAAAAGACGCCCCCTGTAGTTTCTCCTTCTATTTTCCTATCACCATTTGGCCTGGTGGTCCTTTTATTCTTCACTGGAGTAGTTGTGAGAGAGACCTATACTACACCATTTCTTCTATCATTTTGCTGGTTCTCCAAGTCCAATTATTCTTAAATGATCTCTTCTTATCCTGTTTTCCAAGTCAGTTTTTTTAATAGCAGATAGCTCACACATTCTAATTTTTTAGTCTTTTGGGTCTGCTCTAATATTTTGGGGACTATTGTTGAGTGTTTGAGTTCTACCTGCCCCATTGTATTTTAAGCCTCCATTGCTGTCCTTGTAGATGAGTAGTTCAGCTACATGCTGTTCTCTACCTTCGACTCTCTTGCCCCTTAATTTTTTTTTTTTTACCAATAATACCTTGTTAAACCTCAACTCTGTATGACCCCCATCGTGAGTGAGTGAATGAATGAATAAAGCACTTATTAAATGCTTACTCTGTACAAAGCACTAGGCTAAGGCTTAGGGATGCAAATAGAAAAGTAAGACAGTCTCTGATCTCAGGACGCTCACACTGTAATGGGGGAGAGAATACATATGGAAAATTTGAGCAGCAAGGCAGAAAGAAAGGGATTAGGGTCCTTAGGGTACAGCAGCAAAGCAGATGGCAATGTCTCCCTAATATAATTTTCACTGATAAAATCATATCAATTTCTGATGTTGAACCATTTGACAGCACCAAAGGCTTTGGTGACAAGGACTTTTCTTCAATAGCTTTTTCAATAGCTGTGGCTCTAGTACCTGTAGGGGCAGTCCCCAGGCTATGTGTCCCCTGAGTTACTTTCCAGGATGATGGCTGAGGGTACTGGGCTGGAAGCATTGATATTCCCAAGACTCTTTGAGTGGGGGTCTGGGGCTGTTCCCATCAGGTTCTGAGGGGAGATGGTGGTCCAGGTGGTGGTAGACTGAGCTGCCTAGCACAAACTATTTCCTGTCTCTTCTCCAGGGTTCAGCTAGGCTTGTCCACCCTGTGAATGGCGGTTTGTTGGCAGCTGGTAGGGTTGAACAATGCTTTTTCTACAGGAATTGGCTCTCTGGATGCTGGTTGTGAGGGTTAGGCTGAAAGCACTAGCAGTGTGTGCTTTCGGGGTGCTGTCAGCCCCCACAGATAAGCTGTGCTTATCTGCCTGATGATGGCAATTGTTGCTGGTGGCAATGAGGAAGGTGGGCTGTATTCTCCACGATTATTTCTCTTCTTAATGATGGTTTCAGGGGCTTGGCTGAAAGCAGGACTGGTGATGGGGAGGGGGCCAGGGAGGCTCTGCTACTCCCAAGACTCTTGGGCTCAGGGCTCTATGCCATCTCCATCAGAGTCTAATGGGACATGATGGTCAAGGTGGTGTTGATGATGGTTTCATTTGCCTAACACATGCTGGCTCCTCCCTCTCCCTCAGAGCATCTTGATATTTCATCCACCTTCTTGCTTGATCCTACTGGCATGCTGCTAAACAGAGCTAGAAGCAAAAACTATTCTGACAGCTTTCATTACAAATTTTTAAATCTATTCTCAACCGCACCTTCATTTCTGCATGATAATCCTTTTATTCTTGCCTGATCTATCACATTCCCCATAATAGCTGATACAACCCTTCTCTTCTCATCTCAATTCTCCCACAATATCTCTTCCCCCTCATCTTTCTGAAGACTACCTAACCCCCTACTTTACTGGGAAGATAAAGGGCACAGGCCTCAAACTCCCTTTTCTCTCCTGATCTAATCCCTTGATACCTCAGTTCTACATCAGTTCTCAGTTTTTCCTTTTTCACTCTAGTCCCTGAAAATGAGGTGTCCTTCTTCTTGCTAAGGCTGATGCCTGCAACTGTGCCCCTGAACCCCCATCTTCCCATCACCTCTGAAATTTTTCCCCCTTCAATCAGCCTCTCTTTCATAATGAATTTCTCCTTTTCTAGTGGGTCCTCCTCTGCTTCCTACAAACTTCAAATCTCCCCATTCTTAAAAGGCTTTCACTTAGCTATGCCATGTCACTCTTGTTCTTGTCCTGTATCTCTCCTTTCTTTTACAGTTAACTTCCTAGAAAATACCATCTACACTCACTACCTCCTCTTCCCTTCCTCCTATTAATTTCTTAATTCCTTTTCATTCTGGCCCTGTGTCCAGACACTCCATTGAAACTGGTTCCTTTAAAGTTATCATTGATTTCTTAATTGCCAGATCTGATAGTCTTTTCTTAACCTGTTGATCTCAACAAAGCTTTATACATTTATTCTCGGATATTCTCTTCTTTGGCTATTCTGGTTCTCCCTTACTTGTCAGACTACTCCAAAATCTCCAATGGATGATTATAGCCTGCTGCAGGGGTGGGGAACCTGTGGCCTCCAGGCCATATGCGGCTCTCTAGGTCCTCAAGTGGGGCCCTCTGACTGAATCCAAAATTCGCAGAACAAATCCAATAAATGGATTTGTTTTAGGGAGTAGGCCTTGCTCCCTAACCCTGATTATCTTCCCAAAGGACTGTTCTGGACCCTCTTCTTTTTTTCAGTGGCACAGAAGACAGAACTTTGGGTTTGAAATCAGGAAGATGAGTTCAAATCCAGCCTCAGGTGCTTACTAGCTATGTGACATTGGGGAAGTCACTTACATGCACTCAGTCTCAGTTTTCTATTATGTAGAATGGGGATAATAGCCCCCTACCTCATAGGATTTATGTAAGGATCAAAAGAGATAACAAATATAAAGCATTTTGCAAACTTTAAACTCTATGTAAATATTAGCTTTTCTTTTTATGCCCTTTCTCTGTTGGTCTCATAATGAACTCATGAACTCTTATGAATTCAATTATTATCTCTGTGCAGATGACTTCAAAATCTATACTTGTCTCTCTTAACCATAGCTCATCAGGTGCCATAGAAAACTAACAAGATATTTTTCCAAGAAAGTTCTGCTCAACCTTATTTTTGTTATTACAGCTGTTTTTAAGACTCTCCAGGAGAGCCCTAGATAGAGTTGTCCCATCCAGGAGCCAGTCTGTTTGTCCAGGGCTAAAATACTGGAGTCTTCAGAAACTGATAAATATTTAGCTCTCAATTATTTAGCCTGGTTATCTAGTCCTTGGATTATTCTTCTTAGAATCATAGAATTTTAATTAGTAGATATCTCTGATGTGTCTAGGTTAACTTTGACATCCTGAGGAGGAATTCTCACTATAGTGTGCTTGAAAAGTGGTCACCTGCCTTCTAAGGCAGTCTATTATATGTTTGGACAGTTCTAATGGTTAGGAAGTTTTTCTTGATATCAAGCCTGAATATGTTTCTCTGAAATTTGCATTATTCTTATTTCTGTAACTTCTGGCAAAACAAAGCAATCCAAGCAAACAAACCTAATCTTTCTTCCACATGACAGCCCTTCAAATATTTGAAGACAGCTTTTATATCTCCTCCAAGATTTCTCTTTTTTAGACTTTCAAGCCTAAAGAACTTTCAAGCAAAGTATGGTTTCAAATCCTTTGCTACAACTTGCTTCTCTTCCTTTTTCTTCTATTAACAACCTAGTCTTTTTCATTGGCTTTTCTGGCCTAAAGGTGATCAATGAAGCAGGAAAAAAAATAAAATTCAAATACACCTATCTTGTCTGTTAAGAAAGTGTGACCAGGGAACATGCTGATGTTATTGCTAAAACAGATAGTCTCCTGAGGTGGAAGCTACTCACCAGGAGGAACTGAAGCATGGAAGGTCATTTATGCTCATACTGGGAGAATCTGGTTTAACAACTTGATCTTGTGATCTTTTTGAGGGGTACCGAGTGACTCAAGAAACAAGTGATCCTTCTTTGTGGAATTTATTGTGTGAGATAGCTAAATCCTCGTGAAATGAAATCTTTTAAAATCCTTTAATGTCCCTTTCAGTCTTACCCTAAGGCCTTTCCTCATTCCTCCTAATCCTAATTCTCAAAATTCTCATTGTCCTTCATCTGTAATCATTCTCTGTATACATGTATTATGTCATCTGTAATCATTCTCTGTATACATGTATTATGTCAATGTCAATTCGACTCATGGTCTCATGCATTATGGTCATTTGGGTACCTGTCTGATGAGTTGTTGCTATACTTATAGCCTCATCTCTAATTTTTTGGAGCACTTTCCTTACAATAACCCCATGAGGTAGATAGATACTCCAATACTCCAAAATTTCAACAAATCTGTGATTGAACTAATACAGGCATTCCCTCCAGTGACGATCACAATCCATAATGCTTGTGTGTCCTATGTGACTCTTGTCCAGGTCCTTCCAGAACTCTGCCACTGGAGAGTCCTACCTAGCATGGAGAGGATCTAGAATTCTCTTAATCTTGTGCGGATACTAATGCATCAGCTAGGTGGATAAAGCACTGGGGCTGAATTCAGGCGTTCAGATCTGGTCTCGGACACTTATTAGTTATGAGACTTGGGCAAGTCATCCAAACTCTGTGTGCCAAGGTTTCCTTAGCTATAATATGAGGATAATAATAGCTCCTACCTCACGTAGTTACTGTGTGGATCAAATGAGATAGTATTTGTAAAGCACTTAGCACGGTGCCTGGCACATAGGAGTTGCTTAATAAATGCTTATTATCACCCTCATTTTGCATATGAGGAAAGTGAGCATCTTGTAGATTAAGTGATTTCCCCAGGGCACACAGAGTATCAGACATAGGATTCAAATTTAAGTCTCCTAATTCTGTCCATGCCTTGCTATGCTGTGAACTCTTTGAGGATAAAAACTCTATTATTCATCTGTGTATGATATATTCAGAGCCTCCAGGCAAGCAAGCAGTGTGCTGTAGTGGAAAGAGGAGTCAGAGGAACTGGGTTCAAATCCCCTCTTTAATACTCACAAGCTCTATGAACCTTGGGAAATCACGAGGTCTCTGGGCCTCAGCTTTTTCATCTATAAAATGAGAGAATTGGAGGAGATGGCCTCTAACATCCTTTCCGGCTCAGTGTAATCCTATCCTGGTAGATTGGGTGGGTTAAGCAGATTAATTGCATAGTGGGTGCCTAATAAGTGTTTGTTTAAGCACATAGTAGGTACCTAATAAGTGTTTGTTGAATTGAATTGCAAAGTCAAAGAGACCAAGAGGAAATAGAGGTTTTTTTCTCTCTGGCAGCATGAAGCATCTTTACCCCGCCCCCTCCCCTTAGTTGAAATGTCCCTCTTTTCTACGGCTACTCTCTCTGTCTCTATTTTTTTAAAATGAGATGTGTGGGAGGAATAAAGGAGTGTTGAATAGAGGTGGAAAATGGAGAGATAACAATTCCTTAAAGTAAGGATGAGGGCCAGATTCTTCTGGGCACCTGAGCTCCAAGTCTCAGCCTTGACCTTGACTTCCATCTGTGGCTATAATCAAGTCTCTTCATCTTAGCTTGCTTTTTCCCTTCCATAAAAAATTGGGGACAAGATAAGAAATTAAGTTTTTCCCTAGGGAGTACAGTGGGGTGCTGGGGGCCGGGTTGGGGCAAGAAAGGAAAGAGAGAGCATAGAATTAGCTTATGTCCATTCTTTTCTAGTGGCAAGTATTAATAATTATCTTTGAAAATTCTCAAGAAACTTTATCTTGGAGAACAGTAAAGAAAACAATCTCTATTTGCTCCTTTTGTGGGACAAACTTCTTCTTAAGTACATTTATACCTTTAAATCCCTTGTTTAATCTGGACCACCCCAAATAGGTTACTTATAAGAAATAAAACTGTTTAGAGTTCTAAGCTAAGTAGCTTTAAGAAGAAAACCCTGGAAAGACCCTAGAAGAGAGAATCTAGTTTAATAATAATAATAATCATAATAACAATGATACTAGCAGCTAACATTTATATAGCACTATGTGCCAAGGCCTGTGCTAAGTGCTTTATAATTATCTCAGTCAATCTTCAAAACAACCCTGGGAGGTAGGGTTTATTATTATGCCCATTTTGCAGAAGAGGAAACTGAAGCAAACAGAAGTTAAGCAACTTACCCAGGGTCACACAGCTAGTGTCTAAGACCATATTTGAATTCAGATCTTCCTGACTCCAGGCCAGGTGCTCTATCCACTGTGCTATCCACTCCAGGCTAGCTGCCTTTGAAAGAAGATGGGAGTCTGTCCACAAGAATTTATTAAATGTCCTTTGTGTGTATATTGTTATTCTAGGGAAAGAGAAATGTTTTTTTTTTCCTTCACAAATACTATTTGATTAAAATTAAATTTGAAAGTATGAGTCTCATTTTGGAATTCGGAAAGATTTGCATTTCTGCACAATGGATTCATTGACTACCAGATGACTGTGGCTGTTGTCTTGGAGTTTCTTTTATTTTGATTAAACATCTATCGGCTCATCCTTTAAAAAAATTCAATTTTATTCGTGTCTTTTATTTTTATATCACATTCATTTCCTCACACATCCCTACTCCCTCCTATACCCAGTGAACCATCCCTTGTAAGAAAGATTAAAGAAAGAGAAGAGGAAAAAAGCAGTTCAGCAAAACCAATAAACATATCAACATGAAGCACTATTCCACATCCATAACACCCCCCCCCCCCCCCCGCCCCACACCTCTACCGACCTTCATAAGATCATAGCCGTAGAGCTAGTAGGGACTCAGAGGCTACCCAGTCCCATCACTCTGTTTTATAAAGGAATTTAGGGGGCAGCTAGGTGGCTCAGTGGATAGAGCACCAGTCCTGGGATCAGGAAGACCTGAGTTCAAATGTGGCCTCAGACACTTACTAAGCTATGTGGCCCTGGGCAATCCTGATTGCCTCAAAAAAGTTTTTTTTTTTTAAATGAATACTTCAAGTATGAAAGACAGGATTCTGACCCCAAAGTCACTGCTGCCTCCGGGTTGTTCCGATAATTCAGGATTATAATTCTTTCCCCATTTCCCTCCCTGCCCCCCCACCAACATCCACCCCTACTCTCAGTCCATTTTTCCAAATCTAATGGCCTCTCCTCCATCCTCATCCTTCTTGACCTTTTTGCAGCCTTTGGCACTATCAATCACCCTCTTTTCCTTGTTTTATTAATTTCTCTCGAGATTTTCATGACATTGCTCCCTCCTTGTTCTTTTCCTGCCTGTCTGATTGTTCTTTCTCAGTCTCCTTTGCTGAATCTTCATCTATGTCATCTCCATTAACTACGAATGTCTCCCAAGGTTCCACCCTGGGCCCTCTTCTCTTCTACCTTTAACCTTTTTCAGTTAGTAATGTCATCAGCATCTGTGGATTCAATTGTCATCTCTATACTAATAATTTTTATTATTCTCGATGCTAATATTTCTATGCTGATAAATCTACTTATTCAAGCCCTAACTTCTCTGCTGATCTTCAGCCTTGCATGTCCAACTGCTTGTTGGACACCTTGAACTGAATGTCTTGTAGACACTTTAAACTTAACATGTCCAAAGCTGAACTCTTTCTCTCTCCCCCAGCCCCAAGCCTTTCTTTCTTCCCAACTTTCCTGTTTCTGCCAAGGGTATCACCATCCTTCCAGTCACCCAGACTTACAACATCCTCACTCTCACTCATGCCTCCCACTCCATACCCAATCTCTTGCCAAGTCTTTCAATTCTACCTTCGAAACATCTTGAATCTATACCTCCTTCTCTCCTCTGCCACTGCCACCACCTTGGTGCAGACTTCCTCATCTCTTACTCAGACTGTTGCAACAGCCTTCTGATTGATCTCTCTGCCTCAAGTCTTTCCCCACTTCAGTCTACCCTCTGCTCAACTGTCTGATTGATGTTCCTAAAGTGTAGTCACTGCCCCACTCCCACTCAATAAAGTTCAGTGGTTTCTTACCACCTCTGTTGAGTTATTGTCGTGTCTGATTCTTCATGACCCCATTTTGTATTTTCTTGGCTAAGATACAGGAGTGGTTTACCATTTTCTTCTCCAGCTCATTTTACAGATGAGGAAACTGAGGCAAACAGGGTTAAGTGACTTGCCCAAGATCATACAGCTAGCTGTGTCTGAGGCCAGATTTGAACTCACGAAGACGAGTTCCTGACTCAGGCCCAACACTCTCTCCGCTGTGCCACCTAGCCATCCAAAATCCTGTGTGGCATTCAAAGTTCTTCATTAACTGGCCCCCTCATATGTTTCTGGTCTTCTTATATCTTACCCCTTTTGCCACCACATATTCTCTGGTCTAGTGACACCAGCCTCCACAAGAGACGCCCCATCTTGGACTGAACATCTTCACTAGCTGTTCCCTCTTCCTGGAGTTCTTGCCTTCCCCATCTGTGCTACTCTCTCTGGCTGCTTTCAAGTTCCAACTAAAATCTTATAAAACTGCAAGAAGTCTTTCTTGATCCTCTTTAATATGAGTGCTTTTCCTATTGTTTATCTCCAATTTATTTTATTTCTGTACAGTTGTTTGCCTACTTTCCCCCCCGCCCCCCGCCCCACCCCCAAACCCCCGTGTTAGACTGAGCTCCCTGACAGTAGGGACTTTTTTTTTTTTCAAAAAAAAAATTTTGTATCCTCAGCACTTAGCCCAGTATCTGGCACACAGTAGGTGCTTAATAAATGCTTGTTGACTGATTGACTGTGAATGGTTGGGTTAGCTGGTTTTGTAGCATCAAACATGCATTTTGTTGGTGCACTAATGAAAAGAGCATTTGTCATAATGCCAGTCCTACCTGAATGGAAATATCCATCCTATTATACTCTAAACTGGTCTGCCTTCCTCTCAGTTCCTTCCTGAATGTCTGATTTTAAATTGATGTCTTTTATATTTCCCAGCGCCTCTGCCTACTGATCTCCTTATTGGCCTTGTGAATGAAGAACTCCTTAATGGACTAGAGACATTGGCCTCATGCTGATTCCATTTCCCACTCTGATTTCTTGCTTTTTGTTCTCAAGGAGATTGAATTATAATTAGTTAAGCAGGGCACCTTCTCCTTTTTTCTAGTACTTTCTAGTCTAGTCTGTGCCCAGATTCATGATAATCTAGTTTTCCATCAACTCTTTAGATACCTTATTAAAGGAACCATGTCAGGTTGAAAAGAGGTCACAGTTCCTTTTTTTCAAAGGATACAGTAGACGTAAGGCGTTGCAGTGTAGTGCAAAGGGGAAAGCTCTTGACTCTAGAGTCAGAGGGCCTAAGCTTGAGTCCCAACTTTGACATTACCAGCATGATCTTGGACAAGTGATTTTATGTCCCTTGGCCTTAGTTTGCTCATCTATAAAATGAGAGGGTTAGACTAGATAGTTTCCAAGGTTCCTTCTAGTTCTAGACCTAAGATCCTTAAAATGCTGTGTATATATATATATGTATATGTATATATATGTATGTATATATTATATGTTATTAATTAATTATTATTATTATTCCATGTTAATAAGAATGTGGTACATAACGATTTTATTTGATAGCATCGTCATTACAAAGAATGCTTTTCTAGTGGAATCATTCCACTTTCCTCCCCTCCTTCAGAGCTGGCAATATGTTTTTGAAAGATTGTTTTTTTCCAGTCCTTGTGAATCAGGTCATTTGGCAATGGTATCATTACTATTTTGGAGGCAGAGAAACTGATATACAGGTTAAATATTTGAGTAGGGAAAAAAACATCTGTTGTCATGGAAAAGCCATTCTTTCCCAACCTACTGAATAAAACACAGCTGTGCTGGCAGTTTTGACGCTAATTTTCTTCTCCAATGTGTGTGTGAGTGAATGAGTGTGCTCTGTGTGTATGTGTGTGTGTGTGGTGTGTTTGTATGTTTTCAGAAACACAGAAGAAACGAAGGACTCTGCCATCTGGAATTTGAACCCTCCCTCCATGTCCACTGCATCCTCTAGGACATCCAGGTGTTCTGCAGCTGCCTGAACTCATCTTGCAAGGGAGTGGCACCCCAAGCAGATGTGAGCGCTGCCTCACAGCTCAAATAACATGGTTGTTATTCTCATGATTGCATAGCTGAGTCATTTTCCAAGTGACCGTGATACAGAGACTGTAGAAGAACTTGGGACAACAATCCTTGAAACTGTATGCCGTGTTAAAAAGAGAGAAGGAAAAAAAAAACTAGCTTTTTTCAGTGGACCCCAGATATAAACATCAAAAGTCAGTGTAATATCTACATCCAGCTGTCTGGTGAGTGATAAGGTTCACTGACAGGAAGAATAAGGCCATCTTGCAGGCTGCAAGCTTCCTGACTCCTCAGCTCCCAGAATCACAGTCTGTTAACTTCATTCTTGGTGTTGCCACCACCTAAGAGAGACATTTTTTTTTTTTGTGCATGCAGCTCTCCTGAGTGACTTTCTTGCAATTAAGGCAAGTAGAAGATAGCTAAAGGAAAGATTTGGAGCGGTGCCACCAATTTCATTGCCCCAAGTTACAGGAATCCAGCCCCGTAAGAACATGGGGGGACTCTTCCTGAAAGTTTTGCTGCTGGGTGCAAGTTTCACAGGATTGCTTTACTCCCTTGTGGATTTTCGTTTTTATGGGAAGACAGGCCTCAAGAGGCCTAATTTTGTAATCATTTTGGCTGATGATGTGGGATGGGGTGACTTGGGGGCAAATTGGGCAGAAACAAAGGACACTCCACAACTGGATAAGATGGCTTCAGAAGGGATGAGGTGAGTTTTAAAAAAGACAGCCATGCTTCTTTGTTGACGTCTCGTTGGTTGTCTCATACTGAGCCTAGGCTTAACCAAGAGCTTCCGCAGGTGCAAGGAGCAGGTCCATTTATGATAACTACATGGTGCCCAGTCTGTCATCACTGACCATGTCATATTTGATATTTGCCATCTTATGATGAAAATGATCTCCTCTTTAACACACACTATGCAATAGCATGCCCCCAGGCAAAAGAGCACACAATTGGCCCGTATATGGTCATTGTTGTGGAGTCATTTTGGTGGTGTCCCCATCTGGGCTTCTCTTAGCAAAGATGCTGGAGTGGTTTGCCATTTCCTTCTCCAGCTCATTTGACAGATGAGGAAAGTGAGGCAAACTAGGTCAAATGACTTGCCCAGAGTCACACAGCTAGCAAGTGTCTGAGGCCAGATTTGAACTCAAGTCTTCCTAGCTTTTTTGGTCTATATAAAACACAGCTAATCGTATGTGATATTATGATGTTATGTTATGTTATATTACATGACATGACATATGATATGATATTCTATTTTAATTATATTATATTACATCATATCATATCATTATATCATTGTGATATTAAAAATAATGACCCACAAATTTCAAGTGCTTTATGGTTACAAAGTGCTCTATAGGCATCATCTCATTTGATCCTCAGAGCAACCCTATGGGTTAGTAGTACAAATATTAATATCTGTATACTACTGATAAGAAACTGAGGCTCAGAGAAATCAAATATTGTAACTATTATTAGGGGGGGCCTCCCTGAAATAAATCAGCCTATTTATTAAACGCTGGCTCCAAATAACTTTTATTGCTTTATTCCACAAACAAATGCTGGTAACACGTGTCTGAACATCAGTAACTTCTGGATTTCATCCTTGTCTGTGCAACCGATAAGCGAACTAGGCCAGAGAAAGTCAGTCTTCCTCTATTTCATTTTTTTCTAATCTGCAAAATGGAGTTGGTAAAGGCTATGTACTCATTACAACCTAGTGAGTCTTCATAGAGGTCCTGACTAATTAAGTCTTTAAATCCCTAGAAGATTATCAGATAAATACTGATGAAAATACTTAAAGCCACAGTCTTTTCGGCCTGTTCGGTTCTTTCCAAGTGTTTCCCTCTGAGATCCTCTCAACCAAGACCAAAACGAGACCTGGGGAGGGCCCTTTATGCAAATATTATTTTGTTGACCTCCAACAAAATGATCAAACCACAGTGGTCCCATGATGGAAGTGAGAGGTGGCTGACTGGTGGCAGTCCATCTAAAACTGACAGATTTATTTTTTTTTTACTAATTGGTTGATATTCAATTAAACTTAACAAGCATTTTTAGAAGCACCCACTATGTTATGCTACTATGCCCCAGGCACTATGCTAAGTTTTGGTGAGAAAAACTTTAATAAAAGAAACAATCCTTTCACTTGAGGAATTTATATTCTAATGGGAAGATAAAATATACACACATATAATTAAAACAAAGTAAATTTTAAGAGGTGTAAATGATAAAAGCCCTGGGAGATGGGGTAGGAAGCTAGTGCTTCTATGAGGTGTGCAGAGGTGAGGAGGAAGGACTTTCCAGATGTGGTTTTTCTTTGTTTGTTTTTGTATTTTATCTTAGAAGCCATTGGCTATATTTGAGTGGGGAGTGGTGGTGACAGAATCTAATCTGTGTTTTAGGAACCTAATTTTGGTATCTGTATGGAGGATGGATTGGAAAGGGGAGAGACTGGGATTGGAGAGACCAATTTGGTGGCTGTTGTAGTAGTGCAGGTGAGAGATGAAGACCTGAACTAGGGTAGAGGCTGTGAGAGTGGAGAAGTCATGACAAGTATATGGAAGTACCATCATTAGTCATTTTTGCTAGTCTTTCTCAATTCTCAAATACTGATAGTTTGGGGGAAATATTAGGCTTTACTGGATCTTGGTTGCCTGTGAAATTCCAAAAATTAATTTAGGAGTATTTAATAAACTTTTTTTCTGTCAGTGAATGCAGAGAATAACAAATATAACCTCAATTGTATTATATATTATTGCATTTTTGAAACATATTGGCATTTCTGCATAATAAAAGGTTAAAATGCCAAGGCACACAAGGAGAAGCCATATGTACTGGAGCAGAAGGTGTTGCTCCTTCCACTAAAGAAGGTGGCCCAGGAATTCGGTGGCCTTGATTTCCCATCATCCTCTAGCACAAGGCTGGGTTCCTACCCCTTTCTGTTCTTGTCTTCATTAGGGATGGGGAGGGAATAAAAGAGTGGAAGAAGGGAGAGACAATCACTTCCTCTTGAATTTGGGGACAAAGTTCAGGCTTCTTGGACTTTTCCTACCTGGGGTGACTTTGCCTTCATAGTCCATGGAGCCCTCCTGTTTCTCTGCCTCCCTGGACTCCTTCCCACACACCAATCTCTCCATCTTCCCAAGTATTCTCTCATATTGTCCCCGTCTTTTTAGTTAAATCTTCCAGTATTGCCATGCTCTTTCCTATCAAAGATCCTGAGTAGCTGTGGTCACTCCCTGTCATCTTAGAGGTACCAGACATGGCCTAGGGAGGTCAGAGGCTTGAGAATCAATTAATATCAGTAGCTCACATTTATGTTGCACATTAAGAAACACTTTCATGGAATCAGAGAGCTAGAAGGGATCTTAAAGGTTATCTAGTCTCCCTGGTTCATTTTACAAATGAGAAAACTCAAGTCCACAGAGGTTAAGTGAATTCCCTTAAATTAGTAACAACCTAAACTCAGTTCTTCTGACTTTAAAGCCAGTGCTTTTTAAACTAACTCCATAGTCAACTTCACAACTCTGTAATGAGAGGAGGATAAATAGACATTTTGCAGCTAAGGAAATGGAAGATTAGAAATGTCAGTCAATAAACTCTGCCTACTCTCCTAAGGGTCTACTATATGCTAAGTGCCTGGGATACAAAAAGAGGCACGACAGGCAAGGAAATGTGTACAAACAAGGTATATGCAGAATAAAAAGGAATTAATTAAAAGAGAGAAGGTACTAGGATTAAGATGGGTTAGGAAAGGCTTCCTATAGAAGATAAGATTTAAATTTCATCTTAAAGGAAGCCAGTGTGTGAAGGGGGAGAGTATTCCATGCATGGAAGATAGCCAGAGAAAATGCCTGGAACAGAGGATGGAGTATCTTGTTCATGAAACAGCAAGGAGGTCAGTGTCGCTGGATTGTTGTGTTTGTCCTTCTTTTTCGAAGAGGACGATGACATCAGGGAGGTGATGACATGACTTGCGGTTAACTTTGATTTGAATGAGGGAGAGCTGTGCAAGGTCACCAGCCTCACTTTCTCCTCCAGAGCCACTGGATCCAGTGACCTGATATTCATCAGGATGACTGGAGATGGCCCAGGATGCAATGGGAGACCCTGGCCCTTTTAGACTAAGGCCTTTTCAGCTTCTCATTTTGAGTGAGGTAAAGAATACATGGCAGGGAGTGAGGTGTAAGAAGACTGGAAAGGTAGGTGGGAGCTGGGTTATGAACAGCTTTGAATGCCATACAGAGGATTTTGTATTTAATCTTGGAGGTGATAGGCAATCTCTGGAGCTAATTGAGTAGAGGGGTGACATGGAGCTTTCAGAAAATCATTTTGGTGGCCAAATTACGAACAGGTTGAAGTGGGTAAAAACTTGAGGCAGGCAGACCCATCAGCAGGCTATTGCAATAGTCTAGACATGAGATGATGAAAGTTTGTACCGGAGTGGTGACAATGTCAGAGGAGAGAAAAGGCCATATTCAGGAGATGTTAAAAAGATGAAATCAACAGGCTGTGGCAACAAACTGGATATGAGAGGTGAAAGATAATGAGGAGTCACACCTAGGCTATAAGCCTGGGATCAGGAGGACCTGGGTTCAAATCCGGCCTCTTGACACTTACTAGCTGTGTGACCTTGGGCAAGTCACTTAACCTTAATTGCCCTGCCTTTTCCCCTCCAAAAAAAAGAAGGTAGGAAGTGTTTAGGGAGAAAGATAAGGAGTTCAGTTTTGGATATATCGGTTTTAGGATGTCTACTGGACACAACTTCAAGATGCCTGAAAGGCAGTTGGAGATGCAAGATATACAGACATGGATTAAGGGCTAGAATTCGACTAGATGCTAGTGTTCAGAGATATATGAGAGAAATGGTATTTGAGACTGGGTCTGTGTACAGGACTCTACTAGATAATATTAACAACTAATATTTAAACTCTGGAAAGATACTAACCTCTTCCTACTCCCTCCAACTTCCTCTTTTAGAAATATTTTAAAAATTTTATTTTCTCAATATTTTTGTCTCAAGTCTTTCATCTCACCTCAGTAGAAAACCTTGTTGATACTTGATCATTGGCTTAGCCTGAAATTCTTTTAACATCTGTTTCAAAGACCTAATCAGTTTCTAAAAAGAAACAAAATCAAAATTCAAGGAAAAATTCTGTTTTCTTTAAAGATTAAAAAATAGGGTGATGATTTGAGTGCATGCCTTTAACTAGTTTAGGGAAATGATTTTACAGAGTCATCTGACAGTAAAGTGACTATTATTTTGTTTGATAAATCAAAATTATTGCCTAGATTTATTTCATCTTCCTATTTAATCTTGATTACAAAATGTTTGTTTTGTTCTCAAATACTGTATGTTGGAAATGGCTTGGGCAGAGAGATTTTCAAAGACAGGATGGATTTGCATCCTTTTAGATTTGTTTCCCCTAAAAATATTTAGAACAATCTAATTAATTAATTAATTGATTAATTTGTCCCTGACCTATTTGTGTCCAAAATGCAGAGCACAGAATTTTTCTTCCACAATACAATGCTTTAAAATTTGCAAATAGCTTTATATGAAGCATCTCAAGTCATATTTGTGAATTTTATGAAAATTTGTAAATGGCTTTATATAAAGCATCTCACATCAATCTGGTAAGCTAGGTACTGCAAGTTTCATCATTGTCATTTACAGATGGAGAAACCGAGGCTCAGAAAGTTAAACGACTTGCCCAGAGTCATAGATCTAAGTGTCAGAGCTTGTCTTCATGACTGTAGGTATAGCTCTCCACTCCCCATATTCTGTAGCCTCTGAAACTATTTGCTGAATTGAAAATGTCAATCCATTCTAAGAATTACTTTTGCTTATCTTCACTAACTTGACTCGGTTTTTGTTTAAAAGAAGCCATTAGTTGCAGAGATCACCCAAGTTGGACTTACCACTTTCAAAGGCATTTGTGGGTTTGCATTAGTGCTTTGAAAATGTAACTGAGAATGTTCAATAGTCATGGGAAAATAAATTACTTAATGAAGTAATCTCTAGTTGACAAGAGTTATTGTGAAAACTAGAAAGCAATCTAGTAGGATTTAGTTTAGACCACTATTAAATCACACAGCAAAATAAGCTCAAAATAGATTACATATTAATGGTTGTACCACTAAAAAATTAGAAGACAACTAGACGATTAGAAGACAACATTTATAGAAGTGGATGGGGGAGAATTGTTATTCAGTCAAGGGAGGGAAGTGATGGCTCGATGTAAAACAGATTAAGTTACATGAAATTAAAAAATGTTGTGTGAACAAAATCAATGCAACCAGGGCAAAAAGGGAAGCTGTCAGTTGGGAAAAACAGTTGCATCAAATATCGCTGACAGGGGTCTCTTATCTAAAGGACCTGATGCAAATATATAAAGCTGAGAGCTAATTTCCAAAGGATTTGTGAACAAAGGATATGAACAAAGATTTCTCTAGAGAATTACAAACTGCTACCAACCATATGAAAGTTTGCTCCAAATCACTAATAATGAGAAAAATGCAAATAAAACAACCCTGAAATTTTACCCCATGCCCAATAAATTGGCAAAAGTGGAAAATATAAGTATAATCAGTGTGGGAAGGGCTGTGGAAACATAAACACACCAATAAACTCTCCTTCACTCTGAAGAGGTTGACCATTTTCTTGCAAGACCAACCTGTCTACCTGTACCCTTGATCTCCAATTGATTCTCCAATTTGTCCTCACAATCATTTCCCCAACTTACTCTCTGATCTTCAATCTTTCTCCATCTACTGATTCCTTCCCTGGTGTCTACAAACAGCCACATCTCCTAGACTTTAAATACCCAATATCTTCAGAAGCTATCATCCTTTATTTATCACCCTATATCTTTCCTCTTTTCTCAAGAGGAAACTCCAAGAGAAAACTGTACATGCTCCTTGTCTTCACTTTCTCTTTTCTCACTTATCAACCCTTTGTGATCTAGTTTCCAACCTTATCCCTCAACTAAAACTGTTCTCTCCAAATTTATGAGTTAACTCTTAATTGCCAAATCTGATGCCTTTTTTAAAAAGTCCTAATCCTTCTTTACTACCCTAAATCTTAATCCTTTTTTTAAACACTGTTGACCACCCTCTACCTCTCCAAGTTTAATGATACTGCTTTCTCTTGGTTCTCCTATATACCTACCTGTCTGACCCCTCCTTGATCTAGGTTCATGGGGTTAATTTGAAGAGTCAGAAAGGTGATCAGGCTCTTCCACCCAAATCTAATGTCTAACAACTAATGTTCTTTAAAGAAATAGTGGCAAACATTATCCCTGCACATCTAAAACGTGAAAGCCCCACTCACTTCTATTCCAGTGAGATTTATTGAAAGGTGAGTCATAGTGAGTAGAGCACTGGCCCTGGAGTCATGAGGACCTGAGTTCAAATCTAGCCTCAGACACTTGACACATGTACTAGCTGTATGACTTTGGGCAAGTCACTTCACCCCAATTGCCCTGCAAAAAACCAAAAAAACAAAAAAAAAGAAAGATGAGTCATTATAGAGATTAATTCCTGCTGATGAATACTAGTGCTTGGGGTGCAAATGCTGCTCTTCATCACAATGGGTACTTCCAGATGAAGAAAAGAATCCTCTGGGCCTGTAAGGTTTCTTCTGGCTCTACACTAGCCTTTTCCACACTAATATAAGTATAAGTATTTGTCTGAGGATTGTAGGATGTCTTTGACTACAATTTGGTGTAATGGTGGCTTTCTTTTACTAGATAAATGCACACACGTATATAAAAAAATACAGAAATAGTGAAAAAGCACTACTTCTGAGATCGATCTTTGTCAATGAGTTTCTGTGTTTTTCAAACGTTCTCTAAGATTTGTAAGCACAAATTGGCCAGGTGGTACATGCCGGAGCTTGTGAACAATCTTTCCTAAATGCTAATTGTCTGGAGCACAGGAGCCTGACCCATGGACAATACCTTCCTTACCCATGATTAGTTTTTGATCCACAGCACTTTCAGGTTGTTTGGAGGAAAACTTATGATGGATTAGTTCTCATAGTTAACCTAAATCTTATTGTCAGTGACTTTGGGAGGTGGTGCTTCTCTCAGTGTAGACTGTCTGCTGAGCTTTGGACACTAATAAATATTGACTTTGGCAGGGACTACTATTATTTGAGTTAGTGGGGGTAGAGCAAAACCTTTGAAAAAGTTAGAAAAAAATGAAAAAAAGTCTTTTGGCACTTTTGATAAGCACATTTGCAAGACTACATGTGACAGTGCTTCAAAGGAAACTATCAACTCAACATGCAAGAAAAAGGAATTACAATAAACCATACCTAGTGCAACTTTCTTCTCTGCAAAATGAGGTTTTACTTTTAGCTACAGTACAGAATAAGTAAAACCAACAACAGCAGCAACAGTACAGACTTTAAACATCAACTCTAAGGTTTAATGATAGTAGTCATAATAAGGGACTGGCTAATGAAATGAAAGATAACTCAGGATGTTGTTCTCAGTCTCCTTTGCTAAAAATCTGTGTCCTGTTCCGTGACTGTGGTGTGTCAGAGTCTGTCTTGGTGCCTCTTCTCTTTTTCCTCTATGTTTTCTCCCTTGGTTGACCTCATCAGCTCCCGTGGGTTTAGCTATCATTTCTATGCAGCTGACTTTCAGCTTTATATAATTAGTCATCATAAAATCAGATGAGATGCTTATGCCCAGCACATAGTGGGTGCTAGATAAATGCTTATTCCCTTCCCTTTACCCTAGTTATTTCTCCTACATCACTGTCTGATGAATATTTTGAACTAGATTTCCTATAGGAACCTCAGAGTGCATGACCAAAACAAAACTCATCCTTCACTCCAATCTACCCCTCTTCCTAACTTCCCTGTTGGGAGCTATTAGCTGTATGACTCTGGGCAAGTCCCTTAACCTCTATCTGCCTCAGTTTCCTCATCTATATTCTGAGGTTAAGAACAGCATTTACTTCCCAGGAATGTCATGAAGATAAGATGAAATAATATTTGTAAAGCGCTTTGCAAACCTTAAAACACTAGATAAATGCTGGCACCACCTTCCTTCCAGTCACCCAGCTCAAGTGAAGCCTTTCCCAATCCACACAGCTGCTAATGCCCTCCTTCCCAAAATTTCCTTGTATTCGTTTTGTACATATTATGTATGTACTTAGATACATTATGCTGTTTTCTCCATTAGAATATAAGCTTTATGAGAGCAGGAACTGTTTCACTTTTGTCTTTGTATCCCCAGCACTTACTGCAGTGCCAGGAACAAAGTAAACACTTAATATATACTTGTGGAGTGATTGACCTAGTCCAACTCCTTCATTTTTATGGAGGAGAAAAATAAGACTGAGAGGGAAAGTGATTTTAGGGATCACAGGATTATAGATTTAGACCTGGAAAGGACCTTAGAGATCATTGAGTTCATCTCCCTCCCTTCTCCTAGTTTTATGAAGTAGGTAACTGAGGTCCAGAGGTCACATAGCTATTAAGTATGAGAGGTAGGATTTGAACCTAGTTTTTCCCCATTCCAAATCCAGAATCTATGCACTATATTCTATGCACTTATTTTCTGTCATATTTGACAGAATATGAATAAAGCAAGAACCATTTGATTTTTGCTTTTGTATACTTAGTGCCTGGCACAAAGAAGGTACTAAATAAATACTTGTTGATTGATTGAAAATTGCATTATGGATGGAGTTGTGAATTGGCCCAACCATTCTGAAAAGTAGCCAAGAATTATGTTTTTTAAATAGCGAGTAAAATGTTTGTGTTCTTGGACTCTGGGATCCAACCCAATGAGGTCAAAGCCAGAAAGTTGCTATAAATTCAAAAACAAAGCCCTTTTTTTGTGGAAAAAAAAGAACTGGACACAAAGTAGCTACCCATTGGCTGGGGAATGGTTAAACATTGTACTTTAACATAATAGAATATTACTGTACTATAAGAAAAGAAAAATATGAAGAATTCAGAAAATAATCGGAAGACCTGAACTGACTGATGAGCAAAGTGAAGGAAGTAGAACCAGAAAACTTTATATGTAGTGACTACAACAATGTAAATTGGAAGTAACAACCACCACCACAACAAAAACCATAGACTTTGGGGTGCAATTTTAAGGACCAAGTCGGTGCCTAAAGAATGGAAAAATACTCCTCCTGCCTTTCTTTGCCATAGGTGTCAAATATTACATATAATGTCATGCTCAGTTGATGTGTTGATTAATTTTATTGAAATTTATTCAATGCCAGATGACTGTGATTACCGGCTACCTATGTTTTAACATGCATTCATTTTTCTATTAGCTCCAGCTTCCTATTTTTGTCTTGTTTTACATTCTATTTTCAGCCTCTAATTAAAGCCCTTGTTCTTTCAGTTGGTCAAAGCCTGCCTAGGTTGACTTGGAAAAGAACATTTCCAAATAATAAAGCCTCTTTGTTGCTTCATTACTTACCTCCCCCATTTACCGTGGGATGAGGTGAAATTCAAATTGGTTCATTTAGCGATTTAATCACAACTTCTGAAAGGGAGGGATGTGAAATTCATTGATTGAAAGGTTTCTATCTCATAGAATGTCAAAACTGGAAGGGATGAAAGCATGTAGGCCAACAGACACAGACAAGTGAAGTAATTTAAACAAGGTCACTTGGAAAGAAGTCCATCCAAATTCATACTGAACTCTTCCGTCTCCAAGTCCAGTTTTCTTTCCCCTATAGCATGTTCTCATTCACATGCCTCATTGAGGATTGTTTGTAGATCAGTCATTCACTCAACACATAACTAACTATTAAGCATTATACACAAGCTATTGTGTGCTAAGTACTGGGAATTCAAAGATGGAAAATGACATAGTCCCTGACCTCCAGAAACTTCAGTTCATTGGCAAAGTGAGGAAAAGACAGCATGGGATGCAAGGAGGTGAGAAGAAGGGAAACAGAAACCCCAGGACACTTTAAGACCTATTTATAAGAATACTGTTGCTGGGGGGAAGAGAGGAGTAGCTTCCTATTTTTACAAATTATTATTGCTACTTAGGTGCTAAGCCCTGTTGCTTCTACCACTGCTGGAGTATAGGGGTTATCAGTACCTTCTAAATTTTATTGTGCTGGAGCCAAGCCCTAGTAGCCCTGTCCTTTGTCTCTGAGTTCTTAGCAAGGGAGGTAGTTGGATTAAATGGTTTGTAAGGTTCTTTTCATCTCTACAATTCTCTGAAATTAATTCCCCCCCCCCCTTTTTTTTTTTGCATTCATTCCATGCTTTGTAGTTTCCTCCCACAGTTTCTTTCCTTCCAGGTTTGTAGATTTTCATGCCCCGGCCTCTACCTGCTCCCCCTCCCGGGCCAGCCTGCTTACCGGAAGGCTCGGGGTTCGAAATGGAGTTACTCACAACTTTGCCATCAGCTCAGTGGGGGGCCTGCCGCTCAATGAGACGACCTTAGCCCAGGTGCTCCAAGAGGCTGGCTACGTCACAGGAATGATAGGTAATACTACAAGTTTCACTTCTAGAATGAACTCTCTCCCTTCTCACCTCTGCCTCATAGAATCCCCAGTTTACCTCAAAGCATAGCTGTAATGGCAAGTAAAGTGGGACTTCTTGTTGTCTTTTGTTTTGGAGTGCTTTCCAGCACTAAGGCAATCAAGTACCTTTGAGTCTTGCCTTTGTTTCTACTGGGAACTGGGAGTCTTTGATGCTCTGCTTAAGTTATGGAAAGGCTTAGGTCACATGGGTTTAAATCACATGGTTGTGCCACCCTCTGACCCTCAAGAAGTGTATATATACTCTGAGGTTAGCATTTTGCTTGGGGGCTCACTCACTGGAAGAGCGTTCCTGTGATTTGATCAGATGAGACTCTGGGTAGCCATTAAGGAGCTCCCCCCAGCTTTGAAAAACCCGGATGTTGGTGCTTCTGTCTCTGGTAACTATGTGTATATTGCTATGGACAGATGGTTAGAAGCCCTGTCTGCTGATTTGTGTTTATTTGCTCTGTTTATATAATTTCTGCTTGTAATTTTCTGTTTGTGTTTTCTCAGTTCAGGGTGCTGGCTTTTCCCCCTGAACTAAGTGAATGATATATGTATGTTTAATTAAAGTGGGATTATAAGCCCCTTAAAGTTGTTTTCCTTAGAAAAGCAGATCAAAGAATGTGTGTTAGCAGCCCTCCTGTGTGCTGGTGTTATTGGCTTTACACAGCCACAGTAGCGGCAAGTAGCATTGTTCTTACAATAGCTCAATTGCTATCTCCTATACAAAGCCTCTCCTGACCCTCTGAGTTCTTAGGGCTTTCTCCCTCTTAAAATTAGGCTGCATTTGTTGTTATCATTCAATTGTATCCAACTCCTCGTGACCTCATTGGGGTTTTCTTGGCAGAGATACTGGTATGGTTTGCCATTTCCTTCTCCAGATCACTTTACAGATGAGGAAACTGAGGCAAACAGGGTTAAGTAACTTGCCTAGGATCACACAGCTAGGAAGTATCTGAGGCCAGATTTGAACTCAGGAAGGTGAGTCTTCCTGCCTCTGGGCCAGGCACTGTATCCACTGTACCACCCAGGTGCTCTGGGCTATATTACTTTTCATATACTTTATATTTTCCCGGGAGACTCTTGAGGGCCAGGACTGTTTCATTTTTACCTTTGTATCCCTGGTGCTTGGCACATAGTAGGCATTTAATAAATGTCTGTTGAATTGAATTAGGGTCTACCACGGGGTGGGGAACCTGCTCCCTAAAGGCCACATGTGGCCTTCTAGGTCCTTGGGTACAGCCTTTTGACTGAAGCTTTACAGAACAAATCCTTTATATTAAGGGGATTTGTTCTGTGAAGTTCAGATTCAGTCAAAGGGCTGCACTTGAGGACCTAGAAGGCCAGGTTCCCCATTCCTGGCCTAGTCTGTCCTCAGCTTCGTGTTCCCAACTCTTTGTGTAGCCCTTCAGAATTCCAAAGCACTTGGTGTTTGGAGATGGCAGATGTGAAGGAAATTATTTTTGCTCTTTCTTTCCCTTCTCACTTTAGCCATATTCAATGTGTGGCAAAAGGGGAGGGTGGTGAGGCAGGCAAGAATGCAGGTGTCCCTGATACAGAACGTGTGGAAATCTATTCTGTCTTCAGTAATTCATATCAACTTAATGGCACAGGGAAGAAGTGAAGGGGAGAGGAAGGGACAGACAGTGAGCTTGTTCCTCTGAGTCCTCTCTGTAGGAAGGGCAGAGGCAGCCTTCTCAGGTCACTGAGTTCTTTAGGTTTCCCACTACCTGGCCTTCCTTTCTCCATTCTCTTTCCTATTTATTTAGTTGTATCTCTTGTTCTTGCTTGTTGTCTCCCAGTGGATGCTGGCTCGTGTTCCTTAGAGGGAAAGACTTGCTTGGCACGACTCCTCTTAGTACCTGTTGGTTCCCTTTTCTCAAATGAAAAGCTAATGGAGGATAGTCTGTTTCCTCAGCTCTCTAAATGAAGTGAGATTATGAACAGAGAATCATGCTGATCACCTTCTTTCTTGTTTCCCAACAGGCAAATGGCATCTTGGTCACCATGGCCTCTACCAACCCAATTTCCGTGGTAAGGATTCTTGGAAGGGGATAGGGAGGGTATTTGTTATTTGAGGGGGAAAAGCTGTATGAAAATGAGACACGTTGTCTTTTGAAATCACTTTCCTGCCTTCTGCTAGACAATTCACTGCTGTGTTTTTTTTTTCCTTCGAGTTAATCTCACTGTTCATTAGCAGCCTCATTTCACTGCACAGGGACCCTCCTACTGCTCTACTGCTTCAGGCCACTTTCACTTAGGCTTTATTCCCAAATAACACTTTCTTTTAGCTCTCTTCTGTCCTCCTGACTTTTCTGTTACGATGTTTCAAAAGCATTTATTCTCCTCTCATGTTTTTTACTACGTGATTAAAGATACACAGATTTTAGAGTTAAGATGTTAGAAATTTAGTACAATCCTTTTATTTTATAGCTAACATGTATGACATTTTCAAGGCAACTTCACTAAATTAACTAGTCATTCAGTATCTAGTGTTGTTTTATATGTCTTTTAAGTGCCCGTTGAGCCCTTTCTCTCCAGTTAATCACTGGAGAGAATTATATCATCTGGCCTCATGGTACGGTGGATAGAGTGTTGGACTTAGTTTCCAAAAGTCCTGGGTTCAAATGCTGCCTCTGATAAGGACTTAGCTGTGTGACTGTGTCACTTTAACCTCTTTGAGTCTTCATTTCCTTGTTTGTAAAATGCAGATAATATTACCCTTAGTACCTTCCTCATAGGGTTGTTGTGAGGATAATACAATGGCAAACTACTTCAGGATCTTTCCCCAGAAAACTCTAAGGGGGACCACAAAGAGTTGGGCATGGACTGAAAATGATTAAACAATGAGTCACCTCATAGGATCGTTGTGAGGATTCAAATGAGATAATGGAAGTATCCTTAAAGTATATACAAATGTCAGCAATTATTGACTCCTCAGAACCATTATGGTCATTATATTGAAGATTTTCATTAGGAATCCCTAGTATCATAGGCTTGAGTCTGAGATTTGGAAGAGATCTTGGAAATTGTCTAATTCAATACCATTTTATTAATGTAAGAGGGAGTAGGTAAGATTGGTTCCTCCACATCCCCTCCCAGTTCAGTTGGTATCAGTCAGAGGATTTAATCATAGATAATGATGTTTTGCATTGTTAGTGAGGTGTTAACACCCTGTTAACCCTTTTCAGAGTATGAATAGCTTGTTCTCTGAGTCAAGAGCAAACCACCTTGGCCACCTTCATCCCCTCAAGTGATCCTTAGAAAACACGGTCCAGTGAGTTTGAGGCAGTTGAAGAGAACCAATAGTTATAGGAGAACACAGCTCTTCACCTCTTGGTAAGAGAAGAAGGAAAGCTCTTCCCATCTGCATCCATCAGCCACAGTACCTAGCAATGGAACTGCTTACTCAGAAAAAGACACTGTATCCAGCAAGCAGTTTGAGAGAATATAGATAGCAGTTGAGTAGACACACACACACACACACACACACACACACACGCACGCACGCACGCACGCACGCACGCACACACATTCCCCAGACAGAACCAGATAAAAAGAGTTACTTAAGGCCAAAAGCATCTTCAAGGAGTGTGACCCCTGGTAGCAGAGAAGAGAGTTGGATTTGGAATTTAAGCTAGCTCTGGACATTGACAGTAGCACTACAAAGAGGGTTCCACAAGGAAAGAAAGGACTTGGAGGCCCAGCGATAAATAGGACCAGTGGAGTGAGTAGTTTTGGCTACTTGTGTTCCTCAGCTATGTGCCTCACTGCCATTGTACTCAAAGTTTTTGCTCACTCTTACCACAATTTCTGTGTGTAATTATAACAAGGTCACCCCAGGTTTATGGTAGAAATGTTTTATCACTGCCATTCTTCCCATGCCATATTAGTAAATGCTTTTGCTTTGAGCTAATTGTGTTTACTGTCTGCCTGTTAAGAGGAAGCTCACAGGTAGTGGTGGGGTGGTGGTGGTGGGAGATGGGGGTGGCATGGAGGGGTGGTAGTGGTGATGGTGGTCGTGAGCTGCAGTTGTGGAAATAGGTACCGACAGGGTAACTCTAGAACCTGAGGTAGCATCTACCCTCTAAGAACCCCACCTGCAAGTATGAGTATGACTTAGGGGGAGTAATCCAGAAGGGATGCTACAATAACAAATGTTTAATTGAGTTGAGGAAACTGAGACCCAGAGAGGTGATGATAGAGCCAGAACTAGAATCCAGGTTTCCCGATTATAGTCCAATACTCTTTCTACATGTCCTTTTTTTAAAAGTAGTATTTTATTTTTTTCCAACTATATGGCAATTTTTAACATTCATTTAAAAATTTTTTGAGTTCCAAATTTTCTCCTTTCCTCCCTCACTTCCCCCCCCCCAAGCAATTTGATATAGGTTATTTATGTGCAATCGTGTAAAACATATTTCCATATTAGTCATGTTGGGTAAGAAGAAACAGACCAAAAGGAAAAAAAATAAACCACACAAAAAAATACAGAGAAGATAGTATGCTTAGATCTGTAGTCAGAGTGCATCAGTTCTTTCTCTGGATGTGTGTAACATTTTCCATCATAAGCCCTTTGGAATTGTCTTGGATCATTGTATTGCTGAGAAGACCTAAGTTATTCATAGCTGCTCACACAATGTACATGTCCTTTCCAATCAGATTAGTGGACCCTTTTTAGTCTTTAGCTCCATACACCTTGGTTTCTCATCTTTCCCTATTCTCTATACTTTCCACACCTACCTCCACAATGTTTGAGGATAGGATTCTATGATATTGTTTAATTCCTGTTATCTATCTACTGTTATCTACCTACTGTGGTGTGGTCCAAACAGCAGTGGAATTGGAATTAGGATATCTAGATTCTGGTTTTTAATTCTATCACTGACCTGGGGCAAGTGGTAAACGTGACCAGGTCCATCTTGTTTTGTTGATCTGTTCTCCCTACCCATGAAGTCTGTTGGGGGGAGGCAGGAAATCCATTGGATCCAGCTCTCTGAGATTGAAAGCCTCAGTTTCTTCAACAAAACTAAAAAAAATTTAGGTGAATTTTAAAATTCTATAATTTTGGTATTTTCTACCTCTGAAGCCATCCTATCAATACACTCCTACTGCATGGTCATTCATTCAAAAACTATTCATTAATAGTTTTTGATATTGTGTGAAGAACTCTGTTGTGGAGGAGATACAAAATTTAGAGAAGAAATAGTCCTTTAAAACTTAAAGTCCAATAAAGGAACAATACAGATAAGCATAATATGTGATATTCTATAATAAATTTGTTAAGGAAATGCAAGACAGTGTTATTGGAGGTCTTTGGGAGAAGAGCATTATCAGGACTAGGGGATCAGAGAGATATTCATGGAAGAAGTGATATTTAAAAGATAGGTGGGGGGGCAGCTAGGTGGAGCAGTGAATAGAGCACCCAGAGTCAGGAGGACCCGAGTTCAAATGTGACCTCAGACACTTGACACACTTACTAGATGTGTGACCTTGGGCAAGTCGCTTAACCCCAATTGCCCTGCCTTCCCCCCTCCAAAAACAACGACAGCAATAAAAGATGGATGGGAATTCAACAAACAAAAAGGTAGGAGGGATGTATTCTAGGTTTAGAGAACATTGTGCTCAGAGGTGTAGATGAAGCTCAGAGCATGTTTAGGAAACAAAGTAAATCAGTTTGACTAGAGCATAATGGGCATGTAGGAGAATAATCTGATAAGGGTGGAAAGGCAGGATAATTAGTAATAGAAGTGATGCTAAAGTAGAAAGAGCCCAGGATGATCTGAGTTCAAATCCTCTATGATCCTATCATCTTGGGTCTATTCCTCACTAGTTGAGCTGGTCATCCTTCCCTCTCCTCCCAACCTCCCCCAGTTTACTATGTGCAAGGGGGTCGGAGTGTTGAGCTGCACAGCTACTTTCATGTCTGAATACTATGAGATTGTAGAGATCCTTGAATGCCCAATGTGGCATGTCAGGGCTGACCAAGCCATTTCCTTAGCTAGAGCAGAGAAAGGATATTCACCAAGGATTCAGCATTGATTCGGTATAGTACAGCTTTCCAGTCAGTGCCAGTACTGGTCATGCTGTCAGAAGCATTGGCCTGCTGCTCAGAAACCTCAGAGACCAGCCAGAACTCCTCATAGTTTTTCTTGGAATCAGGCAACCAGGAAGCTGCATCGGTGACATGGGCCTTAATCTCTTGAGCCAATTAAGTCTCAAGGACCATTTTAATGCCTTTTAAGCAAAAGAACTAATCAGGTAGATGATGTAGTGGATAGAGCACTGGGCCTAGAATCAGGAAGGCCTGAGTTCAAATCTGTCTTCATACACTGACTAGTTGTGTGACTCTGGCCAACTCCACCTCTGACTGTCTCAGTTTCTTCAGTTATAGGATAGTAATAGTACCTACCTCCCAAGGTTGTTGTGAGAATTAAATGAGATATTTGTAAAGCACTTAGCACCCTGCCTGGCACATAGTAGGTACTTAATAAATGCTTGTCCCCTTCCCACTTCACTCATCCCACATGGCAGGTATGGAAGTACAGAGGGAGAGACTCTTAGATATTCTTACTACCACACCAGATGTTATAAATTATTTAGAAGACAGTAGGGAGCCAATGAATGTTCTCCAATAGAGGAACGACATGACCACATCTGTGAGTAGAAAAGACTCCTCTAGCAGAAATGTAAAGATGGATTAGAGAGAAGAGAGAATAGATGAAGGAAGATCTTCTAGGAGGCTATTGCAATACTATGACTGAGTGACAAAGAGAACCTGTAATAGGGTGGTGGTAGTGGGAATGTGTAACAACAGTGCTACTTGCCAATACTGTGACTGTGTAAGGCCTGTAATACCAATACACAGGAGGGCTGTTAGCACAGATTCTTTGATCTGCTTTTCTAAGGAAAGCAACTTTAAGGGGTTAAAAATCTTACTTTAATTAAACATACATATACCATTCACTTAGTTTAGGGGGAAAAGCCAGCACCCTGAATTTCAGAGCAAATACAAACAGAGAAGATATAAACAGAGCAAATAACACAATCAACAGACAGGCTTCTAGCTGTCTGACCAAAGCTATACATACATAGTTACCAGAAAGAAAAGTATCAACATCTGGGTTTTCAAGGGGGGAGGGTGGGGAACACTCCTTAACAGCTATCCAGAGTCTCTACACCAACACTCTTCCAACAAATGAGCCACAAAAAAAATACTAACCTCAGAGTATGTATAGACTTCTGCAGGGTCAGAGTACTTCATACTTCTTGAGGGTTTCATACCTCTCATGACCTAATTAGCAAAACAGTGTGGGTCTTTCTACAAACAAAGCAAGACTCAATCAAAGGAATTTGATTCCTTAGTACTGAGAAGCACTCCAAAACAAAAGACAACGAAAAGTCTGACTTTGCTTGCCCTTACAGAATGGAGAGGAGGCTATAGGTGTCAGAGATAATATATATGTCTTCTCCATGATGAGGAGCATGGCATGCCCCCACAGCAGCCTTAACGAAGTTAAACATCTACTACTGTTTTAGATATCTGTGAGCCCACCTTTGTCTATGATAATCATAGCCACAAGTCCCTCATACATCCAAAACATGTATGCTTCTTCCCCCCCCCACCCCGCTTTCACATTAGAGCTCCGATAAATTCAATCAAATTCAGCTACTGTGTATTAAGTGCCTACAATATACAAGGCACTGTGTTAGTCACTTTTTAGGGATTCAAATATCTATATGACACCAGCCCCACTCTCAGGGAGCCAATTATTTAGTGAAAGTGGGAGTAGGAAATGACAAATAGAGAACTATGATCTAACACAGCTATGATAAATACAAAAGAGAGACCTAAAGAATGCACTATGAGAAATTGAAGGGGAGATATCACTTTCAGAGATGGTAAAGTTGACTTAGAAAAGTATAGAATTACAGGGTCTTAGAGCTGTCTCAGAAGTCAGAAGCTAAATGGCCCAACCCATACCTGGATTCTCAAGAATCTCCTCAACAACATACCCAACCAGTGGTCACCTAGCCTTTTGTTGAAGACCTTCTGTAAAGGGGAACCCAAAACCTTCTGCCTTGAAGGGGCAAGGGACTTCAACAGAAGGAGATGGAGAGAGGAGCTGTGTTCTAAGCATAGGAGAATGTATGAATAAAGAAACAGAGAGGAGAGAGGGCAGGACAAGAATGTAGAAAGAGTCCATACTGATGCCACTGATGCCATACTGGTGTCACTGATGCCAAGAGAAGAGAATTTCAAGATAGAAGGTGTGGTCAGCAGTGTCAGATGTTATAAAGAAAGCAAGAAAACTAAAGACAGAAAAAGATCATTTGATTTAGTGATAAGGAGATTGTTAATGTTCTTAGAGAAAGCTGTTACAAAGAAGTGGTGGGGATTGAAGTCAGATTGCAAAAGCTGAGGAGTAAATGAATAATGAAGCAATGAGGCTAGACTACTTCCTAGAAATCTGGCAGTGAAGGGGTGCAGGGATAGAGAGATGAGATGGTCATTCGCAAGGGTAGTAGAACCAAAGGGTAGGCAAGAACGTATTTGTAGAAGGAAAAGAGCCAAGCAACATCTTCCTAATTCCATGTCTAGCCTCCTATCTGACATACCAAAAGGAATAATATTTAAAAGCTGGAGTGTCATTATAATCCTGGCCTCAAAAAATATTTCTAATCACAGAAAACCTCAGAGAGCCTGACAGAGCACTTCCCTGTTATAATATGTTTTGTTGTTACAGAGTTTGGATAACCTTTGGTCCAAATCACATCCTCAAAACATAAGTACACTCAGCATACATTGGTTGTAAAATGATGAAATTAGCTTGGTCATGTCACCCAACACCAGTTTTAAACAGAGTGCCGCCTTGCTGAGTAGTTCACAGTCTAGTGTTCTTCCCACTGCCTCACTCTCTTTCTATCCCTAGAGCTAGGGGAAAAGGAAACCTAGTTGTTTCTGAATAGGGGTATGCCTTTTTGAATAGTCCTGGCCTTTTGAAAGAAAATTCTTGAGAAGGAATATTCAATGGGATTCACATAGGAAGTAGGAGGGGATAGGATAAAAGTGTTGAGTTCCATGTAAGTGAAAGTCTTCAAGGGGAGGCTAGATTGCCACTTGTAGTCATATAATTTTGTAAAGTAGATTCCTGTTTTAGGTATGAATTGGATGAGATGACTCCTATTGTCTCTTCCAATTCTGAGCTTCACTGAGGGTGTAAGTGTAGGAGCTAGCTTGGGCATGGAGGAGGGGTACCTTTCCCTCTAAAACTGGAGGGAATGTAGGAAAGTTGAGAAAGTTCGTAACATTCCATCTTCTACCTCCATATCTTTGTTTCCATGAATGGAATCTTCTCCCTATTTCCTCTGGCCGACAGAGTCCTTAGGTCTCTTAAGAGTTGAGCTCAAGTCCTACTTTCTGCAAAGTGTCTTTCCTGTTCCCCATAGTTATCACTGCTCCCAAAATTACATTGTATTTATGCAAGTGTTGATGCCTCCCCTCTGAATTAACTGATCAACTGACAAAACAGACTAGGTATTAAGGACTTTTCCTACGTCCTTATCGCAGTGTGTAGACAAGCCCTTAACCAATTAGAAAGGACCATAGGACTTTGGGCCAGAGGACTTTTTGCATGGAAGGTAGAGGGTACCATAAGGAAAGAGGGTAACCTACTATGTGCCAGATTCTGTGTTAAATGCTTTTCAAATAATATCATCTGATTATCACAACAGCCCTGGGAGGTAGATGCTACTATATCATTCACCTGATTTTACAGTGAAGGACTGAGGCAGAAAGACGTTAAGTGATTTATCCAGGGTCACACAATTACTAAATGACTGAGGTTAGATTTGAACACAGGCCCCCTACTGCACCACCTAGTCGCTTCTATTTTTTTTCCGTAAAGAAAACATCTTGTGATTGGTCCTACCTCTTGGACTATGTATAAAAGCAGTAAGCCTGTTTCAAGTCAGCCAATCCACTGGTGAATCATAGCATTAGAGCCAAGCTGACTAGGAGGAAGAAAGAAGAGAATTTCTCTTTCCCTCTCTTCTTCACCCATCTCACTCCATCAACCATGTTATCAGAACCTAGATGACTAGTAGGAGGCAATGCACCCAGCCAACACCAGAGAGACACACAAAGAACAGGGAAAGACACACCAAGGACAAACATGTACAAACAGATGCAGAAAGATAGTCATCTGGGGGAAGAAGCAGCTGCAGGGAGTGTGACCTCTCCTAGCAAGAAGTGCTGACTATGGGCTCTACAAAAACACCAGCCCTTGGAGCTCAGCAGACTGTGCCATAGAGGATGTCCAATTCCAATTAAAAATGAAAGAGGTTCCATAAGAGTTCTGCACTCTTTCAGTAAACTCTGGGTTTCATGAGAACACTGAGAAATGAGAAAAAGACTTCCAGTAACTATCAGTTGTGAGTTAACCCTTTGCCAGATGTTCTCTCCACTTGGGCCTCACTCACTACCTGTGTCTTCTTAGTTTGTACTCGCCCTTCTCAGGGAACTGTGTGTACTTGCAAGAGAGAATGGCCCAGGCTTCTGGCGGGAGCTGGGACAGGAGAGGGGTCATTTTTTTATAGTAACTCTTCTTATGCTATCTCAGTACGTACTTTTTTACAAAGCTAATTGAAGTCTGGCTGATTCGTTGGGAAGCACACAAGTAGGGGTTCATGAGCAACATTAATGGAAATTCAGTCCCTTAAGATTACTCGTCCGAGCTCTTAGCTAGAGAAGTAGCCAAGTGACCCTCTGGGGATCTCAGTTTTCGGTTTAGTGTTGACAGAATGGTCTCGGAGGGGGTGTATATATTGTGTAAAGGCTTATATGTCTACAGGTTTTTATGCTCAGTAAAATATAAGCTCCTTGAGGGAGGGACAGACTGTTTTTTCTTCTTCTTTTTTTAATATACAACACCTGGCTCAGCATAGGTTCTAAATGAATGTTAGTTGAATTGAATTCATACCACATAGCCTCAGTCTTCTCAGTAAAAGAGATAAAGACTAAGAATAAGAGGGTATGGAAGGGTAGGGCACTGATTAGTGAATATGGAAAACTGCTAAGAGACTTTCCCTCCTGAATCAACATCATTGCCTCTGGCCAGCGCTATTCAGAAACAACTTCCTTTCTTCCCCACCACCTTCCCTCCCCACCCCCTCAAGCTCTAGGGATTGAAACCGGGTGATAGAGTGGGAAGATCACTAGATTGTGAGTCAGTAAAGTGGAACCCCATTATAAGCTGGTGTTGGAAACTGGGTGATGAAATGGAAAGATCACTAGATCGAGAGTTAGTAAAGTGGAACCCCGTTATAAGCTGGTGTTGGAAACCGGGTGATGGCGTGGGAAGCTCGCTAGATTGTGAGTTAGTAAAGTGGAACCCCGTTATAAGCTGGTGTTGGGTGGCATATTCATCAAGCAGTGTTTACTAAGCATACTTATATTTTGAGGATGTGATCTGAACTATGGGATATCCAATTCTGCAGCAGCAAACTAGTAGGGAAATCCTTTATCAAACTCTCTGAGGATTTTGTGACTAGAAATGCATTTTGAGACTAGACTTATAAGGATCCTCCAGCTTTTAAACAGTATCTCTTTTGGTATATCAGATAGGGGTGTGGACTTGGAGTCTGGAAGACCAGGGTTCAGATCCTGGATCACACGTTTACTAGCTATTTGACCCTGATCAGTCGCTTAATCTTTCTGAGCCTCAGTTCATCTGTAAAATGGGAATCATTATTATTAAAATTATTCCTATTACAATGGGAAGTAGCACCTACTTCACAAGGCTGTTGTAAGTTAAAATGCAATGATGTATGTAAAGCATTTTGAAAACTTTAAAAGTTTGTGAAAGTGTGAATTGTTATTATTATTGTGTATATTTAAGCTGTGTACATACACAAAAGCAAAACCAAGAGAACTGGCAAGTTATGTTTGCATTATGTAAGTCTTCTAGATATATTAGCTTTAGAGCTAGATTTAGATGACCTTAGAGGTCATCCTGAGCAAACCTTTCATTTTACAAATGAGGGTAGAGGACCTGTGAGGTTATTTAAGTGCTTTGCCCAAAGAGATCCAGAATTTGAATCCAGATGCTTTGACTCCAATTCCAATATCCTTTCCACCTTATGTTACTTCTTCAGGTGTGTAGATACAGCCTCAAGATAAAAGCTTGTGTGTGAGAGAAGAGGTGTGGAGGAGTGTATCTGAATATCATTTGATTTTGCTTTGTGAATAAATAAAGTTATAACTTGATATTAATATCTGATTGAACCAGGAACCCAAGTGCTCCATATCTTCTTTCTCATCAGATCTTCCACACATGGGTTAATCCCTTACTTGCAGAATGCTGTTTCAAATTTGTAGATTGAGGCTTATGGCTAGAAGCGAGCAGCATTTTTCTTTGAATACAAGGAAAGCGATGTTAATCAAATCCTTTTTAAATTGCATACCTTGTGCTATTAAATTACTGGGAATTAAAAATCAGGAGGTCATGGCAGAAAGCTGCTGCTAGGACAACGCTGCTGTGATTCGGGAGGCTGACCTCATTGCTTTGACCACAGGCTTCAGCTACTACTTCGGAATTCCTTATAGCCATGACATGGGCTGCAGCGACACCCCTGGCTACAATCACCCACCCTGCCCAGCGTGCCCACCTGCAGTGGCTCTATCACAAAGGTAACACCCAAAGCCAGCCCTCCCTCACTCAAACCCAAAGTCAACTGCAAGTCATGTCATCGTTTCGCTGATGTCATCATCCTCTTCGAGAACAAGGACAAACACAGCAACGCAACAACCCAAAGCATTGGTACTCGTCTGCATATGGTCCACAGAAACTGAATTAAGCAGAAGTCATACCTGCTCTCCTGCTGCTTATTGGAGAAGGCAGTCAATAATGGTGTAGGCAGAAACCTTCTCGGACCATTTACAAGGTGCTTCACTCAATTCAATTTAACTAGCAATCACTGAGCCCACCTTTACTTACCAGGCACTGTGCTGGTGGACTAGACACTGGGTGGGCCTACAAAGACAAAAGTGAAAAAAAAATTCTTCTTCCTAGGAGCTTATATCTGATGGGGGGTAGGAATAAAAAGACCTATATTCAGATAGGACATGGCTTAAACAAATGCAGCCTCTATACTAAATGAAAAAGTATAAATAAAGTAATAATATTCCCTTTTCACAGGCTGGGAAATCATGTGTTTGACCACTTGGTTAGAATCATAGGATGTCCAGGTTAGAAGAAAACTTAGGCATCTATCTAGTCTGCTGTTAGACATTTTAGGCATGGCTGGTAAATATCTTGTGTTTATTTACATGGCTAGATGAAAGAAAAAAACGCTTCCTCCTCACAAGGCTACAGAATTACTTTGCTTATTACAATGAATAAAGTGAGTGTCTGTGGTTTCTATACATTTTCATAGGTCAGGCAGTTTGGGGAAATTGAGTCACTGCTGTGATCTAGTTAACATGAGTTATTTGCTATTTCCTAGACACGACCCTTCTATCTTTCACCTTTATGTGTTTGCGTAGGCTTGTCCCCATGCCCGAGTACATCTTCAGTTCCTTTCTTGAATCCACCTATACCGCCCCCCACCCACAACAAGTTATATTTACTTTTTCTGTATTTTGTGTTGATTTTTCTATGTACGTGTTGTTTCCCACTCCTACCCCCCAGTAGCCTATGAGCTCCTCGAAAACAAGGACTATTTTTTCATTTTTGCCTTTGTATGTCCAGCATCTAGCACAGAGTCTAGGACATAAAGGTGGGATTAGTAATTGCTAATTGAATTGAATAATGCACTTTTCCTTGTAAATGGTCCTATGGAATTTTTAAGTTCCAATCCTGAGTCACCTGATATAAACACCAAGCCCTCAGACATGCTTGATGGGACCATCGATCTCCCTTCAACAAATAATGAAGCCAAACAGAAAAAGTTGTTGACTGAGGCCTTACACAGAGGTTCCTAGAAGGGAGAGAATCTCAGTGAAGTTATAAATATGAATGTTTGGAATGTATCATTTTCTCTGTTTTTCTTAAGCTTGGTCCATGGTGGTTACTCTAGCTGACCTTTTGGGTCTCCTTCATAAAGAAAGATTTAATTCCAAAATTCAGTACTGGAATATGTGTGTGTGTGTGTGTGTGTGTGTGTGTATACCTGCGCACACACATAGAACACCTAATACATAGGGTTGTTGCCAAGAAAATGGTCTATAAATCTGAAAGGAATAAAGAAATATAATCTAGATGATAGAAGCAGCACGTTCTCCACCCTTGATATAGTAAGTAGAGCACAGGTCTTCAAATGAGAAGATCTGAGTCCAAATCTACCCTCAGATATTTACTGTGTGACCCTAGAGGGTCACTTAACTTGTGACTGCCTCAGTTTTCTCAACTATTAAATGGGGATGCTAATAATAGTGGGTTGTAAGCAGTGGTGGGATTCAGCCGGTTCGTACCGGTTTGGTAGAACCGGTGCCCTAATTTTAGGTTGGGTTCACCAAACCTGTTGTTGGGGGGAGAGGGGAGGGCCTGAGGGGGGGCAGTTCTGTGAAGAACTAGTTGTTAATTCATTTGAATCCCACTACTGGATGTAAGGCTGAAATGAGATAATTATTGTAAAGCAGATGAACACTTAATAAATGCTGTTTCCTTCCTTCCTTTCTGACTCTGGGACCATGGACAAATCACTTCCTCTTTCTAGAATTCAGTTTATTCCCACATAAAATGAAGTGGGACCAGACCATCTCCAAGATCCCCGCCAGTTCTGACATCCCATAATTCTGTGATTATTCATTCATAGAAACAAGGCCAATAATAGCAGATTAGTGAAGACGAGGGTTATGAGTGTTTCAAGTATTCATCCCAACAGCCTGGAAAATATATCCACTTCCTCAGGACGAGCAAAGGTATTTTCCCAGGGGAGTAGAGAATAGAAAGCTGTTAGACGTCTTAGGCATGACTGTTAAATATCTTGTGTTTATTTACATGGCTAGATGAAAAAAAAAACACTTCCTCCCCACAAGGCTACAGAATTACTTTGCTTGTTACAGTGAGTAAAGTGAATGTCTGTGGTTTCTATACAGCAGCCCTGGGAAAGACTGTTACTCTGATGTGGGCCTTCCTCTGTATGAGAACTTGGTCATTGTGGAGCAGCCGGTGAACCTCACGGGTCTTGCAGACAAGTTTGTAGAGAAAGCCACACAGTTCATCCAGCAGGCAAGGTAGGCAAGCCACTATAGCAACACACCTAGGTAACTTTGATATTTAAAGAGATCCATCATATCTTTGATGCGGTGGGTCTTCCCCTCCAATGACTCAGTTTCCCAGGGCCTCTTCATTCTAGTAGATGGGCTTCCTAAGTTGGTCCTGCCAAAAAGACTTCTTCACCTGGTGACTACATTTTTCTTTGTGTTCATTAAGCTGGGCTGGGCTGGGTTTTGGATGACAGACACACAGAACATTGCTCGGCCCACACCCAAAGCCTTTTTAGCTTGTTAAGACCTCTCCCAGGCTTACCCCTTTTGCTATCATAGCCTTTAAGAAACCAGGAAACCTCCCTACCCACAAAAGACCAGTCCCCGGGGAAGCCTCCCTTTTCCTGCATAAATACTGAGAAAACTCAGGACAGAGTGGAGTTTGCTGGGCTAAGCAGAGTTATTTGCCTGTCACTGTTACTGGAGGTAAATACAGTCAGCTTTTGGCTCTGAATCAGGAATTAGAATACCTAGGTTTGAGTCCCAGCCCTTCCATATGCAGAATTCACCCCCTTGAGGTTCCTCTCCTGTAAAATAAGGGGGTTAAACCGGGTGAACTCTACAACTCTTTCTAGCTATCATATTCCAAGATTTGTGCTTATTCAAGGTGAAAGAAGGAGCCAAAGGGGAACTAGATAATGCAAAACACATAATCTCCAAATTGCATACATACGTTTAAATGGCTCTGGCATGCCAAAACAAAGATATAAGCAAATACTTATTCTTGGGTACTCTCTGATCCTTCTATCACTCTGATCTCCTGTGGGTGAGCATCATAGATCACAGTAATCAGAGGAGTTTGAGAAGCTCAGGTGTTCTAGTTTGCTTCAAGGAAATATTTGAGATAAGAATGTGAGCTTCCTGAGGGGAGGGAGGGTTTCTTTGTTATCTCCTGGGAGCCTAACTCAGAACTATTGGCAGGATTGTACCTTTCGATAAGCAAGGTTATCGCAGATCTTTTTGGGTCAATTCTCTTTTTACTGAAAGGATTGATTTAAATACATGAGATTCTGAGGGGCAGCCCAGGTGGTCCCAGAGATTGCATCTTAGGAACCTTGGAGAAATATTCTGGCTCCTGCAACCGTTACTGCTAAGCAACTTCAGAAAATCTCTGAATAAGTAAACATCTTTCTAGGACAATGGAATATGGCTATCTGGTAAAAAAACAAAACCAAAAAACCATGTTGGGGTTGGTTTAACAAGTGGTAGGTACTTAATAATAAACATTTGATATACCAAAAAAGTAGAGAGCCTTTGGGAAGCCCCTAATTTCCTCAAGATTGAGATTAAACATGAAATGAAAGTCATAGACTGCAAGGAAACTTTAGAGATTAATCAAATCACCCTCTTCATTCACTTTATTGAGAAGGTCTATGGTCACACAGGTAATAGTTAATGGCAGAGCACAGATTAGAACCTGGGTCTCCTGAATCCATTGCTCTTGCAGTTATAAAATGTCACCTCTATTAGGTTAACTGTGATAGTCCTCCCTGTTGTACCTGAATACTTTTTGGCTTCAGTGTGGAGTCCTTTGCTCATCTCTGGCCTACGTAAGGAGGAGATGCTCTGAGTGGACTGCTGGTGCTGGTGGTGGCAGCTGTTAATGTGACTTGGGCTAGGGCTGCAGAGATGCTGCTGATTCAGATAATACCGAGTGACTAGTAGATATTGTGAAGGAATCTTGCTGACTTTTAAGTTTTTGTGATTTTAGGTACTCTCTCTACTGATATAAGATAATAACCCTTCCATAATTGGGGAGAGGTGGCCTTTAAGAGTTACTATGGCTTTACCAGTGTAATGCTAATGGAATATGAAGATCTTCCCCGTCCATTGATAGGCCTACGTAACCACATGTGTTCAATCATGGGTGTCTTGTTGCTTTGAGCTCTGGCCTAGCTCATAGCTGTGATACATCCTGAGTCACATAGAGCCCATTGGGGGAGGAACTTGCCTAAGGAGGGGCTTGCTTAGGGGGAGGTTTGCTTGCTTGTGGGAAGGTTTTCATACCTTTTCATACTAAGCTAATTAGGCACTGAGTCACAAGGGTTGTGATGCCTTCTGGCTCTGAGCCTATTAGCCAAAAGTGTATATATATTTCGAGGTGAGATTTTGCTTTGGGGGTCTGCTCATGAGAAGGACCTTTTGATTCCCAGGATGGGACTCTGAGTAGCCATTTGTTAAGAGCCCCCTTACTCCTTAGATGTTGGTGCTTCCCCATCTGGTGGTATATGTAGGTGGTTGTATTACTTTGTTCAGACAGTTGGAGCCCTGTCTGTTGAATCTCTGTGCTAATTTCTCTACTTGTATTTTCTACTTATCTGTAATTAAAGTATGACCCCTTAAAGCTGCCTTTCCTTTAGGAAAGTAGATCAAAGAACCTGTGCTAGCAGGCCATCCTGGGTGTGCTGGGGTGCTTGCTGATACAACCAGTCAGAGCTTTCAGTAATAATAATGATAACAATAATAAAATAAAGCTTGCATTTATATGGCGCGGTAAGGTTTGTAAAATACCTTAAAAATATTATCTCATTATTCTTGTAGCAACTTAGGAGGTAGGTGCTATTATTATCATCCTCATTTTGTAGAGGAAGAAACTGAGGCAGATAGAGTTTAAGTGACTTGCCCAGGGTCACACAGCTAGTAAATATCTGAAGTCAAATTTGAACTCAGTTCTTCCTGTTTCCATGTCCAGCACTCTATACACTGTGCCACCTATGTGCTCTTCTTCCGTAAAGAATCCTGGCTCACCTACAGTGAGGCATCAGAAGAGGATTTCATCTGGGGTTTAACTAGTCTAGTTAACTGAAGTTAATTCCCAGACCTGCCAACTTCCACAGGATCCAACAAAGAACAAACAAACAAAAAAACCTTGCACTTAATTCATCTAAGGTTAACAGAAAGATCTACCCTTTTTCTTCTTCCCTAAGCCCTTGTCAAGCTAGGCTGGTCTGGTCTGGAAAAACTTCCAAATTGTGCTTTGATTAGACCATAGGGAGGGTGCCAAATACAGAAGAGAGGGAGTTCATAGACTTTAAAACTGGAAGGAATCTTAAAGATCACTGATACCTGGAGTCAGGAAGACTGGAGTTAAAATCTGACCTCAGACACTTACTAGCTGTGTGATCCTCTGCCTCAGTTTCTTAACTATAAAGTGGGGATAATAACTAGCACCTACCTCCCAAGGTTGTTGTGAGGACCAAAAGAGACAATAATTATAAAAGGCTTAGCACAGCGCCTGGCACATAGTACTATATAAGTGTTAGTTTTTATTCCTAGGAGTGGTTCAGTCATTCGGTCGTGTCCAACTCTTTGTGACTCCATGGACCATAGCATACTTCCACTCTCTCCTGGAATCTATCCAAACTAATCTGTCCATGGGGTTTTCTTGGCAAACATACTGATGTAGTTTGCCATTCCTTCTCCACTGGATCACCTTTTGTCAGAACTCCCCACTATTGTCTGTGAGTCTTAGGTAACCCTGCATGGCATAGCTCAAAGTTTCATTGAGTCATGTGAGTGATCTAGGAAGGGATTCTTAGTAGGTAGTAGGTGCTATATAAATGCTAGCAATGTTTTTATTGCTGTCTAGTCCAGTGAAGAAACAGGTACAGAAAGGTTAAATTACTTACCCAAAGGCCTTTCACAGGTAGTAAATAGTCAAGTCTAGTCAACAAGTCAACAAGCATTTGTGGGACACTTACTACGTGCCGGGTGCAGTGCTAAGTCCTGGAGGTACAAAGAAAGGCAAAAATAGCCCTTCTCAGGGAGCTCACATTCTAATGGAGAGAGAGCATGCAAACTACTACATACATACAATATACATCAGGGCTGTCCAACCTTAGGTTTTTATTGAAACAATAAACAATACATTTTGATTTGCCATTTTAGTGAGAGCCCTGCAGTAGCTTGGCTTCGTTTACTAAAGCATTTATGTCAATTTCTATGCCTGTAGGTGGGCCGCATGAATCACACTGCAGGCCACATTCTGGACAACCCTGATGTATACACACATATATACAACATACAAATACATGTATACAAGCATACATATGCATACACACAAATATATGTGTATATATATTAAGTTGGAGGTAATCTCAGAGGGAAGACTCTAGGATTGGGACTGGGTGAGGGGTGAAGACCAGGAAAAGCCTCTTGCAGAAGGCAGGATTTGAGCCGAGTCTTGAAAGAAGCCAGGGGAGCCAGGCAGAGGTGAAGAGGGAGGACATTCCAGGCCTGGGGGACAGCCATCATGAAAAGATACAGAGTCAGAACATGGAGTGTTGTGTGAAACGCACATCAAGAAAGGCCAGTGTCACCGCATCATGGAAGGGAAGGGCGTACGTAGAGGGGAGTAAAATATAAGAGACTGGAAAGGTAGGAAGAGGCCAGGTTGTGGAGGGCTTCAGAGATAATAGAAAGCTACTAGAGTTACTGAGTAGGGGAAGGGGGCGACATGGCCAGGCTTCTCTTTGTGGATACTACTTTGTCACCTGGGCGGAGGATGGAATAGAGTGGGGAAAGATGAGGCGGGGAGACCAATAGTCCAGGCCAGAGCCCAGGCATGAGGTGATGAAAGTCTGTATCAAGGCAGCAGTGGCATCAAAGGAGTAAAGGAGACAACATATCAATGATATGGCAAAAGGTAGAATAGATGGGTCTTGGCAGCAGATTAGATATGTGGAGTAAGTGAGAGTTGGGAGTTGAGGATCACACCTAGGTGTAAGTCTAGGTAATTAGGGGGATAGTTGTGCCCTTGATGATAATAGGGAAGTTGGGAAGAGGTGAGAATAGGAAAGACAGTGAATTAAGTTTTGGACATATTGAGTTTAAGATATGGGACATAGAGTTTAAAATGTCCAAGAGGGAGTTGGAGGTGTGAGATCAGAATTCAGGAGGGAGATTAGGATTAGATAAATATATCTGAGAACCATCTGCATAGAGATGATAATTGAATGCATGGGAGAAAACCAAGAGAAATGGTGTAGAGAGAAGAGAAGAAGGCTTGGGGAGAGAGCCTTAGAAAACACTTAGGGTTATTGGATATAACCTAAATGAAGATCCAGCAAAGGAGAGTGAGAAGGAGCTTTATAGAGGTGGGAAGAGAATCAGGAGAGAACAGTAACAAAAACCTAGAGAGAAGAAATTATCAAGAAGAAGAGGACTGACAATGTTTTGTCTTATTTTTTACCCATAAAAAGTTATTTACTGAAAATTATGTTAGGGTCACAGTCTGGTAAACTGTAATATATTGTTTCCCTTCCCTAGCTCCTCCCTCAAGAACAAGAAGGCTACAATTAAGCACATTTATACACACATATGTATGTGTGTGTGTGTGTGTGTGTGTATATACATACTTATATATATACATACACACACATATACATAGATATCTATAATCATACACATATATACATACATACATTCACATGCATCTCTGTAAGACAGTACTATGCTTGTTTGTCCTCTGTTTCTCTGAAGGTGAATAACATCTTCCTTCATAAGTCCAAGTCTTTTCACATTTTTCTAAATCCACCAACTCATCATATTCCAACCTTATACTGTCTGGTTATTTTAACTAATCTAAAACAGTATTGATTAATATGGCTGGCATATAGTATAGTTTCCCCATTTTTCTCTTTTGATTAAATCTATTTTAGCTTTAACTTTGTCTGAGATTATGGTTACAATTCCTCTTTTTTTCCTAATAAATTCTCCTCCTGATCTGTATTTTTAGGGTTAGTATATTTCTTATTTTTTATTCCTCCTGACTCTTCTGCTTTACTTCTATCTACTACCTTGCCCTACTATTACTTAACCTACCCCCCTATCCAAGGATCCCTCCCTTATACTGCCCCCACCCTTTCCCTTTGCACCAAAGATCCCTCCTTTATCCTCTCCTATCCCCCTAAAATCCTTCCCTTATCCTTTCTCCCCTCCCTATCCCTTTAGCCTTTTATTTCTTTCTGAATTTAGTAGACTTTTATGCCCTTCTAAATATATATGTATTGTTCCTTCTTTAACCCATTTCCTATCAGAGTGGTGTTCTAGAACTACCAGCCCTCCTCCCCCATCTAATTCCTCTGTGTTAGTTCTTCCTCTTGCACATCTTTTGTATAAGATAATTGTTCTTTTTACCTTTTCCTAGATGGTTTACTTTTTAGTATCACATCATACTCAGCTCTACCCCAATCTTTCTTTTGAACTACCCAATTATTAATAACAATCCTAGACATACAATTTATTTACCTTTCTTCGTATAAAAAGTAAACAGTCTATGATTATCAAGTCCTTTGTAATTAGTCTTTGATGTTTACCTTATATTTCCCTTGGATCTTGTATGTCAAATTTTCTATTATTGATTTCAGGTCTTTTCACAACAAAATCCTGAAAGTCTGGAAATTCATTCAATGACCATTTTTTTTTCCCATCCAGGATTATGCTTAACTTTTCTGGGTATGATATTTTTGTCTGTAAATCCAGTGTTTTTGCTCTTTGATAGATAGTGTTCCAAGACCTGTGGTCTTTTAGCGTAACCGCTGCTAGATCTTATATGATTCTAATTGTGGCTCCACCATATTTGAATTATCTTTTTCTTGTTGTTCATAATATTTTCTCCTTGAGCTTGGGGTTTTGGAATCTAGCTGTGATATTTCTGTAGGTTTTCCTAATAGGATCTCTTTTAGGTAGTAATTGGTGGAGTTTTTCTATTTCTACTTTCCCCTCTTGTTCTAACACTTCAGGACAGTTTTCTTTAATTATTTCTTGTATTATTGTATCAAAATTCTTTTTTTTGTTGTTGTAGCTTTCAGGTAGTCCAATTATTCTTATGTTTTCTCTTGATTTGTTCTCTAGATCATTTGTTTTTGTTTTCTTATGAGATGTTTCACTTTCCCTTACATTTTTTCATCTTTATATTTGTGTTTTGTTTTTCTTGGTCTTTTATATCTTTGCTGGCTTCCTCTTGCCCAATTCTAAATTTCAAGGACTAGTTTTCTTCCTTAAGATTCTGGATCTCCTCTTCTAGTTGGTTGAGTTTCTTTTCATTATTTTCTTATTTTTCTTGGATTGTTCTTATTTTTAAATTTTTTCCCTCAATTTCTCTCATTTGATTTTTGAAGTCTTTTTAAAGTTCTGTGAATTCTTTTTGGGCGGGTGACCATTTGATGTTAAACTCTTTGGGGTAAGAGAGACTTTTTTTGCTTCAATTTCCTTCTCTGAAAACAAGCCCTGATCTCTACTCCCATAGTAACTCTGTGGTTGGGTTCTTTCTCCTATGCCTGCTCATTATTTTTTATTTTTAGAAGTTTATTTATTATAATCACCTGTAGTCCTGGGGCATAGGGGATGGTGCCTCTGGCCTCAGATACTCCTTCAGTTCTTCCCTCTGGCCTGGAACGGAAACCAAGAACTCTGCCCTCCTGTAAGTGTCCATAACTCATGGTTTCCTCACCCTGCTGTTTCTGCACTCATCAGGCATTTACTGGTTCTTTCCTGCTCAGGGCTGTGTCTCATCTCAGCAGCGCAGCTGGGCCTGGTGTCCCTTATGCTGATCTACTCCACCATCTTCCCAGAGTCCTCTCCTCTTTTTTGGTTCCTCAATGTCTCATGGAATCATTAGCTTTTACTTGCTCAATTTTAATTTTTAAGAAATCATTTTCTGCATTGAGCTTTTGTACTTCTTTTTTTTTTTTCCATTTGGCCAATTCTGCTTTTTAAGGAGTTCTTTTCTTCAGTGAGTTTTTGTACCTTCTTTCCCATTTGACCTATTCTGCTTTTTAAGGAGTTCTTTTCTTCAGTGAATTTTTGTACCTCTTTTATCAAGCTGTTAATTCTCTTTTCATAATTTTTTTTGTTGCATCGCTCTTTATTTCTTTTCCCAATTTTCCCTCTGTAACTCTTATCTCTTTCTTTAATTCTTCTATGAATTCATTTTGGTTTTGGGTCCAATTAGCATTTTTCTTTGAGCCTTTTTTGTAGCTGTTTTCATACTCCTGTCTTCTTCTGAGTAAGTCTTGCTCTTCCCTGCCACTGTGGTAGCTTTTAAAGGTCAGGTTTGTTGTTGTTGTTTGCTCACTTCCCCAGCTTATTTCTTGACTTTGAACTTTATGTCAAAGGTAGGCTCTGCTCACCTGGGGATGGGGAGGCACTTTCCCAAGCTTCAGGCTTTTTCATGCCGCTGTTTTCAGAGCTATTTCTGGGGGTCTGCAGGTTTTTGGCACTTTTAAGGTGATGTGATCCTGGGAGAGGTATGATCTCTATTTTCTTGACCTGTGCTCTGGTCTTTACCCAGGAAGCATCCCTGGTCCCCTGCAGCCACAAGCACTAGGGCTTCTCTTAATTTCGGAACTGTAACCAGGGCCCCTACTCCCTTGTTTCTGATCACCGATTCTCCTTTCTACCCTGGCACTGTGACGCAGAAGTATATATGGGCAATATACATAGAGTTGTTAATCAGCTGTACCCAGTGCCAGCGGCAGGACCCCTGTAATCTCTTTCTGAGCAGTTGTCTGATCCCATTACAGTGTCTGGGTTGAGAGCTCCTAAAGCTACTGCTGTGGCTACCGTTGCTACCATAATGTATGTGGGCTCTGGATGGGCCTCCAACCCAACATCACAGGCATCTCCTGCTGACCTCTTAATTTTTCTTAGGTGGAAAGAATGTCTCACCTCAGTCTTTTGTTGGTTCTGCCACTCCAGAATTTGAGGCATTGTTTGGAGGGGAATATTGGGAGAGTTCAGCTGGGGTGACTGCCCCTAATTTACCAGCTGGCTTCACCTCCTTGATGGTGTTAAAGGTTTCAGGGAAGTCAAGAAAGATGAGGATTGAGAAAAGGCCATTAGATTTGGCAATTGGTATCACTGGTAACTTTGGAGAGAGCTGTTTCAGCTGAATGATGATGTGAGGTCAAAAACTAGGCTGCAAAGAGATTAGAAGAGAGGAAGAGAAGAGGAAATGGAGGAACTAAGTGTAGACAGCTTTCTTAAGGAGTTTAACCACGAAAAGGACAATTGCTAGCAGTGTTGATTGAAACAAGTGAGGGCTTTTTAAGATTAGGGGGGTTATGGACATGTTTCTAGGCAGTAGCCAAGTAGCCAGTAGACAGGGAGAGACTGAAAATTAGTAAGAGAGTAGTGTGGAGGGAGCAATCTGTTGGAGAAAATGGAATAGAATAGGATTAAGGGTATCAATAGGGGATTTTGCCTTGTCAAGGAGAATGCCTGCCTCCTTATGTGAGGCAGAGGTGAGGGAGTTGATAGTTACAGAAAACATTTGAGTGATGTGAAATGAGGAAGAGGAAAGAAGAGAGAACTCTTGACAAATGACCTCAATTTTTTTCAGTGAAATATGAAGCAATATTCTTGGTTGAGATATAAAGGGGAGGAGAGTGCCATGGGAGATTTGAGAAGGGGTAAAATAGGTTGAAAAAGCCACTGATGTGAGTCGTACATTGAGTTAATTAGGGAGGTGTAAAAGGATTACCATGCCGCAATGAAGGCTTAGTTGAGATTATGTAACAAATTGATAGTGGATCCAAACTGGATTTTATGATTTTTCTCTAGCTCCATTTAGCAGTGCATGAATAGAAGCAAAAGAGGCAGATAGCAGGAGTAATCCAAGGTTGGGATTTAGCAAAGTATGACTGGCAGTGGGGTGAGGGGTCAAAGGACTCGATCGTAGAGACCAGTATAAAGTTCAACTGGTCTATCAGGGGGTCATGATGGGGAAAGGAGGAAAGTATACCCACAGCAGAGGTGATGGCCTTTGAAAGAACTGAGGGATAGAGAGATTAAAGGTTGTAGTAAGGGCAAAGAACACGGTTTGGTGTTGCAAGGCAGTGGGAGAGGTGGAATAGCAATAGATAACGATCAGATAAAGAAATTTCAGAGTTCATGAATGTGGAAATGGAATGAATACTGGTGGTTGATCAGAAGATCAAGGGTATGGCTATGTGCAGTTTTTGTGGGGTGGAGGAGTAGGTCATGGGAAGTCAGTAAATTGAAGAATTCAAAGTTTAAGGTGTTTAAGAGAATATAAATATGTATGTGGAAGTCCCCTTCTATGAGTGGTAGAACTGAGAGGGAAAGACCATGACCCAGGCACTGAATTCATCAAGAGAGAAGAGTGTCTCTGGGGTTGGTAGACAACAGCTGTTAGCATCTTGATTTGGTGATAAATATGGATAGAATGAACTTCAAAGGAGGGAGAGTCTGGAAGTGAAAGTGGGGAGCAAGGGGTATTCTGCCCCCTCCCCCACAGGCTCTTTGGAAGAGGGGTATGGGTAAAAATGAAAATGGTATTGGAGAGGGTGCCCAGGGATACTGTTATCAGGAAGGAGCCACATCTAGGTGCCAGAAGGTGGAGAGCATGGGAAATGAAATGATTTCAAATGAAAGCAAGTTTGTTATCTATGGAACAGGAATTCTGGAGAGCACAGTAGAAAAGGTGACAGATCTGGGAAGGAGTAAAGGGGTGGGGTTGAAGGTAATGAGGAGGAAGTGGACAATGGGGTTTGGACAATGACAATTAAGGGTTCAGAATCACTGGAGTGGAGAGATTATGATAGGTAGGAGTATGTTAACAATTGTGGAATGGGTTAGGCAGATTATCAGTAACTGGAGAGCGATTAGGCTATTCAAGGCCCTTCTTTGATGTCCTTGTGGTAGGTGGTAGTATTGACTCTTGTAAGGAACAGGAAGCCTGACTGGCAGTATGCCGGTGTAGGTGAAAGACCACTTTGGGGGATTTTGAATAGGAGGGAGGAACTGGACATTCAGAGAGTGTCTAATTTGAGAAATGACCTCTGTAGAAGGCCTGTATACCTGTATACCTCAGAAGACACCTTGTAAAACAGGTAGATGGGCTGGATTTGGGACTATGCTGGGCTCCTGGGGAAGTCCCAGGGGGTGAAGACAGTGGCCACAAGAAGTCAGGCTAGATCTGGAGTTAGGGCTCCCTGAGAATTCTCAAAATCGGGGCAGGGGGAGGGGGTAGGGCAGGAGCAGAGACAGGTGGGCAGGACAGATCTAGAGGTGTAATGCTGTATAACAGAGCTAGGATTGGGACTCAGGTTCTTTGACTCCAGATCTAGTGCTCTATCATCTGTATCCTATATTAATAGGCATAAAGATGGTCTAAACAGCCCTATGATTGCAAGTATGTCTGGCCTGGGGGCTCTTTCTCAACCTTTTACTTGGATGCACAAAATGACATGGTACAGTGGAAACAGCACTAAATGTGAATCAGACAATGTATAGTTTGAATTCTGGACTTGTTGCTTTTTACCTGTGTGACTTTAAGGTGGAACTAGATGGTTTCTAAGGTCTCTTTCAGTGCTAAGCTCTAGTTCTTTGATTTAAATTCAGGTCAGTGGCTCTAAAACGAATATGCTGAAGGCTAAACCAGGATTTGAGCTAGATTAGACAGCAGCCAGAGTGCTGAGCTGGCAGATAATGGGCCCAGGAAAGAATAAACACAGCATATACACAGCAGTGTACATAAATCGGGAAAATCCTCCATTCCTTAGAGGCAAAATTTAGAAGGAGGCCATATTGACCAGAAGTCCCCTTTTTTTCTCTCACCCCACCCTCTGAAAAATTGCCCCAGAACTTCCCTCTACAATAATCCTCCAGCCAAGCAGTTAGAATCACAATTCCCATGACTATGGGGTTTTCCTGCCATACCCCTCCCCAACCCAACTGAAACATACTCTTGTGTCTCATGCTCTCTAAACCCTGCTCTAAGCTTTCCTGGACAGCTTATTTGTCTGACCAGCTGATCTATGCCATGATGTTAATGAAAAGCCTCACACCCACCACCCTTCCCTTACTAATATTTACATGCATTTTATTTTTTAATCAATGCCTTTGTTTTTATTACCATTCATTTAAAAAAATTTTTTTTTACTGATACCTTATGTTTCTTACTTCATCATAGTTATTCCAAGTATCTCTCCTCCTATCCCTCCTAGAGAGCTATATGAAACAGTATTTTTTTAAAGAGGAAAAAAAAGTACAACTGCTCAGTACATTGAAAAAGCTCAAAAACATGTGTAACACTTGTAGACTTCGCGCTTCCACAAAGGAGTGGGTTGGAGGTGTTCTCTCATATCTCTTTACTTGAGACATGCTTGAAATCAGTTTGGATACGTATAAGAAGAAGGAAGAGGAAACCTTTCAAGGTGAACCCTGAAAGGCGATGGGTAGGATTTAAATGGAGGTAGGAAGCACAGAGGCAAGATTGTGCTTGTATGTATGGGATAGTAAAAAGATGAACCTGCACTAGAATAGAAAGACAGGCAGACAGACAAATAGACAGATAAATAGATGATAAAACATTTATTAAATGCTTATGTTCTAGACCAGGGCTGTCCAAAATGCAGACCAAGGGTTGCATGCCACCCACAGTGCAATTTATAATGCTTTAGTAAATGAAGCCAAGCTACTGCAGAGCTCTCACTAAAATGGCAAATCAAAATATATTGTCTACTGTTTCAATGAAAACCTAAAGTTGGACAGCCCTGGTCTAGGTGATGAGGTGATGAGGGTCTGCACCAGAGTGGTGGCAAGCGTCAGAGGAGAGACAGGAACATACAGGAGATCCTAAATCTTTTGCTCTCCCATTCCTTGAATCTTCTAACTGTCATTGAAACCTGGCTTCCCTCAATTACGAATTACCCTTTCTAGTGCTGGCTATACCTTCAATCATTCACCTTGGCTTTGGTTGAGGCAAGGGAGTTGGAAAACTCCCTGCTCTGCATTACCGATTCCCCATATAGCTTAGCCTTCACATTCTTATCTGAAATATTTGATGCCAAGATCTTTCTCCCACTAAGCAGTCTCCCATCTTATCCTAGCCACCTTTCTCTAGTTCACATAATGTTTTTTAATGACATGTGATTGAAGTTATCTATTTTATCTTTTGTGACCTTCTCTATCTCTTGTTTCTGCAAGAACTTTCCCTATAGCCATGGTTGTGAAAGTTATCTCCATCCATTTTCCTCTGTTTTTTTAATGGTGAGTCACATGGTGAGTTAACAAGGGCATTCTCAAGATAATGGTCTACTTTACTGCCCCTAGACAAAGGAATACCTATCTTAGTAGAAATATCAGATATTCATGGAGGAGATGGAGGCAGATTATTGTAGAGGAAAGGACAATGAATTTGGGGCTAGAAGATGTGCTCCCAGATTTGTTACTTAAAATCTGACCTCCTTAGGTCTCAGTTTCTCCATCTATAAAATCATCCTTTTGACCTAGGTAGTCTGTAATGTACCTTCCAGCTCTAAATCTTACAATCCCTATATTCTGGGGGAAGGGAAGGGATTGTCATCTAGTTTTGAGTCATACAGGGGAGGCAATTATCAACTCGACTCCTGTTTCTGAAAGACTGCACTAATTTTCTTTGGGCTTGCCCCCTTTCTGATTGTAGAATGGATTCGGGGAAGCATCTTCTCAAAATAGGATGCCTTGGCCTGGAGTTTTCCATGTTGTGTCAGTAATTTTCCAAATTTCTTTGCTCAAGGACTCTCTGCCAGTAAAATGACATCCCTCTAGGACCTGGCTCTCAGTTAGCCCTTTACGTTATGTCACTATCTTTCCCAACTTGTCAACATCTTGTGACCTTACAGGATCTGCCATGACCTAAGGAGGGCTCCCACTAGTCCAGGAAGCATTCTTTTATAAAGTGCTCTTATTTACCCTGAAGAAGAGAAAGGCTGAGTCATAATCCCATTATGATCTTCAAGAGACAGCTTGGTACAGTGGAGAGAGGGCTTGAAGACATGGGTTTGAGCATGCACATCACTTTCCTCATTAAATAAAAATGTGAGTATTAGACTGTCTGACTTCCAAGATCTTTGCTAGTTTTCTGTCTGTGATACAATGCAGTACCACATTTGAAGCTCTAATTAGATCAGGGGTTCTTAACCTTTTTTGTTTCATGGACCCCTTGGGCAGTCTTGTGAAATCTATTGACTCCATCTCAGAATCATGTTTTTAAGTGCTTAAAATAAAACACATCAGATTACAAAGGGAGCCAATTACATTGTTATATGTTATCAAAATATATTTTAAAGTTCACAGATCCCAGCTTAGAACTCCAGAATGAGATGGAGACCAATTATTCTCTGGTTCTACTTAATATGAAACAAGAGGCTTAAATTAGAGCAAAAAAAAAAATAAAGATTAGACATTAAAAAAAGAACTTGTGAACTTTTGTAGTTATTAAACACTGAAGCACAGAATTACAAAATCTCACAATTGGAAGGGACCTTTTAGAGAAAAGCTAATCCAACCCAAACCTGAACAAGAATCTTTCTAAAACAGACTTGACAAGTTTTCTACACAGATTTTTCTTTTAATTTTTTTCATTGATATCTTTTGTTTTTTACACAACAGTCATTGCCCAACATAGCCCCACAACACAATAGAACCTTCATTGTAACAAAAATAATGACACGAAATCACAGCCAATGCATCTCATTGTATATAAAACATCCTGCCCTGTAGTCCCCCAACCAGTAAAAGAGAGAAGTGTGCTTCATCTTCTGCCAATTTGGACCGAGCATAATCATTACCATTTAGTTCCATTGTCTTGCAATGTTATTTTAATTTACACTATTGTTATCATTGTGTATATTGTTCTATTGGTTCCATTTCCTTCCCTTTGCCTCAGTTCAAACAATCCTTCCTATGTTTTTTGAATTCCTTATAGTCTCTTTTCTGGTGCACTAATACCATAAATTGTTCATTCCCCAACATATAGATATTCACTTTGTTTCCAGGTTTTGTTCTTGTCTGCTACTACAAAAAGTGTCGTTATTAGTATTTGGATATGTATGGGACCTTTCTGTCTTTGACTTCCTTGGGACAACATCCCTAGTCATGACATTTCTGTATTAGAGGATTTGAACAGTTTAATGACATTTCTGATATAATTTCAATTGCTTTCCAGAACTATCTGCTTAATCTTTATAATTCCTTTCTTGCTTTCTAAGTAGGCAAATTAGATAACATTATTTTCATTTTAAAGATGAGAAAAGTGAGGCTTAAAGAGGTAAAACTCCTTTTAAAGTCACTTTAAAAAAAGCATTCTTGCCCTCTCAATGGGTGGAGGAGGGGAAGAAGAGAGAGCATTCAGAACTGAAAATAAAATAAAATTGGATTTATAAGAGCATCGACTATCTTTTGTTTCCACTGTCCCTACTCCCCCGCATCCCCGCTGAGCAATAGAAACCCTCAAAAAACTAAGACCCTCACAACAAACACATTGTGTAGGAAAAGATTCCTACATTGGTCACAATTAAGAGTGCGTATCTCCTTTTAGATTGTAGGTCCATCACCTCTCAGGCAGGAATTGAGTGATGTTTTTCGTTTTCAGTTTTCTAGACTCATAGTTTACAATTACATTAACTGGAATTCTGAAGTCTCTTAAAGTTGTTTTCTCCATAACATCATTGTGAAAATTGTTCTACAAGTTCTGCTCACCTCACTCTGAATTAGATCATACAAAGGCATTGTATATCCCAGTACTACTTTAGATAAGTATATATATATATGAAAATGTTTGCTTGGAATCAAGGAATATTCAACCTGGAATGGAGTTCCCAGACATATTGGGAATGATGATTTCTTTACCTCACAAAAGGACAAAAGGGGTCCTGACTAGTGAGTGTCCCTGTTTTGGGAGGTAGTGAGACTAGTCCCATGATTTCATTAGTGTGTAAAGTCCCCATAAGGGAATTGATTTGTAACTTACCATTTTCTTTTTTTTAAATTTAATTTATTTAATATATTTAGTTTTCAGCATTGATTTTCACAAGAGTTTGAATTATGAATTTTCTCCCTATTTCTACCCTCCCCCTACTCCAAGATGGCATGTATTCTGGTTGCCCTGTTCCCCAGTCAGCCCCCCCTTCTGTCACCCCACTCCCCTCCCATCCCGTTTTCCCTTCCTTTCTTGTAGGGCAAGATAAATTTATACGCCCCATTGCCTGTGTATCTTATTTCCTAGTTACCTGCAAAAACTTTTTTTTTTATTTTTGAACATCTATTTTTGAAACTTTGAGTTCTAAATTCTCTCCTCTCTTCCCTCCCCACCCACCCACCCTCCCTAAGAAGGCAAGCAATTCAACATAGGCCACATGTGTATCATTATGTAAAACCCTTCCACAATACTCATGTTGTGAAAGACTAACTATATTTTGCTCCTTCCTAACCTATTCCCCTTTATCCAATTTTCTCCCTTGACCCTGATCCTTTTCGAAAGTGTTTGTTTTTGATTACCTCCTCCCCCCATCTGCCCTCCCTTCTATCATCCCCCCTTTTTATCTTCTTCCTCCTTCTTTCCTGTGGGGTAAGATACCCAATTGAGTGTGTATGGTATTCCCTCCTCAGGTCAAATCAGATGAGAGCAAGATTTACTCATTCCCCCTCACCTGCCCCCTCTTCCCTTCCTACAGAACTGCTTTTTCTTGCCACTTTTACGTGAGATAATTTACCCCATTCCATCTCTCCCATTCTCCCTCTTTCAATATATTCCTCTCTCATCCCTTAATTTGATTTTTTTTTAGATATCATCCCTTCCTATTCAACTCACCCTGTGCCCTCTGTCTATATGTATATATATACACACACACATGTACATATATATGTATATATATGTACATATATATAAAATATGTATATATGTATACACACACATGTACGTATATATATGTACATATATATAAAATATGTATATATGTATGTGTGTGTATGTGTATATATATATATATGTATATTCCCTTCAGCTACCCTAATACTAAGGTCTCATGAATCATACACATCATCTTTCCATGTAGGAATGTAAACAAAACAGTTCAACTTTAGTAAGTCCCTTGTGATTTCTCTTTCTTGTTTACCTCTTCATCCTTCTCTTGATTCTTGTGTTTAGAAGTCAAATTTTCTATTCAGCTCTGGTCTTTTACCTGAGAAAGCTTGAAAGTCCTCTATTTTATTGAAAATCTGTATTTTGCCTTGGAGCATGATACTCAGTTTTGCTGGGTAGGAGATTCTTGGTTTTAATCCTAGTTCCATTGACCTCTGGAATATCGTATTCCAAGCCCTTTGATCCCTTAATGTAGCAGCTGCTACATCTTGGATTACTCTGATTGTGTTTCCACAATACTCAAATTGTTTCTTTCTGGCTGCTTGCAATATTTTCTCCTTGATCTGGGAGCTCTGGAATTTGGTGACAATATTCCTAGCAGTTTTCTTTTTGGAATCTTTTTGAGGTTATTGGTGGATTCTTTCAATTTCTATTTTACCCTCTGGCTCTAGAATATCAGAGCAGTTGTCCTTAATAATTTCTTGAAAAATGATATCTAGGCTCTTTTTTTGGTCATGGCTTTCAGGTAGTCCAACAATTTTTAAATTATCTCTCCTGGATCTGTTTTCCAGGTCAGTGGTTTTTCCAATGAGATATTTGACATCGTCTTCCATTTTTTCATTCCTTTGGTTCTGTTTTATAATATCTTGATTTCTCATCAAGTCACTAGCTTCCACTTGCTCCAATCTAATTTTGAAGGTAGTATTTTCTTCAGTGGTCTTTTAGACCTCCTTTTCCATTTGGGTAATTCTGCCTTTCAAGGCATTCTTCTCCTCATTGAGTTTTTGGAGCTCTTTTGCCATTTGAGTTAGTCTATTTTTTAAGGTGTTGTTTTCTTCAGTATATTTTTCAGTATTTTTTTGGGTCTCCTTTAGCAAGTCATTGACTTGTTTTTCATGGTTTTCTCGCATCCTTTTCATTTCTCTTCCCAACTTTTCCTCTACTTCTCTAACTTGCTTTTCCAAATCCTTTTTGAGCTCTTCCATGGCCTGAGACCAGTTCATGTTTTTCTTGGAGGCTTTTGTTGTAGGCTCTTTGACTTTGTTGACTTCTTCTGTCTGTATGTTTTGGTCTTCTTTGTCACCAAAGAAAGATTCCAAAGTCTGAGATTGAATCTGGGTGCATTTTCACTGCCTGGCCATGTTCCCAGCCAACTTACTTGACCCTTGAGTTTTTCATTGGGGCATGACTGCTTATAGAGTAAAGAGTACTATGTTTCAAGCTTGAGGGGATGCGCTGTTGTTTTCAGAATTATTTCTATACAGCCATCTCTGCCACATCAGCACTCCTCCTTCCCCAAGAACCGCCAGTCAGGACCTGACTGGGATCTTAAGCAGGCTCTGCACTCCTGCTCTGATCAGCCACTTAATTCCTCCCACCAGGTGGGCCTGGGGCCAAAACCAACTGCAGCTATAATAACTGAACCATCTCCACTTTCCCCAGCGTGGTGGCGGAACCACAAACTCCTTCCACTCTGTCCCAGCAGCTTTTCCTACTAACCTTCTCTGTTGTCTTTGTTGTTTGTGGGTTGAGAAGTCTGGCATCTGCCACAGCTCGCTGATTCAGCGTGCTAGGGCCCATTCCGCCCAGCTCCTGGCCTGGTTGGTCCTGCCTCAGCCTACACTGGACTCTGCTCCCCTCCGCTCCCCTCTGCTCCTGTGGGTGATAGACCTCACCCAGCGACCATCCAGGTTGTTCTGGGCTGGATCCCTGCTTCCTTCTGCTATTTTGTGGGTTCTGCAGTTGTAGAATTTGTTCAGAGCCATTTTTTTATAGGTTTTTGGAGGGACCTGGTGGGGAGCTCACGCAAGTTCCTGCTTTCTAGCCGCCATCTTGGCTCCGCTTCTCAAGAATGCCCATAACTTACCATTTTCGAGATTGTTCTGGTGCCAAGGTGTTAAGTGATTTTGCCCAAGATCATACAATTAATATGCATCAGAGTCAGGACTTGAACCTGGGTCTTCTTGACTCTGAGGCTGGCTCTATCATTATTTCACTATGCCTCTAGAGCAGAGGTTCCCAAATTTATTTGGCCTACCACCTCCTTTAAAAAAAAATTACTCAATTCCCCTCCCCACCCCCACACTCCAGAAATCTACTTCCTATATCCCTTTAATTTTTTTTTTTTGAAATTTGGGTCATTTCAAATATATATATATATGTGTATATATATATATATGTGTGTGTGTGTGTATATATATATATATATGTGTGTGTGTGTGTGTATATATATATAAAAAATGACACATCTTAAATTTAATAATTTTCCTGCATTGAAATTTTGGTGATGCAATATTGTATCATGTAACTGTATAGTACTGTATTGTAAACAAATCATTATATGCGCATATTCCTGCTGATGCATGCTGGACTTCCCGACTATGTGAGCCACTTGCTCGTTAAGAACTGTCTATAGACTTGACCACTGATTGGTTATGATTTGCATTTTGTGTGTTTATTTGGAAAATAATGTTATCACTACGACTTTAACTCTGTTATACAACAGGTGAGACATGTGAACAGTTTTTCAAGATTTTCTTCTCTGCTTTCCTTATGTTTCTGCCACCCCCTTATTTTTATTCAACACCCTACTACTGCTCCAGAGGTTACTAACTGCCCTTGTGGATTGTTCCCGTGCTTCTGCAGGGTGTGGATTTCGCCTACTTTGGGAACCTATGCATCTAGAGTGACTTCAAAATATGATTTAGTTTCTACAAACACATTTAACATGCAACTTTTCAGATAAACATCTTGTTGCACAGTGAGGCATTCCTGTAGGACGTAGGCTGAAGGTCTCCCCAAATTTTGTCAGGATGGACCTACAGAACAAAGAAGCAATAAGAAAAGGATAAAATTCATGTAAAAGTGTCTTTTTTACTCACCTGGTGCCCAGTTTTGTAAGGTCTGAAGAGATCTTCTAATGTAGCCAGATAACTGAAGTGCCACAAGTGGGGTAAGTTCACCTGGCCAGATAATCTCCAGTTGGGAAGATGTTGAGCACAGCATGGGAAAGCAGATGAGTGTCCATTCTGTCTAGTCACCTAGCTAAGGCCACATTCTCCACCTGACCTGGATTGGTAAGAAGCCAGAAGGCCAAAAAAAAAAAAAGACTATCTGTTTTACTCAGGATAACCTGCCTTTTTCTACCTATATGTGTGGATAGCTCAATATACAATCTCTTTTTGCATAGCTAGAATCTGTCTTCCACAAAACACATGTTGTCTGAAAATGTTATTTTCCTTTCCTATCCCCAATCGACTTGTATCACATTAATAAAAATGTCAATGGATTTTAGACATAATTCTATTTATGTTTATACTAAGATAAGAGGTCAGAAACTGTATGGCCGGAAGAGATAGCTTTCTGGGAGATGACACAGCATAAGAATTGGAAGCCCTAGTGGTACCTGGGAAGGGAAGGGTAGCAATCTGGGGACTGATGATAAAAGACACTATTAAAAATTTGTCAGAGACATTGGAAGCAGAAGCATTAGGGACCCAGTCAGGGAAGGTAGAATTGCTGCTCTCGAGCATTTCTTACGGACTAGTGTCTGTGAAAGAGAAAAGTTTAGTCACAGAGATCCTGTAGGTACAATCCAGGGAAGAAGCTGGGGTGAGGTGTGAGCAGCTTTGAGAAGAACCATTTGGCATGGGATTAGAGAGAAAATACTTGACTGCCTTTGTAACTCAAAGAACTATAAGAGAGAGCTTCTCCAGAGTAGAAAGGGGATTTGAAAGTAATTTTGTATTAAATTGCATAACAAGACTATGATTGCAATAACAACTTAAGAGAGGCAGCATGATGCCCCAGCAAGAATGCTGCAATAGAGAATCAGAGAACCTGGGTTCGAATCCCATCTTTGCCATATACTCCCTATGTGATCTTGGCAAAGTCAATTAACGTTTTTTGGCTTTAGTTTCTTCACCTATAAAATGAGGAGGTTGAATTAAGTGAACTCTGAGGTCTCTCCCAACTTTATTTAAATCATTTAGCACCTCAAGATTTTTCAAGTGCTTTCCTCATAACATCTCTATGGAGTAGGTATTGTAAGTATTATCTTATTTTTACAGGTGAAAAAAACAGAGGCCCAGAGAGAAGAAGAGAGTTTCCCAGAGTTAGAAGGATAGCGATAACAGTCAGAGGTAGTATCAATGGGGAATGACTAACAAAGTTGTGGTTTGTGAATTTAATGGGATGTTATTGTTGTTGTTCAGTCATTTCCGTCATGCCCAGCTCTTCATGACCCCATCTGGGGTTTTCTTGGCAAAGATCCTGGGGTGGTTTGCCATTTCCTCCTGCAGCTCATTTTACAGATGAGGAACTGAGGATATTACTACTGTGTTACAAGAAATGACAGACGTAAAGAATTCTTTTTCAATTAGTCAACAGACGTTTAGTAAGCGTTGGCCATGTGCCAGTACTGTGATAAATGTTGAGGATACAAAAAAGAGGCAAAAGCCGGTATCTTCCCTCAAAGAGCTTTTAATCAGAGACTCACGAGATCCCTGCCCACTCTGAGAGCCTCTTTTTTCTTTCTTTCTCTTACTTCTTTTCTTTCTTTCTTTCTTTCTCTCTCTCTCTCTCTCTCTCTCTCTCTCTCCCTTCCTTCCTTCCTTCCTTCCTTCCTTCCTTCCTTCCTTCCTTCCTTCCTTCCTTCCTTCCTTCCTTCCTTCCTTCCTTCCTTCCTTCCTTCCTTTCTTTCTTTCTTTCTTTCTTTCTTTCTTTCTTTCTTTCTTTCTTTCTTTCTTTCTTTCTTTCTTTCTTATCAAATTAACCAATGGTTTATCTATTTTTTCCAGAAAACTAGCTGTTAGTTTAATTTTCAAATAAAAATGTTTTCAATTTTATTAATCTCCCCTTTGATTTTTAGTACTTTCATTTTGTTTTTTAATTGAAACTTTTAAATTTGTTCTTTTTAAAGTTTTTTAGTCGTATACCCAGTTCATTAATTTGATCTTTTTTCTCTTTTATTCATGTATACACTTAGAGATATAAATTTCTCTCTAAGTACTAATTTTTTTAAATTTAATTTATTTAATATATTTAGTTTTCAACATTGATTTTCACAAGAGTTTGAATTACAAATTTTCTCCCCATTTCTACCCTCCTGCCCACTCCAAGGTTGCATATATTCTGGTTGCCCTGTTCCCCAGTCAGCCCTCCCTTCTGTCACCCCACTCCCCTCCCATCCCGTTTTCCCTTCCTTTCTTGTAGGGCAAGATAAATTTATACGCCCCATTGCCTGTGTATCTTATTTTCTAGTTGCATGCAAAAACTTTTTTTTTTGTTTTTGTTTTTGAACATCTGTTTTTAAAACTTTGAGTTCCAGATTCTCTCCCCTCTTCCATTCCCACCCATCCTCCTCAAGAAGTCAAGCAATTCAACATAGGCCACATGCATATCATCATGTATAACCCTTCCACAATACTCATGTTGTGAAAGACTAACTATATTTTGCTCCTTCCTAACCTATTCCCCTTTATCCAATTTTCTCCCTTGACCCTGACCCTTTTCGAAAGTGTTTGTTTTTGATTACCTCCTCCCCCTATCTGCCCTCCCTTCCATCATCCCCCCTTTTTTATCTTCTTCCTCCTTCTTTCCTGTGGGATAAGATACCCAATTGAGTGTGTATGGTATTCCCTCCTCAGGTCAAATCTGATGAGAGCAAGATTCACTCATTCCCCCTTACCTGCCTTCTCTTATCTTCCTACGGAACTGCTTTTTCTTGCCACTTTTATGTGAGATAATTTACCCCATTCTATCTCTTCCTTTCTCCCTCTCTCAATATATTCCTCTCTCATCCCTTAATTTGATTTTATTTCTTTTCGATATCATCCCTTCATCTTCAACTCACTCTGTGCCCCCCCATATATACACATACATATATACACACATACACCCACATATATACATACACACACACACACACACACACATATATGCATATTCCCTTCAGCTACCCTAATACTGATGTCTCATGAATCATACATATCATCTTTCCATGTAGGAATGTAAACAAAACAGTTCAACTTTAGTAAGTCCTCTATGATTTCTTTTTCTTGATTACCTTTTCATGCTTCTCTTGATTCTTGTGTTTGAAAGTCAAATTTTCTATTCAGCTCTGGTCTTTTACCTGAGAAAGCTTGAAAGTCCTCTATTTTATTGAAAATCCATATTTTGCCTTGGAGCATGATACTCAGTTTTGCTGGGTAGGTGATTCTTGGTTTTAATCCTAGCTCCATTGACCTCTGGAATATCATATTCCAAGCCCTTCGATCTCTTAATGTAGAAGCTGCTAGATCTTGGATTATTCTGATTGTGTTTCCACAATACTCAAATTGTTTCTTTCTGGCTGCTTGCAATATTTTCTCCTTGATCTGGGAGCTCTGGAATTTGGCGACAACATTCCAATGAGATTTCTTCCTGGGATCTATTTGAGGAAGCGATCAGTGGATTCTTTCAATTTCTATTTTACCCTCTGGCTCTAGAATATCAGGGCAGTTCTCCTTGATAATTTCTTGAAAGATGGTATCTAGGCTCTTTTTTTGATCATGGCTTTCAGGTAGTCCAATAATTTTTAAATTATTTCTCCTGGATCTGTTTTCCAGGTCAGTGGTTTTTCCAGTGAGATATTTGACATCGTCTTCCATTTTTTCATTCCTTTGGTTCTGTTTTATAATATCTTGATTTCTCATCAAGTCACTAGCTTCCACTTGCTCCAATCTAATTTTGAAGGTGGTATTTTCTTCAGTGGTCTTTTAGACCTCCTTTTCCATTTGGGTAATTCTGCCTTTCAAGGCATTCTTCTCCTCATTGAGTTTTTGGAGCTCTTTTGCCATTTGAGTTAGTCTATTTTTTAAGGTGTTGTTTTCTTCAGTATATTTTTCAGTATTTTTTTGGGTCTCCTTTAGCAAGTCATTGACTTGTTTTTCATGGTTTTCTCGCATCCTTCTCATTTCTCTTCCCAACTTTTCCTCTACTTCTCTAACTTGCTTTTCCAAATCCTTTTTGAGCTCTTCCATGGCCTGAGACCAGTTCATGTTTTTCTTGGAGGCTTTTGGTGTAGGCTCTATGACTTTGTTGACTTCTTCTGTCTGTATGTTTTGGTCTTCTTTGTCACCAAAGAAAGATTCCAAAGTCTGAGATTGAATCTGGGTGCGTTTTCACTGCCTGGCCATGTTCCCAGCCAACTTCCTTGACTCTTGAGTTTTTAGTTGGGGTGTGACTGCTTGTAGAGTAAGGAGTACTATGTTTCAACCTTGAGAGGATGGGCTGCCTCACTGGCACTCCTGCTTCCCCAAGAACCCCCAACCTGGACTGGACTCAGACCTTCAGCAGGCTCTGCACTCCTGCTCTGATCTGCCACTTAATTATTCCCACCAGGTGGGCCTGGGGCCGGAAGCAACTGCAGCTGCAGTTCTGTAGCTGCCCCACCTCCACTGCCCCTGGGGTGGTGGCCGAACCGTGGACTCCTTCTTTCACTCTGTCCCAGCAGCTTTTCTCACTAACCTTCTCTGTTGTCTTTGGTGTTTGTGGGTTGAGAAGTCTGGTAACTGCTGCAGCTCACTGATTCAGGGTGCTAGGGCACGTTCCGCCTGGCTCCTGGCCTGGTTGGTCCGTGCCGCCCACACTGGGCTCTGCTCCGCTCTGCTCCCAGCTCTGTGCAGGATAGACCTTACCTAGAGACCATCCAGGCTGTCCTGGGCTAGAGCCCTGCTTCCCTCCACTATTTTGTGGGTTCTGCAGTTCTCTGTTGTCTTTGGTGTTTGTGGGTTGAGAAGTCTGGCACCTGTCACAGCTCACTGATTCAGGGTGCTAGGGCCCGCTCCTCCCGGCTTCTGGCCTAGTTGGTCCGCGCCGCCCACACTGCGCTCTGCTCCACTCCACTCAGCTCCCAGCTTCGTGTGCAAAAGACCTCAACTGGCAACCATGCAGGCTGTCCTGGGCTGGAGCCCTTCTTCCCTCTGCTATTTTGTGGGTTCTGCAGTTCTAGAATTGATTCAGAGCCATTTTCATAGGTTTTTGGAGGGACTTGGCGGGGAGCTCACGCTAGTCCCTGCTTTCCAGCTGCCATCTTGGCTCCACCCCCACCTCTAAGTACTAATTTGACTGCATCCAACAAATTTTGGTTTGTTGTCTCATTATTGTTATTTTAAAAATCAAATTATTGATTGTTTCTATGTTCTTTGACCTACTCATTCTTCAGGATTAGTTTATTTTTAATTTATTCTTGATGGCCCTTTATTGAATGTAATCTTCATTGTATTATGGTCTGAAAAGGGTGCATTTGAAATTTCTGCTTTTTTGCATTTGTGCGTTTTTTATGCCCTAATATAGGATCAATTTTTGTGAAGGTGTGTAAAGGCAATCAGTGAATGGGAAGATCTTCCCCACCCATTTGAGTGGGCTTCAGGGGTGGGGCTCTCAGTGTCCTGGGGGGAGTGGCTAGGACTGGAGCCAATGGTAGGCCCCTGAGTTCTGGTCCACATGATGACATGAAGCCTGTGGTGTGAGGAGCTTGCTGAAGGGTTGGAGCAGAGCTAAGAGGCAGTTGGTGAGAGCAGTTAAGAGCTTAAGGAGAGAGGAAGCAGTAAACTAGTTGGAACACAGCTTGGAGATTGCAGTGGAAGCTGTGACAGCGGTGGCAGGCGCTACAAAAAAAAGGCAGGACTGACCCTCGTGGAGACCAGAGAGTGTTGAGCAGAGGCTTGAGTCCAGTGGGTGGTCTTCTTGCTGGAGGGCCCTGGCATTGGGGGGGGAGGGAGAAGCACCAGTGTGGCTTGGCTTGCTGCCATAATGTTTTTCTGTGGCCTCCTGGTCACTATTGTGAGATGGGCATACTGGTTTTGGAAGGTTCTTGCCAGGATGTTGAACTGGGGATGCTGGTCCGTGGGTCTGCTACTTTTGAGCTACTCCTCTGCCTTCTACTTAGAGAATTCCTTATATCCTGTGATTCTGCACCATTCAGGCATATTCATGGTTGTCTTTGAAGTCATGAATTCTGCCTTAATGATATAAGGTGTCACGTACAACTGAGAAAAAGGTATGCTCCTTTCTATTCCCATTCAGTTTTTTCTAGAGGTCCGTCATATCTAACTTTTCTTTCTTATTTATTTTATGGTTGGATTTGCATAGCTTTGAGAAGGGAAAGCTGAGGTTCCCCTCTTCCGCAGTATTGTTTTACCGTCTGTTTCCTTGTGCAACTCATTTAACTTTTCCTTTAAGAATTTAGATGCTAGGCCATTTGATGCATATATGTATAGTATTGATGTTACTTCATTGTCTATGGTGCCTTTTAGCAAGATGTAGTTTTCTTCTTTATCCCTTTTAATTAAATCTATTTTTGCTTCTGCTTTCTCTGAGATCATGATTGCTACCCCTGCCTTTTTTACTTCAGCTGAAGCATAATAAATTCTGTCCCAGCCCTTTATTTTAGCTTTGTGTGTGCCTCTGTTTTAAATGTGTTTCTTTTAAATGACATATTGTTGGATTCTGGTTTCTAATCCATTCTGCTATCCGCTTCTGTTTTATGGGTGAGTTCATCCCATTCACATTCACAGTTATAATTACCAACTGAGCATTCCTCTCTAACCTTTTTTTCTGTTTATCTTTCTCTCTTTTTGTTGTTCCTTCTCAAAAATCTGTTTTGCTTTTGACATTGCCTCCCTTTTATCACCCCCTCCCCCTTTTCCCTCCTACTTCTCTATTGGGTAAGATTTCTATACCTAGTTGAATGTATGTGTGTATGTATATCTTTATGCATGTATATGTACATATATATGTGTATACATACACTCATATATATGTATGTGTATGTGTGTGTGTGTGTGTTCTTTGAACCAATTCAGATGAGAATGAGGTTCAAGCATTGCCTACCCCCTCACCATTTCCCTCTCTACTGTAAAAGCTTTTCCTTGTGTGCATCTTTTTATGTGAGATAAGTTATCTCATTCTTCCTCTCCATTCTCCCTTCTCCCAGCACATCCTCTTTTTCTCACCCATCCAATTTTTAAAAAATCATCTCAACATAATCAACTCAATTCCTGTACCCTCTGTCTATGTAGAGTCTTTCTAACTGCTCTAATAATAATGAAGTTCTGAGGAGCTATATATATATATATATATCATCTTCCCATATAGGAATAAACCTTATTGAGACCCTTATGATTTCTCTTTCATGTTTATCTTTTTATACTTCTTTTAAGTCTTATATTTGAAAGTCAGATTTTCTATTCATTTCTGGTCTTTTCATCAGGAATGTTAAAATTCCTCTATTTTATTAAATATCCATCCCCTTCTCCCCCAAAGGATTGTACTCAGTTTTGCTGGGTAGGTTATTCTTGGTTGTAATGCTATCTCCTTTGCCTTGTGGAATATCATACTCCAAGCCCTCTACTCCTTTAATGTGGTAACTGTGAAATCTTGTGTGATCCTAACTGTGGCTCCATAATATTTGAATGATTTCTTCCTGATTGCTTGAAGTATTTTTCTCTTTGTCCTGCGAGCTCTGGAATTTGGCTATAATATTCTTGGGAATTTTCATTTTAGGATCTCTTTCAGGAGGTGATCAGTAGATTTCTTTCCATTTCTATTAATATTGGAGCAGTTTTCCTTTATAATTTCTTGAAATATGATATCTAGGCTCTTTGATCATGGCTTTCAGGTAAGAATTTTAAATTATCTCTCCTTGATCTATTTTCCAGGTCAGTTGTTCTTCTGATAAGATATTTCATGTTTTTCTTCTATTTTTTCATTCTTTTGACTTTGTTTTATTTTTTTTTTTTGATATCTCATGGAATCATTAGTTTTTACTTGCCCAATTCTAATTTTTAAGGAATTATTTTCACCAGTGACATTTTGTACCTTTTACCATTTGGCCAATTTTGTTTTTCAAGGTGTTATTTTCTTCAATATTTTTTGTTGTTCTTTTATCAAGCTATTAATTGTTTTTTTCATAATTTTCTTGCATTGTTTATACTCTATCCCCCATTTTTCCTCTACTACTCTTACTTGATTTATAAAATAAATTTTAGCTCTTTCAGGAACTTTTGTCAGGCTTGTGTCAAATTCACATTTTTTTCCCTTTGAGGCTTTGCTTACAATTATTTTGAAATCATTATCTTCTTTTGAATTTGTATCTTGATCTTCCTTGTTACCATAGTAGCTTTTATGGTCAGGTTCTTTTGTTGTTGTTGTTTGCTCATTTTTCCAGTTTATTTCTTTACTTGAACTTTATGTTAAAGTTGGACTCTGTTCTTGGGTTGGGAGTTGGGGAGAGGTGTTATCACAACCTTCAGGCTTTTTGTACTGCTGTTTGCAGAGCTAATTTTGGGAATTTGGAAGTTTTTAGTGCTTCCAAGGTGGTGTAATGTAGGGAGAGGTGTGGTCATTGCTCTCCTGGTCTGCACTTTGGTCCTTACTCAGGAAGGACCCCTGATCCCTTGGTATCACAATTCTTACTGCTACTGAAGGCCCTGATCCCTTCTAAGGGCCTCTTCTTCCTTGTGACTGAAGGTGCTCCTCTTTACCTTGGAACTGAGACCCAGAAGTGGGTACAGGCAATGGAGTTGCCAAACAGAACCCTGTTCTACATCTAGCATTAGCACGGGGATCCCCAGTAATCTCTTTCTGACCAGTTGCCTGATTCCCTTACTGTTTCTAGCTTGAGAGTGACCAAAGCTGCTGTAGCTGTTACTATCTCAAGGCACATAGCTGGTGTTGCCAAGAGGGCTCTGGGCTCTCCTTATGACCTCCTAAGTTGTCTTAGACCTTTTGTTGGCTTTGCCACTCCAGAAAATTGATTTGAGGAGTTATTTTAAAATTGTTTGGGAGAAGAATGTTGGGAGAGCTTGTCTGCTTCCTCTACTCTGCCATCTTAGCTCCAACCCTGGAATGACCTCTGAAATTCCCAGATGTAAAGAATTTGGATGAGCAGGTAAAGTCTTCTATGAATGGATGCAGAGTGATGTAAGCAGAACCAAATATATATGATGACCACAAAAATCTTGCAACTAAATGCTATGTAATCATAATGACCATGGTTGGCCCAGTGAAAAGTATCTAAAAAATGTACCATCTTCCTTCTTTGTAGAGGACAAAGGGTGTAGAATATTGCATGTACTCGCAGATTTAGTTGATTTATTAGTTGGTTTTGCTGAACTGCTTTTTTTACTTTCTCTTCTTAAAAGTTTTTGTACAAGGGAAGACTTACTATATGGAAGGAAGAAGAAAATGAATTGGGGAAATGAATATATGAGGAAATGAATGTGATTAAAGAAATTAATAAAATTTTAAACAAATGTTACTCATGGCCTATGGCCTTGTGTTACCCTTGACCTAGGGGTCTTCCCTTACAAAAGGCTCTGGTTTTAGATTGGAGTAGGCCTAGATTCATACCCAGGAAAATCCTGGCCCCCAAAGAGGCTTTTTATTATCTTTATAGTTCTTTGCCCCAACCCTGATTCCTAGGGAAAATCTCTACAACAATGCTTAGGTATGGTTCACATCTAGGATCTCTCTTATTAGGGATTAACAAGGTCCCTCCTAGAAAAAGTACTCAGTGTACAAAGTAGATGTTGTATATTAGGCAGCCATTTATTTCTCCACCAGAAAAGAAGTGCTTAAAATATAAAGGACTTACAAGTGCACATTAACAATTACTTGAAATATAACTCAATAACCCGTCACTCTCTTTATAATTTCCCCAAATGGTAAAGGCACTTTGTGGGACTGTTGAACAGATATTTCACTTTCACCTCTGACCTGTGTTATTTGTGCACCTCAGGAATCCTGATCTCAGGGCAAGCTACGACATGGCTTCGGCCTTCTTAGTTCTTCAGGTAGCAGCAGACTCTTAGTAATGGTGAATCTTATCTTTTGAGAAACAGAAAAGTTTCAGGAAGCACGGAGCTCGTCCCACTGGGCATTTAAGACTCAGGAACTCCTTGACCTTTCATACTCATGAAGCACTTGTCAAGGATGGAAATGTCCTTCTCCTTATTATTCCATCATCTGTGCTTAGGGAAGGAAGTGCAAAACAGAAGAAGTACTCAGGTACTAGAGGCCTAGTCCTCCCACCCCAGCTAGAAATCCAAAGTAGTGCTGTCAGAGTCCCAAGAGACATGCTCGAAAGAGGGAGAGAGACAGGGCCTTTCTCCAATCCTTTTATAACCTGAAGGGGTGACTTTTCCTGACTCAGCTGACAGTCATATTCAATATAGGCTCCCTCCCCGCCCAAGTTCTGAGGATCAAGAAGGGGGATTGTTTTGTCATTTTAAAGAGCAGGTCCTTCAGCACTGTGTTGTTCAGGCGTTTCAGTCATGGCAGACTCTTCATGACCCCATTTGGGGTTTTCTTGGCAAAGATACTGGAGTGGTTTGCCATTTCTTTCTCCAGCTCATTCGACAGATGAGGAAACTGAGGCAAACAGGGGTAAATATCTTTTCCAGAGTGACATAGCTAGTAAGTATCTAAGGCCAGACATGAATTCAGGAAGATGAATCTTCCTGACTCCAGGTCTATGTGTTGAACCACCAAGCTTCACTTCCCACAGCATGTTTGCATCCCCATGGAGCCAAAATCAGTGCTCCACAGGACAGTCCCTGTAATATAAACAATCAAAAAAAAAATTGAGTACAAGGGAGGATTTGAAACCAAGTCTCCTGTTTTGTCTATTCTTTCTACTCCAACACACTGCTATTGTAATCACCTATTTGTATACATGGGTACAGAGATCCAAACACCCTCAAGGAAAAGGGGGAAGGAGGTGCTAGAAGAGTCCCAAAGGCAAGGCCTTTGGAAAAACATCTCCTTATCCCTATTTCCTTGGGCCATGGTGGGGGCCATGATATCTGTTTAACCACTGAGTGACAAAGTGGGCTACTTTTAGGTGGTTACCCACGGTCCCATTTTTTCCATATACTTTCCCATAGAGCCTTCCCCAAAATAGGCCAGGCCATAGAGAAGCCACACAACTGGTGTGATTTAGGTATGGGTCCACCTAGAACAAAGGACTAAACTAACTCGGTGTTTCCCTATCCAAAACATGTCACAGAGCAATATATTGTTAAAAAGTTCTCAGCATGATTTTCTAACCTCTACATGGCAGCTTTTCATGGGAAGAGGTACTAGGCAGAATCAGGATTGCCCATCTTGTCCACAGCCCTTTCTACCACCTCCCCAAAAGGGTGTATCTGGTTTCTATTTGAAGATTCCCGGGGGCTGAGGGGAGGGGGACCTAGTACCTCCCAAGACAGCCCATTATTTTCTAGAGAGGTTTAATGATTAGGAAAAATTTTTATTAAATCAGGCTTAAGTTGGTCTATTTCTAACCTCTACTCTTTGCTCTGCCCTCTGGGGCTGATAAAACTAGTCTGATGCTTCTACTCAATAACCCTGATGGCTATCTCAATCCCCACTTAGTCTCCTCCCCCAGCTAAATACTGCTTGTTTTTTCAGGGGATCTGGTACTCCCATTCCCTGACCTTTGTAGTCACCCTCTTTTGAATGAATTGCAGCTGGTCTATGTGGCTCCTAAGAAGTGATACCCAGACCTGAAGGGTGTTGCTAGATTTGATCTTATCTCTTGATCCTCCTGTGCCTTTCTTAATGTATGTAGCCTTGGATAATATCTTTTTGCCTTTCATACTATACTATGGACTCATCCTGGGCTGCAGTTCACTAAAATCTTCTGGTCTTTAGTATATGAACAGTTGTCTAGCCACACCTCCCCCATTCTATATTTTTAAAGTAGATTTTTTGAATCTAGGTGTAGATTTTACATTTAAGCCCATCAAATTTCATTCTATTCAAAAATGATCGCATTCTAGCCAGTTGAGTTATTTTCAGATCTGAACTTTGTGGATTCTTGAGTTCAGGGACTGGAGGGAGCCAGAACGAATAGGATTCAGTAAGAAGGAAAAAAAAAAATCTGTTTTTTAAATTCATAGATTTTTAAAAATAACAACGTTTGGTGATAGAAATTTGGCACACTAATAAAAATTTACTTCAGACTAATGGATCAGATCACAGGATCTATTGTGGTTATATTTGGCTCTCAAGTTTTGTTTCCTTTAATCATTTATTTTTACTAATAAGGGGGGTGGAGGTGTGGTTACTGATAAAGTAAATTAACAGCTAATTCAAATAATTTTTTTAAAAATTGTGCTTTAGATTAGAATATATCATGAATGGCTACATGGCATAGCAGATAGACCATATAAAACTTTTTTTCCAACAGACTACCTTTAACTATGGCTTTTCTTAAGCTCACACTAAAATAACTAAGTTACCTGAGCACATATAAGTCAACTGGCATTTATTAAGCACCTATTATGTACATAATACTAAATACTGGAATGTGAACAAAGGGCAAAAACAGCCTATGCTTTCAAGGAGCTCAGTCTAATGGGGGAGGGAGGGGCAACATTCGAATAACTATGTACAAAGACAAGCGTAGGTTAAATTGGAGTTAATCTCAGAGGAAGGCGCTAACATTAGGGAAAACTAGAAAAGACTTTTTGCAGAAGGTGGGACTTTAGCCAAGACTTGAAGGAAGCCAGGGGAACTATGAGGTGGAGATGAGGAGAGAGAGAATTCCAGGCACGGGAGCAGTCAGTGAAAATGTCCCAGAGTTGGTAGAGGAAATGTCTTGTTCAAGGAATAGGAAGGAGGCCATTGTCCCTGGATCACAGAATATGTGGACAGGAGTAAGATGTAAGAAGACTAAAAATGTAGGAAGGGGCTGGGTTATAAAGGGATTTCATAAAAACTATACAAACTGATTGGGCTAAGGAGAGGGGTAGGATTTAATGGGAGAGATGATAATCTAAGAGCATGTGAAGAACAGAGGGAAGGTAATTTAAAATTTTAATAGAATTTGAGATACATGGCTCTGAACAGTCCTCATACAGACAATTGAAATTTGACTCTTTTTCCCATTTCTCTTTCAGTGACAGCAGTCAACCTTTTTTTCTGTACCTTGCCCTAACTCACATGCACGTTCCTTTGACTGTGACTCGTCAGTCAGCAGACTTATCAGGTCAAAGGCTGTATGGGGAAAGCTTACGGGAGATGGACAGCTTGGTTGGCAGGATAAAGGACAAAGTTGACAGCACAGTGAAGGAAAACACATTCCTCTGGTTCACAGGTAAAGTAGTAAAAATCAGTTAGCCTAACCAAGATATAATGTATAACCCAGATTAAAATCCTTGTGGCCAAACTCCCAAAACAGAGGAAATACCTCAATGTGGTTTATACTTCATTATAGGAGAGATCACTAATGACAGATTTCTTATACCTATGATTCACTTCAGTTTGGTTCAGTTCAATTTTGCAAACATTTATCGGGTTGTTACTATGTGTGGGAGGAACTGAGTAGGAGCTGAATATTGGTACCTCTCAGACCTGGGTTCAAATGTGGCCTCAAACACTTACTAGCCATGTGATCCTGGGCAAGCCACTTAACCTTGTTTGCCTCAGTTTCCTCATCTGTAAAATGATCTGGAGAAGGAAATGGCAAACCACTCCAGTATCTCTGTGAAGAAAACCCTAAATGGGGTCACAAAGAGACAGACATTACTGAAACACCTCATTAACAACAATAAATGTATTTATTATATAATGAGTATATATGAATATATGTATACTATACACACAGGGAAGGCATATACTATATATGTGCATATATACATATACACATGTACTTGTGTGTATAACTTTAGGAACTATGTGAATGTCCAGTGTTGTTATTATTAACTCCATTAACACCATGTGGTTGTAGTCAGGATATCTGCTGACTGCTTTTAAGACCACTCAATGCTTTAAGTAACAAAAGTACAGATTTTGACTTCTGTTTGAATTGGTATGACATGAATGGTCGTCACAGGTTGTCTCAACCTTTATATCTTGCATTGCCTGCTTCCAGGAGACAATGGCCCATGGTCTCAGAAGTGTGAGCTGGCAGGAAATGTGGGACCCTTCGCTGGACTATGGCAAACTAACAGAGGTAGGGAATAGGTCTTCCCCTCTCTTTTGGTAGAAAGGGATTCAGTTGGGATTTAGTGTGTTAGCTTACACTGGGAAGCTGAGATTCCTGTCCCTGAAATACCAGTTCACATTCTGCTCTCAGCTAGGTGGTACAGTGAGGAGAGCACCAGCCCTGGAGTCAGGAGGACCTGAGTTCAAATGTGGCCTCAGACAGTGACACACTTACTAGCTGTGTGACCTTGGGCAAGACACTTAACCCCAATTATCTTCCCTTATTCCCTCCAAAAAAAAAAAAAAGGACAACTCTTGCCATAGTAAAATGGTGGTAGAAATACTGACCAACTTTCCAGTTCTGGAAAGAGAAGAAAAGTCTGGCTCTTAACTGACTTTTCTAGCATTGTCTTTTATGGTTCTCTCACGTGAACCAAGCCTTCCATTCCAGCCGAACTGGTCCCAAAGAGAGCCTTCAGCTTTTCTGCCTTTGCACTTGGTCTTTCACAATTCTTTCTTCTGGATTGTTCTCTAACCCCAGCTGATGTAAATCTTACTCATCCTTAACGGCCCAGCTATACTCTCATCTATTTCTTAATGCCTTTCATGATCAGACTGATCCATGGGAAGCCCTTCATCTTTCCTTTCTCTGAACTCTACAGAGTTTCTGGCTTTCTCTCCCCCTGTGATCCTATAATATATGTTATGAGAATCATGAAGCAGGTAATTAAGAATTGATTGTAAATCCAGAGGGGTTTAAAAGTATAGTAGACTTTTGATGATTTAAAACCCTGGACCTATTTACCCTTGCCACCCAGCACCTTGTGAAGGTCTGTCTCCAGGCTGCCACAGTGTATGGTGCAGTCATAGGATTTAATCATAGTTGAAGTTTTAATGTGGCAATGAGGTGTTAAAACTAACTGTAAAATTGCGATCATACCTTCCTGAGGTTCAAATAAATCCCTTGATGGGATGAGCCAAAAATTGTCCTCACTTCTGAGGATCTTAGAAATTTGAGTTATTAGCTCTGTAGGTAGTTCAAAGCTGGAATCATGAAGTGGAAAAAGAACCAGGCTCCTAAGAGAGGTATTCACTATTGATACAGAGGAGGTAGTTTCTTCTATTCTCTCCCCACCCCCCATTGGCCATGTCACTTTGAAGCAGAGGTATTTGACCAGTAGGAGACAATGTAGCAGAGGGAGTAGAGATGTACCCTTCAGATAGACACAGATACAGGGAGGCAATCGCTTGAGGGAAGAAGCAACTTTGAGGAATGAGACACTTGACAGTAGTGAAGAGAGACAGCTATGGACAAAAGCAGGCCTTAGAAGCCCAGCTGAGTATGTGTTCAGCAGAGACAATGTACCCAAGGGGAGCTGCCTGAAGTCTTGATAAAGAGAGAAAGAATTACCAGGTTCTGTATTTCCAGAAGTTGTAAGCTATCTTTGCCATATAGGTATTCCACAATGTGTCCCATTGCCATCATACTCAAGTACAAATCTATTCTTCCTATGTATGCTGTGTGCCTTTTTGGTTTAGGTGGGAAGTGCTTTTTCAATATTGTACTCTGTCATTCCAGCAAATACCTTTGTTAAGAGCTAATTGAATCCATTGGCTGATTGTTTATGGGAAGCACACAGGTAGGGGCTCATTAGTTATGGCAGTAGAAGTGTAGGCTCATAGGATTGCTCCTAGAACCTGTGGTAGCAGTTGCCTGTTGCAGATCTGGTCACTGAGCATAAATGCTAGTTTGAGTAATCCATAGGGATACTCATTTGAATGGTAAAATGGCTGTCTAAACAGAAAATAGAATGATTCTGAACTCTATGGCTGAGAGTAAAAACAAAATGCTATTTGGTGTTAAAAAATCTGATCTGGATTGATCCTCTTGTTCAAATTAGGGCTTTTTAGTTTTATGAGTAGTTACTAGGGCTGAGATAACGTAGTATAATGGAAAAATCTGTAGGCTAGTAGTTTATTGGAGTCCTGATCTGTTTGGACTTTGGGCAAATTACTTACCTTCCCTGGAACTTTTTCTCCATTGGTAAAGTGAGGAGGTCAGAAGAAATGATATCTAAAGCCTCTTCCAGTGCTGAATTTGATTTTTGTCTTGTACTTGGGGTAAGTTGATGTAGGCAAAGGGCTGAAAGATTGGGGAATAGATAGGTATATGCTTGGTGTTAGTGTTGTGGTGGTATGAGTACTTTCTCCCATGCCCACAATTATGATTCTTGCTTCCTTATGGCTTTTTATTGATACTGCCTGTCCCCTGTGGGATAGGACTAGTCAGTATAATTTCTTTGATGTTCTAGTGGAAAAATAATAATGGGTGGTGGGCAGGAAATTAGAAAAAAGGGAGCCTAGAGAAAAAGTTGAGGGGTTTTTTGTTTATTAGTTTTAGCATTTAACAGCACAAATGTTTACAAAGAAACAAGTTCCTTTAGTGTTTCAAGTAAGGAGCATGCACAGTGAGAATCTTCCTATGTGAGGGTAGCCTACTGAACTACCAATTCAATTCAGTTCAATAAACATTGACAAACCTACTAAGCGCAAGGCACTTTGCTTAGCCCTAGGGATACAAAAATCAAAACGACACAGTCTTCTTCCTCCAGGGACCTTACACTCCACAGAGGGAGTGGGTGGGGAGAAGAGAGACAATCTGTAGGACATAGGATGTCTCTGTTGGTCCCCTTTCTGATGTGTTTTTGAAACCTCTAGTTGGGTTTGGAGGAAGTGGTCTGTGACCACGGAAGAGGTTTTGGTTTCTTCTGTTTTTGAAACTAACTGACCTGATGAGTGGTTGTACTGTACCTACCCTACTGTTCTCATTAGCACAAGGCTTTCACCTACAGAGCAGAAGTTATAAATAACCACAATGTGAAATGCAGCAGCCAAGAATCCAGAGATACCACAGTTAATAGGCTTTTGGATATAGAAGCGACCTTAGTGAACATTAAGTCCAACCCTCTGGTTTTCCTGGTAAGGGCCCTGGGGTTCAGAGAGGGAAAACAGCTTGTCCAAGATCACACAGTGAGCCCTGTTGCTGGGCTGCAAACTGACTGCCCAGGACGACTGTTCCTCTACACCATACTTCCTTTTTGGCTGTGAAGAAAAATTTCCTTAGAATAAGATAACATCCTGGCCCCTTCTGAAGTTACAGGAAGGCCTGTTCCTCCCCTCCAAGAGTGTGCTTTGCAGAATAAGAATGAGGTGGTGAGAGTGGGGGAGGGTGGGGGAGTGTGGGTGTGGTGTGGAGGGGGTGGCAATGGGGGGGGGGGACAAGAACCGTAGGAGAAAAAATATCTTGGCTCACATACGCAGACACAACAGTTTCCTGGAGTTTGGACTTCGGATGTTATACTTTGGGTTTGAACTACAGGGATCACATGCTTTTTGTCTTTTTATTGAGTACCCACTTCCACATTATGTCCCTCATAATGTGTCCTTTGGGATGTGCGGTGTGTGACTTTGGGGAGGACTAGAATGCCAACCCCGTTTCCTCAGGAGGACCTGATGCTATCCTGCCACTTGTCAGTAGACTTTGTCACAAAAGACAGGACCTACAGACAAACCAACCCTTTGAACTCAAGATTTAAAACCAGAAGGTAGCTCAGAGATCAACTGGTCCAAACCCCTTGTTTTCCAGGTGAGGATAGTGTGACTCAGTTGAAATTAACTCACACACAGCTAGTTAGGAGCTTAGCTGGAAGAAGCCAGTTCTCCTGACTGCATTATTCTCTCCAATTAGATACTAGGAAACTTTCTTTCTTTCTTTATTTCTTTCTTTCTTTCTTTCTGTCTTTCTTTCTTTCTTACTTTCTTTCTTTCTTTCTTTCTCTCTCTTCTTTCTTTCTTTTTCCTTTCTTTCTTTCTCTTTCTTTCTTTCTTTCTTTCTTTCTTTCTCTCTCTTCTTTCTTCCTTCCTTCCTTCCTTCCTTTCTTTCTTTCTTTCTTTCTTTCTTTCTTTCTTTCTTTCTTTCTTTCTTTCTTTCTTTCTTTCTTTCTTTCTTTCTTTCTTTCTTCCTCCCTTCCTTCCTTCCTTCCTTTCTTTCTTTCTTTCTATCTTCCTTCCTTTCTTTCTTCCTTTCTTCCTCCTTCCTTCCTTTCTCTCTCTTCTTTCTTTCTTTCTTCCTTCCTTCCTTCCTTCCTTCCTTTCTTTCTTTCTCTCTCTTCTTTCTCCCATTCTTTCTTCCTTCCTTTCTCTTTCTTCCTTTCTTTCTTCCTTTCTTCCTCATTCCTTCCTTTCTCTCTCTTCTTTCTTTCTTCCTTTCTTCCTTCCTTCCTTTCTTCCTTTCTTTCTTTCTTTCTCTCTCTTCTTTCTTCCTTCCTTTCTTTCTTTCTTTCTTTCTTTCTTTCTTTCTTTCTTTCTTTCTTTATTCCTTTCTTCCTTTCTTCCTTCCTTCCTTCCTTCCTTCCTTCCTTCCTTCCTTCCTTCCTTCCTTCCTTCCTTCCTCTCTCTGTCTCTGTCTTTCTCTGTCTCTCTGTCTGCCTGTCTCTCTCTTTCCCCTCTCTACCCCTCTCTCCCCACCTCTCTCCTCTCATCCTTCCCTCCTAAAAGCTAGGTCCTCTGACCCCCAAATCCAGTGCTCTCTCCATGACACTGTGCTACCCCTCATTTCTCTGACTGAAATGATTCATAAATCATTCCCATTGTTGAGGCTTGCCCTAGATTGGCATTCTCAAAGTTTTGAGGTCTCAGGACTCCTTTATACTCTTCACAATTATTGGGGACCCCCAAAGAGCTTTTGCTTAGGGGGGTTTTATCTATTGATATTTGCCAAATTAGAAATTAAAAAATGATAGCATTATTATGAAAAGTTTTGACCTTGTAGACTCCCTGGAAGGGTCTTGAAGGTCCCCAGGAATCCCCAGACCACACTTGGATAACCATTGCCCTAGGTGACTGTAGGAGGTAAAGGGAGTTAGTGGAGGAGAATTGGGAGAGGTAGAGAAGAGATAATTCCATAATTAAACCAAATTAGGTATTGTTTTCAAAGTCACAAATCTGAAAGTAACTCAAATGATATTCCTCACCAAGTTTATTCTTTTTAACAAAAGTATTGATATGAGAAAAAAGGAAAATTTTAAAATATAACTCATGTACAGGGTCATAGCCCAAATTATTTTTAATTATATGGATTTTAGACTCCTGAGAAAGTATAAAGAATTTGAGTTGAATGAATTCATTGTGCAATTAGAGACTGAACCCTGGGGGCCCTGTTATAGTCAGAGGTCTAGACTCAGTTTCATTTTTATTTGGATTTCTGCATTTCCTGGCATGGGGAATCCTGCTTAGAAAAACTCTTTTAGATCAGATGAAAGGGTGACTGAAGGTGGTTGGTGTTTTCACAATCATGTAGGACACACAGTAAGTACCACAGTGCAGCCTCTTCTCAAAACCAGCCTGTTGCATCAGATTGAGAGCTTCCTTGGCTCTCAAGCACTTCATAAAGGCCCCCCGCCTTTGCGCCCCCTTTTTGCTACCTGATGAGGAAGGAACAGAGGACAGTTGATCTGAGGAGGCAGGAGTCCTCCTTTCACTTTGTTGTTTCTTGGTGGGGATGCTCAGCTTGGCGCTGAGGCTTGTGAGAGGGATAAGGGGGCTGGATCACATTCTCTCTTTGGCTTCTCATTAGCTTGAATAGGTTAAGGGGGGAGGGGCTCAGGACACTGCCTTTCTCCAGGTCAAAGGGCAGAATGCATCAGGACAACAGCCCCCTCAGTCCCAAACAAGCTCCATTTACAGGCTAGGAGCCTCTGGAGGGCTGTTTGAGGAAGGGGATTCATCCGGGCATTTGTGATCTTGGGCTGTTTGAGGCATGTTTCTGAACTGCAGTGTCCTCAACTGTAGAGTGAGGGGATTGGGTTAGATGACCTCAAAGGCTCAGGGGCTTTTAGCCAGGGGTCTGGGAACTTTTTCTTAAGAAATATTTCGAAAACTATGGTTCAATATAGTTGGTTTCCTTTGTAAACTAATGCATTTTTATTTTATTCATTTACAGATTTTCTTAGAAGGGATCCATAGGTTTTACTATGCTGCCAGAGGGGTCTAACACACACACATACACACACACACACACACACGTTAAGACCCCCAGATCCGTAAATATATGATAATCCCATGCAGCATATGACTTAGATTCAGGGTCCTCAGAGTCACCACTCCTCCTCTTCCTGACAATACCCCCAGACCTAATTTCCTATTTAGTGTGGAAGTGACGACTTGTTTTTTCCCCAAGATGAATGCCCCTCTGTCTGCTTCTTTGGCTTAATTTAAAGAGCAGAATTGCTGTGCCTCCCCTCCCCCTCTCTCCATCTCCCAGTGATGAGGAAGCATTCTGTTGTGTTTGTGTTTTTGGCATCCTGCTGCGCCTAGGGGACCTTGACAGTTTATAATTTATGCTATCAGGTTGTTGCATAACCTTTCCCACTGGGAAGCAACATTCTGCATCCTGGGCTTTCCATCTAGTGGGAGGGTGGGAAGGCAGGCAAGGAAGGATGTGCTTGCTGTTGGGCAAATTAGCATTTCCAGGTTGTTGGTGATGCCTTTGAATCTGTCTGGGTCGGGGTCATCCGCTAGAGATTCAGTCTCTGAAAGAGAATTAGGAAATCCACAATGAGGTCTCTTCCAGAGTACTTTGACCACATTGCCTAATCTAAGCTGTGCCCATGTCTGCAACATTCTGTTTTACCTCATATTCATTTCCAAGTATATTCTTCCTCTTACTCTGCACAGTGAGCCACCCCTTGTAACAAAAATTTTTAAAAATGAGAAAAAAAAATTGATTCAGCCAAAACAGTCAACACATTAACCATATCTGACAGCATATTCAGTATTACACACCCCATAGTTCCCTACCTCTGCAATGAAAAGAGGTAGGTGTATTTTCTCAATTTTTCTTAAGGGCCACACTTGGTCATTATGATCATGTAAGATATTCAGTTCCATTTTATTATTCCTTCCCTTTATTTTGTTGTAGTCATCTAGTATGTTATTTTCCCAGTTCAAAAAAAAACCATTTAAAGAAATGGTAAAAGGGTAAGGAACAAACAAATGCTGGTTTAGCATCTAGCACCTATTGTGTGCCAGGCACTGTGTTAAGCCCTTTACAAATATTATCTCATGACGACCCCTGGGTTTTAGGGGCTGTTATTATCCCCATTTTACAGTTGAGGAAACTGAGGTGGATAGAGGATAAGTGACTTGCCTAGGGTCACACAGCTATTAAGTGTCTGAGGAAGTACTTGAACTGCAATCTCCCTGACTCCAGGGTCAGTGCTTTGTGCACTGTGGTGCCACCTAGTGGTACAACAAGAAAAGTACCAATTAAACATTTTTCCCCGTAACTGAGACACACCATCCATGAGAAGTTGGGACGCTCTTAGAGAACATGTTGTGGAGGGTGGGGTACATGTGTAGTCAGGTTCCATGCATTGAGGAGGACCCCTGGAGGGAATACTTATAGCTGAGGGTGACTCACATCTCTGATGCTTTAGGACTGCTACCTTTTTGTATTTTTGTTTTTTTGGATATTAATTAATTATTAACTTAATTATCAACAAATATAAACATTTTGATATACAAAGAAGAACAAAGACAGGATTATATATTAACTTCTATTAGTCAGAGGTTTTTTTGATTTCTGATTTAATTTTAATGAGGTAGTAACAAAATCTGCTTCTTTCTCCTAGTGATATCATTGCATTGTACTTACGGGACCTATTCTCCACTGGCTTCTTCTAGTCGTGCAGCTTCCACTGGATGCTGCTCTGGTGGGCTCAACCATTGCCACTACTCTGCTGGATGCATGGTCAATACCAGATGTGGCTCCATTAGATGATGCTCTATTATTGATGCAGTCTGTGCCAGATGCTATTGGGCATGGTCCATCTGGGCATGTGGTTATAGAACTTCCACAGAAGCCCTTGGCTAGAGTGTGATTTCTTCCTTTTGAGAAGTGTGGCACTACAATAATCTTTTAATGCAGAATCTTGAGCCTTAAAAAAACCTAAAACCAAAACCAAACCCAGTTCATTTAGAATAGCAGCTGTCCAGTAACAGACCAACAAAATCCTTCCTTAGGAGAAATAAACCATAGCTTTCTCCCCCTTTAAGAAGTGAGCTTGTTTTTTCCCCTTCGGAGTCCTGGGTTCTGAGAATCTTGCAAAAGAGACTCGGCCTCAGGTACCAATTTCTTTAGAGCAAAAACCAGATAAATTCCTAAGTAGCAACTGCTTTTGGACTAACTCTTTTCTTGGGATTAAACCCTTTGGTCTCTGGGATGGAGGATCTCTGTGGGCAACCTTATGATAGCTCAGGATGACCCCTCTGTATACCACCTGATTTTAGTCTCTGAGGGCTAGACTATCCTAAGTCATTACCCCTGTAAGGACCATTTGTCCAATAATTACCAGAACTCTGGGTTTTGATGTTTCTTAATATTTTCTGGGTTTTGATGTTTCTTAATATTTTCCAGACCCATTCTACCTTCCCAGGGAGATAAATGAGTCTGTGGAAAGACACAGAAACAAAGCTAAGTCTAGGGCCAAACTTATTACTAGACTGACTCCATCCCTGGCCTTCCCTAAGTAGATTTGACCAACAAAATATGAAAAGGCTTTAGGCTCCTCTTATACAAGGTAGAAATGAGATTTTTCATTTTAAAAAAAGGCAAAAAATATTTGGGGTTCTCCAAAGATGGTTATGAGAAAGAACAAAGAATTTAGAGCATTTCCTGTATGTTATGCTTGGCCCGGAACATCAAAAGTTCAGTTTGTAGTAATGACTGCAGATCAACACGTGTCTCTTTTCTCCTTCCCTCCCAGGCAGCATAATTGTTTTCCTTATTCAGGCTAGAAAATCATGGGGATATATGACTAAGTTATGTGTGAACTGTGTACAGTGTTTGGCTTGGAAGGTGCTTTGCACATTAACTGTTGAAAATTTGGTTTCTCAACTGAAGGTAAGATTGAGGGGAATGTTCACAGGTAATTCAGTTTTGTCTTTAAGACTTTTCTATAAAACAATTTCATATTTTCCAGTCTCCTGGGTGCCACTGAACTGGGTAACTCTGCTTTAGTGATTCAAAATGGCTCCTTTATTTTAATTCTTGGAAATTCTTAGCTCACCAGAACAGTCTGCTAATCACAAACCCATGGCTGAAGAGGCGCATTTTTAGGTTGCAGTCATAAGCTAATGAATGACCTTCAACTTCTCTTTGTAGGAGGAAGCTCAGCTAAGCAGACCACATGGGAAGGAGGGCACCGTGTACCAGCTATAGCTTACTGGCCCAACAGAGTGCCAGCCAATGTTACCAGTACTGCTTTGTTAAGGTAGGAAGCTAAAACTGCCTTGCCATTGTAGGTTTTCAAATAGGAGAAATCATAGATGTCAGGAAACTCTCTTCTTCACTCATTGGGCTTCTGAGACAGCCAGCTAGCTGTAGTTTTGATGCCTTATAGAAAGGGTAGCTTTACAGGAAAGATTCCCAAACTTATTTGCCTACTGCCCCCTTTTCAAAAAAAAATACTCAGGGTGCCACTGGAAATCTACTTCCTTTAACACTTTAATTTTTTTTTTTGAAATTTGCATCATTTCAAAAAAATATAAAACATATATATTTTTAAAAATGATGCATCTTATATTTAATAATTTTTTGTAAACTTGTGGGGTTTTTTCCTGCATTGAAATTTTGATGACTGAATATTGCATCATGTAATTATATAGGATCATATTTTAAACAAATCATCACACACACATAGTCTTGCTGATGCATGCTGGACTTCCCAACAATGAGCTCTATGCTTGTCTGCCAACACTTGCTTGTTAAGACCTATCTGTGGATTTGACCAGTGATTGGTTATAATTTGCAATTTTTTTGAGTTTCTATTTGATCATTATTTATTTTTGTTAATTAATTTATTTTTAGTTTTCAATATTCGCTTCTCTAAGTTTTAAATTTTCTCTCCTGCCCCCCTCCCAAGGCAGCCTGCAACCTGATATGGGCTCTACGCATACAGTCCTATTAAACACATTTTCACATTAGTCATATTGCATAGAAGAATTATAATGAATGGGAGAAACATGAGAAAGAAAAACAAAACAAAACAAAAAAGAAAATAGTCTGCCTGGCTCTGCATTCAGACTCCATGTTTCTTTCTCTGGATGTGGATGGCATTTTCCATCTTGAGGCCTTTAGAATTGTTTTAGGTCCTTGCATTGCTACTGTTACTGTGTATGATGTTCTGGTTCTGCTCATTTCGCTCAGCATCAGTACAATTTGTATTTTGTGTGTTTATTTGTAAATAATGTAATCACTATGTCTTTAACTCTGTTACACAATAGATGAAACATGTACAAACGGTTTTTCAAAATTTTCTTCTCTTCTTTCCTTATGCTGCCACTGCCCCATTATTTTTATTTAACTCCCTCCAATTGCACCCGAGGCTACTACCACCCCCCGGATGGTTCCAGAATGCTTCAAGGGGCAGTATGGTCCACTTTGGGAACCTCTACTTTAAAGCATGGGACACTGCTTGAGAAGGGTAGACATGACTTGGGCACGTACAGTCTCAGGGAAGCCGGGAGTATTTTGGAGCAAGGTATCAGTTAATCACTGGACCAGTCCCCATTATTTCCCAGCTGAAAGAACTGAGGGCCAGAGAAGCTAAGTGGATGGCCTAAAGTCTCATGGTAGCAATGACAAAATTAGAATTTGAGCCCTGATCCTTGATTTTTTCTACTTTATGAAGTGTGTGTGTGGGGAGGGTGGGGGGGGGGGGCTTTACCAAAGATACAACCAAGAGAGAATAACTAGCTCCTTTCCTCAGCCAAACACCTTCTGCTCTTATCCATTGTGAAACATTGTTTTTCTTAGTATTCATTGTCTTGGAGACTCAGAGCTTCCCCCATCACCCTTTCTTCCAAAGTCCCCTTTTCTTCTTCTGAAGGACATTAAGATCTAATCTAAAAGGTCTATTCCTGCTCATTGTGCAGCCCAGACAAGTCTGGGAAAATGTTGATTCCTCCTTATAGTCAAGACAGGTGATACGGAAATTGATGTCTCTTTGACAAAGGCCCATGTTCAGAGCTAGCGCTGTGTCTTGCCTGTATCATCCGTTGCATTCAACAAACATTTGTTGAACTGAGTTGAATTAGGTCACCTCTGGGTAGTCTTAGTAGAAAAGATCTTTCTCCCTTCACCCCCTAGCCTTTTTTAATAAAAGTCCATGAACTTATGAAAGTGAATGTTGAAAACTAAAAATAAATTCATTAAAAAAATAAAAGGGCCTGAACTCTGGTCTTAAATGTCTAATTTGCAAAGTTCTTTGAATAAATTTACTCGCCTCTCAAGTTCAGGAAGCCTTTAAGAGTTTTTAATATATAAAAAATCAAGTAAAATCAATATTAATAATGAAATAATAAACAATAATAAATGCTTTGGACTACAAGGACATACAAGCTTTGGATTCTGATATGATTATATGGAGAAGTAACAATTAACCTGATAACAAGATAGAATTTTGAAGTTTAAAATTGGAGAATAAAAACATTTCTTGCTGTCATCCACTATTTTCTAGAGCCTCTTGCTATTCTGTATGTGCTCAGAAAATGCAAATCCATTTGAACGTGAGCTCTAGTGAAATAAATATAAGAAGGGAGACATGGTCATCATATTATATTGTCCACTTCCCATACCTCCGACCTGTTTAACACACAGATGTGTTATTCTTCCTAGGTGAATGACTTGCCTACATTGGGTAAGCTTAAATATTAAACCTAAGGGAGATTTTTGCTCACAGGTTGTCATTGTCATTCACTTGTTCAGTCCTGTCTGGCTCTTCGTGACCCCATGGAGCATAGCATGGTAGGCCCTGCTGTCTTCCGCTATCTCCCCAAATCTGTCCAAGCTCATGTTTATTGCTTCTGTGACACCATCTCATCCTCTACCACCCCCTTCCCCTTTTGCCTTCAGTCTTTCCCAACATCAGGGTCTTTTTCAATGAGTCCTGTCTTTTCAATATGTGGCCAAAGTATCTAAGCTTCAGCTTCAGTATTTGTCCTTCCAATGAGTAGTCTGAATTAATTTCTTTAAGTATGGACTGATTTGTTTTCCTTGCTGTCCAAGGGACTCTCAAGTCTTCTCCAGCACCACAATTTCTTTCTGTGTTTTTCTAAGATCACTGAGCTCATAATTTCCTATAGCACAGTGGTATTCTATGACGATCTATACCACAACTTGTTCAGCCACTCAGTTGGAAAGCATTGATTCTGTGGCTTTCAACTTTCCTTATAGTCCAGCTCTCACAGTCATATTTTATTTACTACCTAGCTTTTAAAACCTACCTTTGACTATCTTTGTTGGCAAGGTGATATCTCTGCTTTTTAGTATGCTGTCCAGATTTACCATAGCTTTCCTTCCAAGAAACAAGTGTTTTTTTTTTAAATTTCATGGCTGCAGTCACTGTCTGCAGTGATCGTTGAGCCCAAGAATATAAACTCTGACACTGCTTCCATTTCTTCTCCCTCTGTTTGCCAGGAAGTGATGAAACAAGTTGCCACAATCTTAGTTTTTTTGATGTTAAGCCTCAAACCAGCTTTTACACTTTCCTCTTTCACCCTCATCAAGAGGTTTCTTAATTTTTCTTCATTTTGTGCTGTCAGAGTGGTATCCTCTGCATATCTGAGATTCTTGATATTTCTCCCAGCAACCTTAATTCTGGCTTTTGATTCATCCAGCCTTGCATTTTGCGTGATGTACTTTGCATTTAAGTTAAATAAATGAGGTGATAGTAGATAACCTTGTCACACTCTTTTTCCATCTTAAACCAATCAGTTGTTCCATGTTTAGTTCTAACTGTTACTTCTTGATCCATGTTCCTCAAAAGACAAATAAGATCCTCTCTTTGAGGACTTTCCACATTTTGTTGTGATCTATGCAGTTTTAGTATAGTCAATGAAGCAGAAATAGACTTTTTCTGGAACTCCCTTGCTTTCTCCATAATCCAGGAAATGTTGGCAATTTGGTCTCTAGTTCCTCTGCCTCTTTGAAAACCAGCCTGCTCTTCTGGCAATTCTCAGTTCAGACTTTGCTGAAGCCTAGCTTGCAGAATCTTAAGGATAAGCAGTGTGGGATAGCGGAAAAAGTATTAACTTGGATGTCAAAGAGAATCAAATCTTGACTCTCCCTTATAGCCTATATAACCTTGGGCAAGTTATCAACTCCATATCCATAAATTAAGGGGACTATGGTAGATTATCTCTAAGGTCCCCTCCAGCTAAGTCTTATTATAGTCACAAAGTTAGTCAAGGACAAGGATATGAGGGAAAGAGCATTTGAACATCATAAGACCTACAGAGAAGGGGATTGGAATAAGCGTTTATTAAGTGCCTACTATGTGCCAGGCACTGTACTAAGTGCTGAGGATGCAAAAGGAGGTGAAAGACAGTTTCCTGCCATCAAGGAGCTCACAAGTTAATGGGGGAGACAACAAGCAAACAAATACATACAAATAAGCTACATACGATAAATAGGAAATAATTAAAAAGAGGGAAGGTAACAGAATTAAGAGGAGTTGGGAAAGATGGGGTTTAGCTGATATGTTAAAGGAAGCCAATAGGTAGAGATGAGGAAAGAAAGCATTCTAGACCTTGGGGCTAGTCAGAAAAATTGCCCAGAGCTCGGTGTCTTGTTCATAGCATAACAAGGAAGCCAATGTCTCTGGATTGAAGAGTACCAGATAGGGAGTAAGGTGTAAGAAGACTGAAAAGGTAGAAGGGGTCTAGGTCATGAAGGGGCTTGAACACCAAATGGAGGATCTCATATTTGATCCTAGAGGCAATGGGGAGCCTGGGGAGGTTCTTGAGTAGTGGGGGTGATACTTGTCAAACTTGAACATTGGGAAAAATCACTGTAGTGATTGAATGAAGGATAAATTGGAGTGGGGAGAGACTTGAGGTAGGTAGACCCACCAACAGGCTATTGCAGTGGTCCAGGCAGGGTGTGTGTGTGTGAGAGTGTGTGAGATGAAGAACTGCACTAGAATGATGGCAGTGTCAGAGGAGATAAGGGTGCATATTGAAGGGAGTTGCAAAGATGAAATTGACAGGCCTTGACAATAAATTGGACTGGGGTGGGGCAGGTAAGTAGTTGAGGATGACAACCAACTTGTTAGCCCCAGAGACTCAAGGATGGTGTTGCCCTTGGTGGGTGAAAGTTTAGAGGGAAAGAATGATTTCAGTTTTGTACATGTTCAGTTTAAGATGTCTACTTTCCATATATTTTGAGATGTCTGAAAGGCAGTTGGAGATGCAAGATTAGAGGTCAGAAAACCTAAATCTAAATCCTATGAATGACAGAAGTACAGAGAAAAAAGCAGAACATGGCAACTGAGATTATCGTTAGGCTTTTTTCTCCCTTACCTTTCAACTTGTTGCAAATCCTAGTCAAGAAGAGCAGACCCTGCCAAGGTGACTGGTCCAACATCTGTTTCCTCGCAGTGTGCTTGACATCTTTCCAACTATAGCATCTTTGGCCAAGGTGAGCCTGCCCCCCAGACGGCATTTTGATGGTCTGGACATATCAGAAGTTCTCTTTGGACACTCCCAAAATGGGCAGAGGGTGAGTAAAATTGTCTTTTGCTGAGTCTGAGACTATTCACTGTGTGTGTGTGTGTGTGTGTGTGTGTGTGTGTGTGTGTGTGTGTGTATCACCCTCCCTGAGATATATTGGTCTTCAGCTTTTGCTTTACAGGGATACTTCACTTTACACAATAGTTAAGTATCTGAAAAGTCGCATTTGTAGAAACTGAATTCTATTTTGAGTATATTAAGAGCGTTCACAATTTCAGGATCCCTGAAGTGAATCCTTTCGTGAGATGAATGATATTTTATGATTCTAAACAATTTCATATGTTGATTTACGTAAAGTTAGGGTATACTTGTATCATTTGAGGCTTCTTGGGCTGTTTCTTGATTTGTTCTGTGACTTTTAATTTTTGACATGGAGGCCCATAATCATTGTTTTCAAGTATTTTAATGGCCGTTATCAGAAAGAGGAATTAGTGTGACCCTCTAGGGGTGGTGGCTGGAAGTTGCAGGGGCAGGCTTGATGTAAGGAAAACTTCCTAATGATTAGAGCTGTCCAAAATCGGAATGGACTCTGTCTGGGTGGAGGTGGGGTGAGTGCCAGCTACCTCACTGGAGATTTTCAAGAAGAGACTGGATGAACCTTTTTTTCTTTTTGGAGGCAATTGGGGTTAAGTGACTTGCCCAGGTCACACAGCTAGTAAGTGTCCAAGGCCAGATTTGAACTCAGGTACTCCTGACTCCAGGGCCAGTGTTCTATTCACTGGGCCACCTAGCTACCCTGGATGACCCCTTTTAAAGTCTGTTTAAGAGACTCTTGTTCAGACTCTCTGGATTAGATGGTCTCTGAGGTCCCTTCCAAATCTTCTAAATCCACATACTTCTAAATCTGTTTTGTTAATTTTTGTTTTGTTAATCTTCTGTTTTCTTAAATTTCTGTTTTGTTAATTTTCCCAGCTCTCTAATGGTACTGATGTACCGTCTAGTTTTCTGCCATTCTCCATACACTTAAGGCAGGACTCCATACACGTTGTGTGCTTAGCCATTTGTACTGCCAGCCTCCTCAAACAATGAACATGAGTCTAGGGACTGACCCTATTTGATCTGCGGAAGCTAGGTATTGAATGAGCGATCAGTCTTTCAATGGACTCTTAAAGTAATGACCAAGGTGAGGGAAACAGGCAGGAAATGTCAATGTTGTTGGCAACTAGATGGTATCAATGAAGAAAGAGCTTGATTAAAGTAGGGAAGACCCAACTTTGAATTCTGCCTTAGATAATTAACTCTTTGACCCCGAGCAAGTCACTTAACTTCTCTCAGCCTCAGTTTCCTCATCTCTAAAATGGGGATAACACCACCACCTTCACAGGGTTGTTGTTGTAAATCTTAAAGCACTATATAAATGCTATTATAGTAGTGGTAGAATTATTACTAATATCATTACCTAGTAATTTCCACAAAGTTTCCCTTCACCAAAAAAAAAAAAAGGAGAGAGGAAGCTGACTGAAGGAATACTTTTGCATTTATAAAACCCATGTGACCAACTCCCTAGTTAAGAACCAAAGAAGCTATCTGTATGGCTTCTTGTTATTCAGTTGTGCCCAACTATTCTTGACCCTTTATGGGGTTTTCTTGGCAAAGATACTGAAGTGGCTGGCCACTTCCTTCTCCAGTTCATTTTATAGATGAGGAAACTGAGGTGAACAGGGTCAAGTGACTGGTCCAGGGTCACACATGAGGTCACATTTGAACTCAGGAAGATGAGTCTTCCTGATTCCAGGCACTCTATTCACCGTGCCTCTCTATCCACTGTGTAAAATCCTTGAATTACCTCCCTTTCCTGCACCCAAGTTTCATTTTATAAATGAAGTCCCTAGACTTGGAGAGGTAAATCAACTCAGTATGTTAAGCAACAGATTGTCTGGCCAACGCTCCACATACTTATCTCTAAAATAAAATACTTCTGGTTGTAGCAACATAGCATTTTAGAGTTCGAAAGGACTTTAAGAAATTAGCTACTCTAATATCTTCATTCAACAGAGTAGGAAACTGAATCTCCATGAAAACTTGTCTAAAATCACATGGGTAGTAAGTACTAGGGAATAATTTGAATTTAGAGTCTTGACTTCCAAATTCACTGCTCTTTCCCTCCACGCAGGATGCAGAAGGGTTTATTTGCTCCAGGTTTTAAGGTGGGAGGTACTTTTTTCCACATTTCCTGGTTCTCATTAGTCTCCAGTGGAGCTTCATGTTCATGTTTACACAGGGGTGGAATTGACACCAAATAAAATGTTATAGCCCCTACTGGACCTGAGCTAGAACAGGCAACAAAGACCTGAAACTCGAGGAGTTTGCAAGAAAATATTGACTTCAGTTCCTGTTCTTGTAATCATGTGTGCACGTGTATGTTTTCCCATCTGGACATAACTACAGGGTGATAAGCAAGTAGAGAGCCCTTCCAACTCTTTCCCTAGACTCTTCGAATCTCAGCATTGGAAGGGACTTTAGAGGTTTCCTACCCTGTAGAGCAATCCCTACTACATAGCATTAGTGACAGGTAGTCATATGACCTGTGCTTAGATGCAGAACACTGGGGAACTCACTGCCCTACAATTTAGACTTTTCCAATTGGTTAAGCTCTAAGAGTTTCTTTTTACATTAGGGGCAGAAAGCAAGCATTAAGCACCTACTATGTGCCAGGACCTCTAAGAGCTTTACAAATGTTCTCATTTGATCCTTATAACACCCCTGGAAGGTGGGTGCTATTATTTTCCCCGTTATCCCCATTTGTGGAAACCAGGGCAGACGGAGGTTAAGTGACTTGCCCAGGGTCACACAATCAGTAAGTGTCTAAGGCTGGATGGATTAGAACTCAGGTCTTCCTGACTTCGGGCCCTTGCACTCTTTCCACTATACCACCTTGCTGTCCTTAAGCCAAAAATATGGCTCCATAAGTTCTGCACTGTGGACTCATACAGACCTAAGGCCCTCTTATGATAGTCCTTTAAATATTTGAAGACAGTTTTTTTTAGGTTAAATACATCTAGTTTCTTCAGTCGTTCTTCATAAGATCTGGTTTTGAGGCTTGTTCTCTAGTTTGCAAATGTACTTCTTAAGATGTGGTGTTCTAAACTAAATATACTTTAGACACTCATCTGCAGCCTTCTTGCCCCTCATTTTGAAACTGAAAGTTACAATGTCATGACGTGTGTCAACCTCACCACTCCCTTGTTTCAGGGTGTCAGGAATTTGTCCAAGATGGTTCAATATCAGCGTAGCCCAGACCAATTGGAGGATGCCTTGGGCACAGAAATGTGACTGGGAATATCCTAAGCTAAGCAGATGTGAATGAGATGGGCTTATTTTATTTTCAGGCACAATGATCACTTCTCTTTAAGGTCTTTAGTACTGAAAATTCTTTTTCTATTTACAGCATGACAAGCAGTAGAAGGGCAGGGGCAGGGAGGAGACTGACTTCTTGCCCTTTTCAGAACATAAATGAACACATAAATGAGAAAGGTCAACCACTTTGAGACTAAAAGTCAAGGACTAGTTTCAAAGTGACTTACTGAAACAAACTGTACTTCCCCTCACAGTTTCCAGAACAGAGCAAAAGGCATGTGACCAACATGAGTAAGCAGGTGCCGAGAGTACCCCTCCACATATCCAGAGGAGATAAAGTGATTTCTAACTTCGAGACAGGCCTCCTTGGAAGGGAAGTGTCCTCATGCAAAGTTCATGTGTATGCTTGGCATTCTATCAGTCATAAGGCACATCTCTTAAGACACCCAGAATGGGATTGTTAGCTTTGCTGAAGTGCCAGGTTCTCCTTTTTAAGAAGAATGAAATATCTCCTTTGGCTAACATCCTGGCTGTCTGTAGGGGAGCAATAAATGAAGGCGTTTTCTGTTTCAGTTTATTTTCATTTTTGGAAGTGGGCTTAGATAATATTAGTATTAGTTGGGACTCTTAAAAGCATTAAAGGTAACAAGTGTGCTATACACATCAGGCTAAGTAACCATATAACTAATCAACTATACCTTGTACTAAACTTTGTGGAGCAGATATTTACCACTTCAACAGATGTTTTTAATTTTTGAGCCCAATGGAAACTTTGAATCATATAAGTTCCTTCCCAATGATATGTAGTCATGATTCATTCCAGGCAAGTCTTTTAATGCAGAAGCCAAACCTACCGTTCTACCACTAATCATTTATAAACATTTTCTACTAAATCCTTCACCCTTCCCTTGGGAACAGGGAAATTCCTGTTTCTACTTGTTTCTTCTTTCATCTGTGACCAGATGAGGAAATATTTCCTTAACACGAACAGCATAGGGCTTAGCCAAAGGTGAGTAACTCTGGGCCAAGATGGTTAAAGTTGATCAGAAGTCACTGTGTGAACAGTTCACAACTTGTGACAAAGCTGCTAAAGAGGAATTTCTTAATGCAAACCTGTCCTATGGGGCTATCTTTGATCTGATGGTGTGTGGAGCCTACAGCTACAGATGGTTAAGAGTTGTAATTTACTCCGAAAAATGTCTAAATGTATGGAGAACTGCTCAGAGGTTCCAGTGAGGATGCTGGCCCTTATTAGGTCAGTTTCTGTGTGTGGGAAGTACAGGAATTGTTGCTTTTCTTATGGCATCACATGTCACTGCAATCAAGTCACTGGTTCCTCTTTTAGGCGCTGTTTCACCCCAACAGTGGGGCAGCTGGAAGTTATGGCGCCCTAGAAACAGTTCGTCTAGGGCAATACAAGGCCTTTTACATCACTGGTAAGACTCTGTCTTTCTATCCTACCTTCTCTCGGCCTATTCTTCAACAGAAAGTACATTTATCAGGACAGTAAGATTCATCTCCCAGCCCCCTTCTATTTACACCCACAGGCTCTATCCCCTGTGTTTACTCCATTGATTTTCCTAGACTAGAATTCCTTCTGAAGCTGTAATTGACTCTTACTGGGGTTCTGTGAGATGAATGCCTCAACAGCTCCCTAAGCAACTTGTGCCCCTCACTCTGTCGCCTTTAACCACAGGCTACTAATGGGCTCTATGTTTGTTCTCTGTACTCACAATTATTCAGTGTGATCCTTCTATTCTGCTCTGTCTCATAGCCAGTTTAGAGCTTTTTCTTGCACTCCTGAAGTCCTCTTTCCCTATAGTTCCATTTTATTCTTACATTGTAAATGGATGAACACTAGGTAGAAGCCTAGAGACGTTTTTAGAGTGCAATTTACTTAACAATAGCCTGCATCAAAAATAGACTCTTAGAGGTCTATTTAGAAAACCACACAGAACTCTCTCTGTGCCTTTTGGTTCAGTCATTAATTGTCCCGAACAACTATTTAGGAATCAGGGGCTGAATCAATCTGGATGTCTAATCTCAGATACATGAACTAGCTTCCAATTTGGCCTAGCTCTTATTGAGCTTTTAAAGTAATTTTAATTAAGTGCAAAAATGACTGTTCCTAAGTCTGTTGGTGGATACAGAGGCAAATGCAAAAAAGCATTTCTGGTATTTCTCTCAAGTGGTCTAAGTTGAAACTTTAATGTCAGAACTTCATTATGATAGTCTCAAAACCTCGGACTCACGCAGGTAAGACATCTATTATACTTCCACATCAGATACATGAAACCATTCAAGATGTATGGCGCCTCTGGCTTACTATTAAAGCTTTGCCACCTAGTCCTTAGCTTCATAAAAGCTGATGCTTAGATGAGCAGAGGTGTCCAAACATGCGGCTCTCAGGCTGCAACACTCCTGAATGTGCCTGAACCAGATTAAAATGTAATTCCTATCTGATTTTAATGTACTGGTGTATCGATAAAAAAGAAATATATAAATACAGTGTGGTTTTTCTAATTTAATATGCAGCCCACGGGGATCCTTATGTATGGTTTATTGGCCACTGTTTCTATTTGAGTTTGATACCGCTTCCAAAACATGTACGTAAAATGAGCTTTGTCCTTTTCAAAGATGTTACAACTGAAAACTACACTTATTCTGATGATGTTTCCTGCACTCAAAACATATTTGGAATTGTACCCTCAATAAATGAGGATTTGCCACCAGAGGATATCCACAAGAGGATGCTGTCGGTTGACAGGAACTCCAAAAGGCATACTAAACAATGCTATTAATCGTCTTCCAAGAACTTACTTGGAAGGGATAGTACTCACCTGCACATGTGAGTTCTGGCATGCTTGTTAAAAAACTTGAGGCATACTTACACACCATTCCAACCTCTGGAATTTTGCAACACTGAGCCAGGATAGCAGGATTTAATGGATTATTTTTCTTTACCTCCTCTCTAGGTGGTGCAAAAGCCTGTGATGGGAGCCTGGGACCTGAGCAACATCACAAACTTCCTCTTCTTTTCAATCTACAAGAAGACCCTGCAGAATGTGCACCTTTAGATAGCAGTAGTGCTGTCTACCAGGACATACTGCCTAAAGTCACAGAGGTTCTTGCTGATGTTCTTCAGGATATCTCAGGTGATAACACTTCAGTAGCAGATTATTCCCACGATCCTTCAGTGATCCCCTGTTGCAATGCACTTGAGATAGCTTGCCGATGCCAACTCTTGTAATTAGTCTCAGTGTTTCAGCCAGGGGAAAGACGGAATAAAAAAAACCATATGGGCTTCCAGATTTCAGTTTTCTGAGACTTTCAATTTTCTAGTCAGTATGGTTTTCAGAACAAAACCTGGGGTGTTGTTTCAAAACCACCATTAAGCATATTACATATGCTATTCTTTTTTTTCATGCCAGATTTAGAATAAACTAGTTCAGGTAAACAGCTGTTCCGGGCAGGGAGTTGACTCTGCAGAGATTAGAATGGTGCCTTCCAATTCCAATGGCTGATTCATACTAGTGTGTAGTCAGGATAAAAAAATCAGACCAATTGCTGGAGTATGAGGCCGGAAGTATTCATTCAGATCCTTCAATGGTCAAGATTCTCTGGGGTTTTTATTTTTTTTTAAATATATTTTTATTTATTCCATTAAACATTTCTCAATTACATTAAATTTTTCTTAACATTTTAAAAAAAAGTTTGAGTTCCAAATTCTCTCCTTCCTTCTTGCCCCTCTCCCATCCCTTGAGAAGGCAAGCAATGTGATATTGATTATACAAAACCTATTTCCATATTCTTTATGGTTTTTAGAAGCTAGAACTAGAGTCTCGTGGTTTCTGCAGTTCTTCCTGCTCCCCAAGCCCATAAAAAAATGAACAATTTATAAATGCATTGTCATGATTTTATTACTGATCTCCTCAAAAGGTAATAAATGTTTTTTTTCTCTAGTAGTTACTGTAAAAATACTTGTCTGGGTAAAATAGTGTGTGTGTGTGTGTGTGTGTGCACGCAATATACTGTACAAAGAAATACAATTTAATGAGATTTCCCCCTATAAATACATTTGCACACAGCACAAACTTTAAAAGGATGCCCCCCCCCCTTTTTTTTTTACAAAATTTTGATTACATACCAATATGGTCAAGTTAGCTTTTATACTGTCATTTTAAGCTATTTTTTGAATAATGTGCATATAATATAATTTTACCCAGTGAAAAACCAGGGCTGAGGAAAATATGGTAAGAATTTAAGAATATACTGTAGTTAAAAAAAAGTGGAGCACCTGGGGTTACTTCTTCCACCCAAACCACCCTGTGTCTGTCTCATACAAATTCAAATCCATTCTTCCACCTTGGTTTTTTTTTTTCCAAAACCACCTGATAAAGGGATGTGCTGAATTCTGAGGTGTGCTTCTCATCATGACTGCTTCGTTTTGCCCTTCTGACTTCCACGGCACAAGATTATCTACCAAAATCAAAACAAAATGTCCTTACTCTTTCCAGGAAGAGGCTGTTAAGCAGGGTGTGTTATAAAGAGATCTGAGCCCATGCAAAGTCAATTGGGGGACGGGACATGCTATGCTTGACTAACTGTTAGTCTATCCATACATTAATCCACACTTGAGACTATAGAAAAACTACCCACCTCATTCAGAAGTGGACTTTTAACAACTGATCTGGCACAATTGCAGGAAATTGTGACTATAAATGTACGCATACATTGATTCCATTTTAAAAGGCTCATCTTGGTTGTAAACAATGAATATACATTATTATTGAAACAATCAATAAATATCATTAAATCCAATTCTATCATCTTTAGCTATGTGGGCAAGATTCCACTAAAGAAACACTCAGATGTTTTTAGTAACTGATGATCCTCTTGGACATAACAGAGCCTTTCAAGGTGACAGCAGTTACCGATTCTGTATAGTGGGCCTCCATCCTGAAAAAGTAGCCTATCACTGGAAAAATATTATCTCCACAAGGATTAAAAACAGCTCCCCCCACCCCCACCCAAAGCATCCTTAGAAATCTAAGGAAAATTCAATTTTGTTATAGTAAGTTGCTAATTATGATCAATAAGAGATATATAAGCCAGAGAAAAATTTTTCAGGCCTCTGATCTCATTTAGGCCAGTCAGTCCAAATGCTCTCTGGATTAGTATCCTGCTATTCTAATTGCTGCCAATATTAAGCATATAGCTAATTATTATTCTTTAAGATCTTAAGCATATAATATAAAAATCATTTTATGGCTTTCTGAATATTAGTGGAGAGAATTAGTTATTATAGGCTAGGTTAACAGAATGGGAAAATGACTTCGCCTCTTGGAGGAGAATGTCTTCTTATTGTGCAGACTGAAGCACTCATTTAGGGGCTCCTAATGCTCACAGGAGGAAACTCATTCTCATCATCAAGACACACTGGTCCCGTTGCAAACTCATGTTCTGGGATAACCTCTCCTCGAAGCGCCCCGCCATCCTCGGAATAACCTGGAAGGCCAGAAAGAGAAACATGGGAAATGAAAAGCGCCAAACTGTCCCCCCTCTGGACACAACTACAGAAAAATGTGGGAAAATTGCAAAGTGTGATGCAACTTCCTGCCTTTGTATTGTTGGTGTGGATGCATGAAAGATCAAGCTGAAACATGCTACTCAAAACTCGCCAACTTGTCAGAAGATTAAAGCTAATTGTCAGGATGAAATGAATTTGATGTTTACCAAACATAAAGGGCATCACCTGGATGCCAAAAAATAACTAAGGAAAAGAAGGTTTTAGTAAACATCACCTTGAGAGGAATAAGCAAATGGTTAGAAGTGTCATATCCCATTGATTTGATTTCTGCTCACCTGGCACTGTTGAGGACAAAGATGTGTTGCCTGGTCTGGCTACGGTTGCTGCGTAAGACTGAGGTAATGAAGGCCTGAGGTCGTTTTCTTTATTCTCTTCTGTCTTTCCTGAGCCAAGCAAGCTAAATTTTATCAATTTAAGGAAAAAGAAAAAGGAATGTATTACATTTAAAATGTTTTCAAAGAAAGGACCGGGCTCTATAGACTCACCAGCACTTCTAGGATAGCATGAACTGAGGCTATATTAACCTATGAGACAGGCAACACAAATGTTAAAATAGCTAAGGGAAGCCTTAAAAATTAGTACCCAAGCAATCGAATTTGCTGTTTAAGATATGGTAGAAACCAAGAGAAAGTTTTATTATCATTCCCTTCCATAGTATAGGAATAGATCATACTGCACGTGGCTATAGAAGCTATTTAAGCACTAAAGAAAGGAATAAGCAGGAAAACAGACATTGTGAACGACTGTTAAACTCCAACTGGTGATTTCATTGGTGTGGGCACTTTATCTAAAGATACAGCTCACACCTTTGATTTAGTAAAAGGTCTTTGAGAGTCCCTGTGTCCAGGATAGAGGTGATCCCCTCTGAATTTAGGCAGGCTTGTCCTTGAATGGCAGACAAATAATCTATCACTAGACTTTATTTGAAGCCTTTCTGGCTCAGAAGGACTTTACCAGTGCTTGTGCTCCACTGGCATAGTTTCAAGAGCCCAGAGTCACCTACAAGGTGCCACAGGAGCAAATTTTAAACACTTGTGAAGTTTCTAAAATGGTAAATGAAAACTAAAGGATATATGGACTCAAGCCCACCCAACATTGTCCTACAAAGAGTCAGGTACTCAACAAACACCTATAATTGTTGATGGCAATAAACCAAGAGCCTTAAAATATATCACCTGTCTTAGAACCTACTTTACGGAGGCAGCTCTTCTAACACTTTTCAAAGTTTGTCATTTTGAAAACAAACATTTTTACCTGTGGGTCTTGATTAAGATACACTCTCCTCCATCCTGAGGGTCCAAATTATAGATGTAAAGTCGTCCATCAGATGATATGACTAACAGCCTTGGCAACTTCTGAATACTAAGAGCAAATGAAAATATGAAATTTAGTTGTGAAATAGTTGTGCAAACAGGTCACCTTTTGATGAAAAATCTACTGGGGTCATTGCTAACATCTGTTTTCCTTACATAAAGAAGTGCCACCGACACAACAGCTTCTTCAAAAAAGCTACTGTAATGAAATAGCAACATTAATTCATAAACAAGTGTTTTATTAATTCTTTCTGCATGATTGTGTGTCTGTTTTGGATGTTTAAAGGGGCAACATGCAAAGTTAGATCATCATCCTTACCAGGATAGTTATTTTGGTTCAGTGAACTGTTTAGTGAACAGGATCCTAAACTACAAAGTCTATTCAATCTCAATCCCTGTAAATCAGAAAAGGAAGAGGGCAATGCCATACATACGTGGAGAGGGTGCAGATGTTCTTCTGACCAGAGAAATTCAAACGCACAGTGGCAAAGGCTCTATCCTGGTTCATCATATCTGATACTTGAGAAGGGAGGTAGTTGGTAGCAGCCATGAACATCTTTCCCATGTAACCACTCCAGGTTGAGGGCTCTTCTGGCCCACTAGTGGGAACAATGCAGAAGCAATGACATGTCTGAATTGCAGGCATACGCACCGACCAAAGCACTAATACCATTAGCATGGACTTAAAATTCTGCTTCAAAAGTAAAAAGAAAAAAACCCCAAAAGACTAGAAGGTCAAAAATATTATTTGCTGCATTCAATGGGATGAGGTAAAAATCCATGGCTTGGTGCCATTTTATGGTAGGCCTGATTGTTCTTACATCAGGGGTTATTTGTCATTTAGATATGCCATGTAGATTCTTGGTTTAAACTGTTAAAAGATGTGTACTAGTACTAGATTCAATACTCGTACTGAAAAATCTGTATCCCATAGCAGAATAGGTTCCTGGGAGTGAATGATGAAAGAGAAAGAGTGAGAAAGTGTAAGAAGAAGCTGAAAGGGCCAAGGGCTAAGTCTTCTTGTACACCCAAATTTATGGAAAAGGCAGAGTATGTAAGCCCTATGAAGGAGATGGAAAAGAAATGGCCTAAACAGTTAGAGGAAGGGCAGGACATTAATGTCAGGGAGAACAAGGTAGGTGCAAGTTTCAGGAAGGAAGGAGTAGTCAGTAGTGTTCTCAGGATTCCCTAGATTGTTCAAATGCTTTCCTTTGTATCCCATTCACCAGAAACAGCAGGCATACAGGAAAAACCAGAAAAGACCCTCTAGTATGTGTCTTTGTGTCCAAGAGATACTTAACAAACAGAACCTCATATTTACATTCTACTTGCTAAGAAATGAAGGTATAAAAAGTGCTAAGATGCTTCCGACATTAACAAAACTCTGCAACTTCTGGCCTTGTCACCTTCATGGGCATCTCCTAAGTCTAGAACGACAGACCTTCAGGATCGTGACCTGTTTCCATAGACTATTTTATCAAATATAAGGGATATGTCATATTTCTGACTTACGGAAATAAAAGGGGGCTTTTATGCTAATCAAAGGCACTAACATTCACCAGTTAGGGACCAAAATATCTCCAGGCTAAATCATGCCTTTCATGTCTTTGAAAAATAAGGACTTGGCAATCAGGGTCACTTGCCTGGAGAGGAGTTTGAAGAGGGTGTGGCTTTACCCAACTCCCAGTGTGATACTTGCCTGGAGGTAAGGTTGTCCAGTTTGAAGATGTGCACTGTTTCTGTGTTGCTGGATGCACAGAGGAACTGTGAGTCCATGCTGAAAACTAGAGAGTTGATATTCACATACCTAGGAACAAGGGAATATGTTCATTAGTAAAGAAAGAGCTAGAGATATCACTGAAAAGCTAGATATACAACCAAGTCTTGTAGAAGGCAAAGATGTTAGTGACATCTGAAATCATCTTCCCTAAGTCCTGAATAACTAGAAATTACAAGGTCAAGTGATTCAATAAAAGGTTATGATCATGTCCAAAACAGCAGGAAGAGTCATTCTTTTTCTTACTGGCCATTAGAGGCACCTTGTCTGCCTGCCAGATGCTCTGACGCCTTTAAAATCTGACAGAATTCAAAATAACTGTGCTTTGCATCTCTCTTCTCATGGGATAAGCAGTATTCTGCATGGAACCAGCAATACTACTTTTCTATCTTAAGTGGATGACATTAATAATTTCTGTGGGTTATGTACTCAGTCTCCTTGGATCCCTTCTTGCCAACCCCTCATATGCACACACCAGATGAGGCTCCAATAGCTGGATAATGATCAGTCAAAGTAGCTTCTTGGTTTTTGATTTTGCTAGGCACTGAGTGGAGCCTCTGAGTATAATACTTGGTTACATTTGTCCATTTCTCACATTCTCTAACAGAGGAGACACATATATTCACACCTCTCACAGGCTACTCGGCTTCCAGTTATTCCAGTGCATTATCCCCAGGTATACTTTAAAATAGATACCTCTTCATTCCTCTCCTAAACTCATAGAGTTTTTGCCCTTCAGGGACAGAAAACACCCGGATGACTGTGCCCTGGGAGAAAAAAACAACAAAATTACCATTTCATAGCCATTAAGGGTTTTGCAGAGATATTTTTCCATTTCTGTTGCTTATTAACATCCCCTTTTGAGGCAGGTATACAAAATAAAGCCTTTTTATCACTGGGGCTATACACATTGATTCCCAAGTGACTTTCCCCAAACAAGCCTTGCATCTTTCTTGCACAAAGCATACCTTTTCTCACTCAACTGTTCCTACATCTAGAATGTTCTTCATCTCTACTTGTGGAAATCTGAACCATCTTTCAAGGCTCCTAAATGCCATCTCTTCTCTGAAGTCTTTCCTCATTCCACTGCTAGAAGTGAGCTCTCTCTCTCTCTGAACTACTAACATGGTATTCCACTACCACTCTTATGGTACTCATCACATACTTCCCTGTATTATAGCTTTTTCACAAATGGCTTAGTTCTTCTGCTCAATTTAAGTAGATTCCCCTGAGGGCAGGGACTGTATCATACTCATGCTCCCCATGCCCCCTTTCCTAGAGTAGGCATTTAATATATATTTGCAGGATGAATGAATTTATTTGTTGAATGTGATATGACATACTAATACTAATACTTCATCCTGAAGCTTATCCTTGGCAGGATCAGATAGATGCCAGTCACAATGTAGCAATATGAATGAAGTTCAAGCAGTGCCACAAAATTTCCTCTCTGCATCACGCCCCCCCCCCCACTTTGGAAGAAGAAGAACTAGGTAACAGGTGGTCATACACACTCACTTTCTCAGAAGCACTGGCAAGCTTGGATCCCACAGAGTTGAAGGTGATGGCAGCAAGTGGACCATCATGGGCAGGGATTGTGCAGACTGTTTTCTGTTAAGGACAAGGAACAAAGGAGATTTATTTAACTTAGGGAGAAGGCAGAGACTTCTTTTCCTTCTTCTTTATCTCAGATTCTCTACCTACATTACTGTACTTCCTCTGTCATTCTCCCCTCTCACTCAGGCCACACACACATAAAACTAATCCTTCATCATTACTTTCATAAAAGGAAGTGGCAGCAAAAGGAAAGAGTGCATACCAATTCCAATCATAATCCTATCCCCTTTCCTGCCTTCACACAGATGGTCATCCAAGCAAGCCAAATGACATTACTGAATAAAAGTGGATCTTTTCTTAGGTATGCCATTGTCTCTAATCTCAGGCTGTTCCCAAAGAATCACTGCTATGCTCTGTAAGCCCTAAAAGAAGGAGATGTTAACAGGTATACACTGGCCAGAGTTATGAGAACTGCATAACAAAATATCTCCAACTGACAAGCAGCCTGCCCACTGGTAGATGTCAAAGTTAGCTTCTCCCTTTGCCTCACAGTTATATTTGATTAACGGCTGCTTGGTTGGCCTTTTGTCTCTGGCTGCCGCCTTCCCCTACATACCTTACCCCACTAGAGTGGCCAGGGAAGTGTAAAGAGAAATATTTTCTGCTTTCCCCCCATAACTGTTTGCCTCATTTATTAGCAGGCTGGTGGTTATATTCACATCTGGAAAATTCAAGTTACAGTCTACTTACCAGAGTGTTTCCATCATAAAGTACAATCTCCCCAGTAGTCAAGCTTCCAGGGTAGGCAAGGTAAGAATTGGAATGGTTAATAGATAGGGCACACAAACCTGGTAACGAAGATAGATTGAGAATGGAAATAAGTTAAGTTTTAAGCAGCAATTTAAAAGACTAACTATAGCATCACCTACTGGTAAATGAGGAAAAGTGCTCTGGGGACCGCTTCCTTTGTTTATTATTCCAACCAGAGGCTTAAAGAAGTGAATGCCCCAGGAAAGAACTCAGTGTTTGCTTAACTTTGGCCATGAGAAACAAAACTGATCTTTTTGAAGCTAAGCAATTAGATTTTGGAATTTTAAAAAAATGCTTTCAAATTCCATCCCCAGGGGCTCTGAAACAGCACCTGCTGCCCTTCCTCATTCTTCTTCAGTTGCATTTGTTGGTAACAAACAGATCTCTTGTAACAAGTCCCTGGTTACAAGCAATTAAACATAACTAGCTGGTGATCTCAAAATGGAGCCTGATGTAGTAGAGGGGAGAGTCTAATGAGAGAGATTGCTGATTTCTAAGACCAAATGTTGTGCTATGATAAGAACTGGGCAATTTCATGGGCATAAAAAGTTTCTTAGAAGTCTGTGTTTAAAGAGGCCATACAGACTACCGAATGTGATGCAGCCAAGGCATTGGATTAAAATAATTTATTTTTATTTACATCTAGTAATTTTTTTTTTAAATTAAAGGTATATAAAATAGTGATTGGAGAGCTGGCTTCAGGGTCAGGAAGGTTGCTGGGTTCAATTTCAACACTGGACAAACATACTGGCTATGCAACATGGCATATGGATGGTCACTGACTTGGAGTTGGGAAGAACTGGGTTCAAATTCTGCCTCAGGCACATCAACTGAGAAGTCACGACCTCTCTGTGTCTCAGGTTCCTCATCTACAAAATGAGGGGGTAGGAGGTGGGGTTGGACTTGATGGCCTCCAAGGTTCCTTCCAGTTTTAAGTCTATGATTCTATGATCTAGGCCAAGACACAAATACTTAGTGCCCCATGGAGACTATATATGTTGGAAAATGGGTGCTGATCTGCTTTGATAGAGGACCTTTCCTTATCCAGAATTCCCTATGCCAAAAAAGACACAAATCTAGTAAAAAAACAAACCAAAACAAAATTCGGAAGTAGTTCGATTTGAAGTTGGGGTATTCTTACAACAGGCTTTTACGACAGAAGTTTGTATCACATCATTGAATTCAAGAAATTAGTAAAGACAAATTCCTCCCTTCCCCTCAACCATCCAATGTGGATTTTGAACTGTTTAGAAAAAACCTAAATAGGTGGCTTGGTGGTGCAGTGGATAGAGTGACAGGCCTGGAAGTGCCAGGAAGATCTGAGTTCAAATCAAGCCTCAGACAATTACTAGCTGTGTGAGTCTAGGCAAGTCACTTAACTCTTTTAATCTCAGTTTCCTCATCTGTAAAATGAGCTAGGAAGGAAATGCCAAATCACTTCAGTATCCTTGCCAAGAAAATCCTAAACGGGTTCATGAAGAGGTGGACCATAACTGAAACAAACTGAAAAACAACAAATAGGCGGGTGAGAATGAACTTGTTTAGTCATTTCGAGGCCATAGCTAACTAGTTAGTTGGCTGCCTATGATGAGGATTAATGTCAAGTTGATTTCCTAGAAAAGTTTACAGAGTAAAATATACCCCCAATCTACTAAAGAAAATGCAAACACGGAAAATTAAGTTACACACTGATTTGAACCATGGCCTCCCCTCCACTTATGTCTGGCAATAACAAATTTCATAACTGTTCTTATTACCTACCAGAGCTCAATGGCAGGAAAATAGCTAAGTTGGGCCCTGGGATCTAAGTTACATGCAGTGGAGGCTCTGCAGTAGTGCTACTGCCCACTCCTGTTACCGGGAGGGTTCTTGTGCTTATCTTAACAAAGAAACCACCCAGTTTTGCTCTTGGAATCCCAATCATTCTTCTGATTCATATTACTGGTAACCCAAAGGCAACTGAAAGGGAGAGCAGAGAGGAAAGGGATGACATTTGAGGACGAGGAGGGAAGAAAAGGGCTTCAAGCATGGAGTGAGATGAGTTTGTCTATGGTGGTGAGTTTGTATATGGATATGAGATAAAGTTGGAAACTATGAGGATAGAGGTCAGGTTTTGGAAGGCCTTAAATGTTAGGCTAAGGAATTTGGGTTTTGTCCAAAAAGGCCACTAGGCCTATTTTGTTAGTAGGCCACTGAAAGTCACTGAAGGTTATTAATGTGGGAGTAACCCATTAAAAAAGGAGTGTTTCAGAAAAATTAATCTGGTAGTAGGTTACTATGATGGATTAGAAATGGAAGGGACTAGAAGCAGGTTGCTGTCCACTTTGTAAAAGTAGTTTTAAGAGAGTAGCATTTCAAACAAAAGTCCATACATAATTTCCAAATTCAAAGGATAAAGTAACAAGCAGCCTTTCCAAGGCAAGAGCAAAATAATAAGCCTTTCAACTAGGACAAAATTAAGGACTGCTGTGCCAAACCCTTTGTCTGTCAAACCACAGGAGGTAACAATGTTCCCTAGGCAGAGGCTCTAATAATGAAGCCACTGCTCCAAAAGTCACTGAAAGAATGTAATGCGTGTATGAACACTTAAAGTGGACTGTCTCAATACTAGGCTGCTCTTACACAAAAATACACTCCAGACAACATATTCTACACTAGGCTAAGCATTAATAGCTTAAAGTGATACAGGGTGTTAAAGTTTAATTGCTTAAACTGCACTAAGACTTTTGGGACAACCTGTATAGTGCTTTATAAATATTATACTATTTAATATTCCCAAGAACCCTGAGTTAGGCTGTTTATGTATTACTATGTAATACATATGTATTATGTAATTATGTAATTATGTAATACTATGTATTACTGAGGGTCAGAGAGTTTAAGTGACTTGGTAACATAGCCAATAAGTAGTATACTTGGAACTTATGTCCATGTTGTCTTACTTTAGAAGTCCAGTATAGCATACTTTCCATTATTCCAAATTTCTGTCAATTTTATTTCCCCAGAAGAAGATTGGCCAGTTTTTGGTAGAAGCTTACATCTATACTTTTAGAGTCTGCTTTAAAAATGTACCTGCCATAGCCTTCATGGTGATATCAAAGGTACATAGATAAGCCCAGTTTTCCCAAGGGAAACTCAAATACCTGAAAAGCCTCACAGAAAGACCAAGGGTGAGTCAATTTTTAAAAGAAACAAATCACTTCCTCCACTCAGTTCAGAATTGCACAGCTCAGGTAAATACAGAAGTAGGAAAGGTGGGGAGAGGGGTTGAACCAAGAGAACAGCTGAAACCCAGGGGAAGTTCCTAGAGGCAGGGAGAAGAGGTGAACCACAGTTAACTGCTGCAAATGTACCTGAAGTCACCCCACACTCTGGACCAAGGGCACTGCTAACCTGTACCAACCAGTAACTGAGTGCCTGAAGCCAGATCTTGATCCTAGCCTATAAGAACAGAAGAGAGAGACAGAAGCAGCTGTGACAAGGCTTTTGTGCAGGGGGACAGGGCCTGGGTGAGCACTCCCCTCTAAGCACTGATAGTCATACTAGAAGGCAGTGCCAAGTTTATGTCTGTATACAAGCAACAGGAAGACTATGAAGAAGGCTAGAGACCAACATGGTCTCCAAGAACAGACTGAGCCTGTCAGAGCCACACCAGGGACCAGAACTAACTGAAGATCATGGAAAGTGGAAAAACAGTTAAGGCCTAAACCTACATGGATGCACCAGGAAACTAAAACAAAATCCACGAACTGAGACAGAGGGTGAGGACAAATACCAGCCAAAAATCTCAATCCAAAAACTCAAGCTGATAATATAATTAAATAGGAGACACTAAACACAATGAAGAAACACTATGTAAGGTAAGAGAAGCCCAAGAAGTAAATTTAAAAGAAGAGAATAACCCTAGAACAACTAGAGAAGAGCTTCAGAGGGAAAAAATGGCCTGGCCACAAGTACTAAAAAAGTAGCTGGAAGAAATAATCTAAAAGGGAAAAAATAAAATTAGGAATGAAGTGAGAGTTGGGGAGAAAAAAAACTGAAAGCAGACTAAAAAGATTAGAACAGAAGGTGGAAAACCTTCCCCCAAAACTGAGAAATAGAATGGAGCAAACAGTACTAAATAATTCCATGAGACAACAAGAAATATTGGAATAAAGTTAAAAGGTTGAGAAATGAAAGAAAGTAAGATAGCTATTATTAAAAACAACTGACCTGGAAATCAGGTCAAGGTGAGATAATGTAAGATTCAGACTCCCTGAAAACCATGACCAAAGAAAAACCCTGGATACTGTATTTCAAGACATCATAAAAGAAAATGTCTCAAGATGTATTAGAACTAGAAGGTAAAATGAAAATAGGAAAAAAACCCACCAGTTACATTCTGAAAGAAGCTCCAAACTAAAAACAGCCAGGAATGCCATAGGAGAGTTCAAGTATCAAAGAACCACAGTCAGGATCATACAAAACTTAAGCAGCAAATACAATGAAATAGAAAGTCTTGGAATATGATATTCTAAAAGGCAAAAGGTAAAGACTTAGGAGCAGTGAAAACTTACCTCGCGAAACAGTATAATCTTACAGGGGAAAAAAATGGACTTTCAGCCTTTCTAATCAAAAGACCAGAGTTGAATAAAATCTTTGAAATGAAAACAAAGGAAGCTAGAGAAACCTGAAAATATAAATATTTTTGAGCAACTAGAATGGGCTAAACAATGATAAAGTGCTTACATTTTAGTAGGGGGGAGAAGAGACAAGCATCCCAGTTGTAGATTTATTGTGTTTTGTTCCTCTGGGGCCTTGTTCCAGACTTTCAGGAGTTCAGAACAAAGCCCCCTCTACGGGTGGCTCATCCTGTGACTTCTTTCAGTACCTAGGTTCTTCTTGCCTGGAAAAGGCTATGACCCCTGCAACCTGCTCACCCTGGAATGTTCCTCTTCAAAGCCCACCCCCTCCCCTTCTTCCACCGGCAAGTTTCTCCTGGAGCCTACATTTTGTGTGAAGGCTTAGGCCAGCCTGCCTTCATTCTCCTCCTGACCCTGCGCCTTACTTTCTGGTTTTCAAAACCATGCTTTCATGCTGGCTACCTTCCATCTAGGTTTGGGGAATACCCAGGGTGAGCAGGGATGACCTACATGAAGATTCAGCTAAGGAGACTAAGAGGGAGAATGATGTGTAGGAGGAGGAGAAGGAGAGAACAGTGTCATACAATTCTAGAGAGGAGTGAATAACAGTGTCAAAGGTCGCAACGAGGTCAAGCCACATGAGCGCTGAGAAAAAACCGCTAGATTTGGCAATTAAAAGACCACTGATAACTCTTGAGAGAAATGTTTCAGTTAAATAATGAAGTCAGATGCCAGACTACAGAGTCAAGAAGGGAGTGAGAGAAAAGGAAGTGGAAGCACTGATCATAGTTAGATATTATCAAAAGCAACTGACCAGGAAAACAGGTCAATGAGAGATAATTTAGGAATCATACTCCCCCCAAATCCTGGAAACCGTATTTCAAGAAATCATAAAAGAAAACATCTTAAATGTATGAGAACTTTCTCAAGAAGAAATAAGGAAGAAAAAGGAAGAACGTATTATTTTGCATAAGGGAAATGCTTAAGAAGAGTACAAACATGAAAAAGAGATGGGGGACGGGCATCTTATGACCTCACTCTTATCTGTCCAGATAAAGGATATACACAGAGAGTTTCATTAAATTCAGAGACAGGCAGCAACAGAGCAAGGGGAGAGGGAAAGAAGAGCCAAGGAAAGAACAGTCACATACAAAAGAAACTTCAGCTTTGGAGGACAGATTATGAAGTGAAGATTAAAATGACAGAAAAAAGTGTAAGAAACAGATATCAGGGTCTTTGGTTTGGTGAATAAAGGCAGTGCAGAAGAGAACAACAGACCACTTCAATTATACATTTCTAGTGTTGAGATTTCTTTTCTTTTTCCACCCACCTCCTTCTTTATAAAAAAGGGTCCAGGAAGAAAAGAAAAAACATAAGATATGATATGGGAAAATAACAATCATTACAGTGAATGTGAATGGGATGAATTCACCTATAAAACAAATGAGAATGGTAGAATGGATTAGAAAGTAGAATCCTGTATTATACTGTGTATAACATTCAAGCCACAGAATATTTTAAGTCTCACCCATTATTTCCAGCAGTTTATGACATTACGTTCTTTGTGGTTATGGGTTTTCATGGTCTTCATAATTAATTATTGCTACAACCCACAAAAAATAAGCATCCTTTCTACATATTGTCAACAAAATCCAGCAAGAAGAGACAGAAAAAAATTCCATTCAAAATAATTGTATAATGTGTAAAGTACCTGGGAGTCCTCTTACACATGGGAAATAATAGGGATAAAACTATAAAATGCTTCTAACTGAAATATAGATGCGAATAATTAAGAGATTCATGATTGGGATGTAGTAGTATAATAAAAAGGAAACTATCTAAATTGATTTAGAAATTCAGACCCCTATCAATCAACTACCAGTGGATAACTTCATAGAACTAAGCCAAAGAATAATAAAATAGAATGATAATAACATTTTTCTATTTCATAAGTCATTTAGAGGCACATAAGATCAAGAATTTCAAAGGAAATAATGAAAAAAAAATGGAAGGAGGCAAAGCAGCACCAGATCTTACACTACATTATCACCGAGTAATCAACAGAAATAATTTGATATGGTTAAAAAATGGAAAAGTCGATCAATGCAACAGATTAGGTATATAAGATATACAAATATTGTTCTAAACACTCCATGATACTGATGGGGTGCTTGTGCTTGGGGTGCCTGTGCTTGGACCCTAATTCTAACAGCCTCTGCGTGGGTGTCTGTGCCTGTGGCAGAATTCCAATTTCAGAACACATCTAGTTCTCAAACATATTCTTTCCCAGGCAGTCTTTCTATAGCTAAAGGGCAGTGTGCCCCCAAATTATCTCTGCTTCTTCCTCAGTAAGCAGCTATGCCCAATTATAGATTGACTTAGGATGCTGATAACTGACTATACACTGAGTCTAACATGTATCCTAGACATAGTCAAATGTATACTCCCTTACATTAATCTTGTCTAACAAGACACATGATGGAATCCACCTGGATATTCCCAGTCAGTTGTGAACTTTTGGTGACTTAGTAGAATTTCACAGGCAAAACCACACCCTCGGGTAGTCCCTCATGGGCTATTTCCCAGTGAACTCGGGGTAAGATACCTTCGCAGTAGATACAAAAAGTGCATGTTCCTTTAAGAACTGACCACCCCTTAATCACGCCTAAACCACTCCCTGATCCCACCCCAAAACACCTAATTGACAGATTTTATCCCTAAATCTTGTACTTAAACTTTCCCTGTAGCCCTGTATGGTTGCAGGTTCCCTAAGAACTCTTGTCAGCTTTATTTATGTAAAGTGTAATAAATCTTTGCCTCCCTGACTTAAAGAATGCTTGGGTCTGCGAATTCATTCCAGGTGGCCTTGCCTTGGGAACTTTGGTTTGGGATTTCTACATCCCTGGGTTCATTTCTCCCTCAACAATACAAAATACTGGAGTATGGACTCACTGCTTAACAAAACTACTGGGAAAACTGGAAAGTAGTTTGGGAGAAATTAGGCTTATAACATCTTCCATTAAATTCTATAATTCTATAATAAGCTCCAATTAAAACAATTCTGGGGTTCTAATTCATACTTATCAGATTGACAAAGATGACCAAAAAAGAAAGCAAAATGACACAAATATTTCTGTTGTTTCTAGTGTCATGAATCGATCCAATCATCCTGGGTATTATATCCAAAAGTTATTCAACTGTGTATGTATTTCCAAAGAATCCAAAGACAAAGGAAAGTGAGTCATATGGACAAAAATATTTATAGCAGCACTTTTTGTTGTAATGAAGATCTAGGACAAAGCAGGTGAATATCAGCTGGGGAATGGCTAAAACATTATGATATATGACCATAATGGAATATTATTGCACTATTGCTATTGTTCAGTTGTGTCAGTCGTGTCTGACTCTTCATGATCCCATTTGGGGTTTTCTTGGCAAAGATACTTGGAGTGGTTTGCCATTTCCTTTTCCAGCTCATTTAGATGAAGAAACTAAGGCAATCATGGTTATGTGACTTGCCCAGGGTCACACAGCTTGTGTCTGAGGCTGGACTTGAAATAAGTTCTTCTCGACACCAGGCCTTGAACTCTATCCACTATGCCACCTAGCTGCCCAATTATTGTACTGTAATAAAAGCAAAACGGATGGATTCTGAGAACTGATGCAGAGTGAAATCAAAGAACCAGAAGAATTTAGACATTAACAATAAACTAATGCCTCCCACTTCTTGGTGAAGAGGTGGGCTGCAGGTATAGAATGAAAACAGCATATTTTCAGCTATAACCAATACAACACAAATGTCTTTTTCTTGATTACATTTCTTTGTTACAAGGGAGGTCTTATATTTTGGAGAACAGGATGGGGGGAGAGTTGGGATGGGGGAACAGTGATAGTGATGTGGGAGGGAGGGGGAAAGCATTAATTAAACATTTAAAAATACCCCAAAAGATAACATTAGAATGTTCAGAAGGGGACAAAGATAAGGAAGGTAATACGGGTATTGCCATGTTAAATTTATATATGTTTTAAAGCTGTATTAATAGATTCACGATTTCATATACAATTCTCTTTTTCTGGCCTCCTTTCAATATGGAAATGTTTGTGTTTGGCGATGACTTTTAAAATTCACAATCACATAATTTTTAAGGGCACTCCATTCCCCCACATACATCTATGTAAGAGTTATACTAAGATTTATCTGCAGACACCTTAAAAATGAGTTAATACTTTAGCTGACAGCAAGTTGAGAAAGAGTGCCTCAGAATAATACTAATAGTAATACTAGTAATAATATTTTAATCACCTGTACAATAATCCACAGAATATTAAATATAAAAGAATAGTAGCAAGACAGTAAATTGTCCCAAGACCGTTTCTACCTGAATCTCACTGAAAAAGATGAAAAGAACAAGATAGCAAGCAATAAGGGGCTCAGGCAGTGGATAATCAGCCTTGGAATCATTAAGATTGGATTTCAATCCCATCATTGACATATACTTATTAGGTGTCCTTAGACAAATCACTTACTGTTCCAGGTCACTACAAGAATAAAAATTGAAGATATGCATTAATCGGGGTGGGGTGGGTAATTCTTCACAGTGAATTTCCAACAACAATTAAATCATCAGGCCAACCTAAAAACAAAATCTAACAACAATAATAAACCATTCCCATTTATACAGCACTTCAAGGGCCAAAGAACTTTCTTACAACTCTGTGAGCTATTGTTATCCCTTTTATATAGATGGGTTTTGTTAGTGTTAGAGTCAGAACTCCTACCAACTTCTTCTGACTTTGAGACAGCATTCTTTCTATTACCATTGTCTAGAAACAATGGGCCAAGACAAACCTCACCCATTTTACAATTCTGCCTGGTAATAAGGCAACCAAAATCACTAACACTTGTGCCAATCTCAATGAAGGCACTAGAAATTCCAAAATGACGTAAATTGACTTTTAGACTAGGTCCCACACTAAACCGACCTTCTGTTGAAACAATTTTAGATCATGTGAAACTGAAAAACACACCTTTTTTTTAGGCTTAGACTAAGAAAATTGTACCAGTGTTCCTCCTCTGCCAAATTTCACCAGGAATTGGGCTTCAATATGAGTTGCCAGTTGGTATTAGGTAAAGAAATGACAAAAATTTTCTTAATAGTAAAGTGTTATTTCACTGATATTAACTATAATCCACTTGGCAGAATGAGGACCAGAATACAGGCCTCTTGGATTCCTAGAATTTTTAATTTACACCATATTTTTTCAGGCAGTTTAACTAATTATTAAAGACTTCAATATGCATCACCAATGTCTATCAATGACCAGCTAAGAAAAGGAAGAACTTTAGCTTCTGATACAAAATGACCATTAACAGTTTACCACATCTATGGAGGGTGAACAGATGCTGGAACAAAACGACTACTGGCCTGGTTTAGCATATATATTTCTACATGGATTGAGTTATTCTGTCAATATTCCATGAAAGGTTGTGAGTTCCGTCATGGTTGCAGAGTTGGCAAATCTTTCGGATGGTTTATGTCTCTAATTGCTTAGAGTAAGCACTGCTGCACTGTCAGGAAATTGAGTTTTCTTGTGGCTAAACAGCTTAAAGGAAATCATATGCAATCTTTGACACAACAGTCCAAGGCATGACATTATCACAAAATTAAAGAAATTAACAGTTATATCAGAAATGGACTGAACTTGCAGTTTTATAGTCATCATTTCTGAGTTGTTAACTAAACCCAAATGACATTAGAAATGTTCAGTCCTAATTATTTAGATGAATGCTCTTCAATCTGCCATATGAACCAACTAGGAATTAGAACATAACGATGAGGTTCTCTGAGCCAGTCTTCTTATAATTTCACTGGAAGATGTCAATAGATTGATGACTTCATTTGTGTGGCTAACTCCATTAAATTTAAATTTGCCAACTCTTCACATCTTGAACAGATGTTTTTGTGATTTTAAAAATGTAATTGAATTTAACTGTTTTCAATGAACACAAATTGATTTTTCCTCCTGCCTTCCATCTTCCACTGGAAAAACAAAACAAAACAAAATCCTCATAACTAATATGTAGCATAAGCTGAGCAAATTCCAGCACTGACCACGTCCAAAACATAAGTCTTACTTTGTATCATCATGTCTTTGTCAGAAGGTGGACAGTATGCTTCATCATTAGTCCTCTGGAACTGTAATTGGTTATTGTACTGATCAGAATTCATAAGTCTTTCAAAATTCTTTTTTCTTTACGATGTTGATTCGCTTACAGGAACTGTTCCAGTTCTGCCCATTTTTCTTTATATCAGTTCATGCTATAACGGATTCTTTGAAATAGTCTTTCTTTCACCATTTCTTATAGCATATAACACTAACATATATATTTACTATAATTTGTTTAGCCATTCCCTAATTAGTGGACATTCCTTTAGAGTCTGATTTTTTTTTTAAATCTCGTTAGTTTGTTTTGCTTTCTTCTATTTGCTCTTTGGTACTATTCTCCAGCTAACCTCCACCCCCATCTCCACTTGTTATTGCCTGTTGAGTTTGACACATTTGATAACAGTATATTTATATATTTCTATGTCAAATTCTGTTCCATTTCAGATAAAAGTGAGGTTCATCTGATCCCTGCTCCCTCTCTGCCTTTTCCTCCATATTTTTTATTTTCCTTCTCAAACACTCCAATTATGAGAAATAGCAAGTCTCCCTCCCCACTTTCCTTCCTCTTTCCTTTCTATACAAAGAATATCTTTTACCATATCTTTTCTTTCCTCTCTTTAAACTCTCAGAATAGAACCAACCCACTCCCAGGTCCTCCTCCTTTTTCCCCCCTCAAAAGGGGAGTTGGGGGAAGGGAGGATAGATAGGGTAACAGAAAGAAATTAAGGTCAGTGAGGCATCTTCTCTTTTAAAAAAAAAAGCAATGAAGACGGCGACCAAAAAGACGCAGCACAGACACAAAGGTGTAATATCGATTAAGTTGGGTGTCTTTGGTTGAGTCTTATTAGGTACTAAGCCCCAGGTCCAAACCCCTATCTATTAGGTGCTAAGCCTATGTGGGTATGAATTGGTAACTAAGGTGGGACCAATGAAGGGAGGTCTGATTATATCTTTGCTCCCAAGTTGGCCCAAAACCCCTAACTACTAGGTGCTAAGCAGATGTGGGCGTGAAGCCCTCAAGGTCCTAGGGGCAGGAGCTAACTACAGAGCCAATAGTAAGAGCCTAAGTTCTGGTCGCTCAGATGATGTCTGATGATGGCTAAAGAGTGCATAAAAAGTGAAGACAGAGCTATTTGCTTAGGGCTCTCACTCTTGGTGGCTCGCTGATGTAGAGACTCCAGGCAGCTAAACTCTGGTAACTATGAATTGGGATTTGAATCAAACAAGGTCTGTCTGTTGATGTTTGTAATTTGTATTTGCTCTGAAGTTCAGGGTGCTGGCTTTTTCCCCTGAACTAAGTGAATGATATTCGTATGCTGGATTAAAGTAAGATTGTTAACACTTTAATGTTGCTTTCCTTAGTAAAGCAGATCAAAAGAACCTGGGCTTGCAGCATTCTGTGAGCTGGTTGTTGTTGGTTCTTTACCCCCACAGCAGCTGCTAGCCAAATTGTTGAAACAGATTTACTTTTAAGCTGTATAAAACAGGTCTGCAGTTTCATGCATAATCCTCATTTTCTGTTCTACTATGTATATAGAATATAAATTTTATTTGGTAAGTTTAAGTTCAGAACATTTTTTAAAGTCATTAAAATTCTGAAGACATTTGTTTTTTTCTCCCCCTACTAGAAAGTTAACAATATATCATCATATAGCTCCTTCCAACTGCACAAATAAATTTACCTTTCTTTAAACTCTTAAGTTTGCATTTCTAATTTCCTACTCAGCTCTGGTCTTTTCACCAGAAATGCATTAAAGATCTCTATTCCAGTGGAAGTAAAATTTTTTCCTTATAGGATTATACTCAGTTTTGCAAGGCAAGTTATTCTAGCTATAAGACATTATCTTTTGCTTTTTGGAATACTGTATTCTAAGACTTCTTCTCACTTATAGTTGAAGCTGCCACCTCTTTTGTGATCCTGACTATGGTTCCTTCATTCTTTAAATACTTCTTTTGGTATGCTTGCAATATATAAATATACATATGTATGCACATACATATTTTAATATGGGATTTCAGCTATGACATTCCTAGGACTTTTTCTTTCAAGAGGTTCTTTCTGGAGATGGCTGCAGATTTGCTCAACTTTGTCCTCTAGTTTTAATTTATCTGGACAGTTTTCATTTAGCATTTCCTGAAATACAGACAGTTCTCACTGTATGTAAGTGAGTATTTAAGTTCTACAGACCTCTACATAAAGTGGTTTTTATGTAGCAAATTTGTCCGGATATGAGGAAAGGAGAGAGCAGACCCCATGCCTATGGAGTGAAAGGGCTGTCATACAGTTCAAGGACACATGGGGGCAGGGGCTAGAGAAGCAAGAGCAGAAGAAGGACCACGTAGGGCCAGCCACACAGGGGCCTGGCCAGAACCAAGAAGAAAAACATAAAGGGAGGGCAGATACATGAGGGCCGGACATGGACACAGGAAGGGTGGAGGATACAGGATGAGAGGATAGGCGACACACAGGGGCCAGGGACAGGCACTCCATACCTAGTGAGAATGGAGAGAAAACAGGTGTGTAGGGGCCAGACATAGATAGTGAGTGGAGCAGGGCAAAGGTCTCCTTTCTTGCATTGGAGGTTTCAAACCAAGTTTGCCCCAATCTGGTGGTAGTGGTGGTGGTGGTGGTCTCTTTGTGCATCTATTCTTCTGCTTTCACTTGGAGGTTTTTTTTTTCTCAAAAGGGTTTTTATTTTATTTTTTTTTTGGTGGAGGTGGTGGGGGAGGCTGTGAAGCACCAAGCCAAGGGAAAGGAGTGGAGAGAGAAAACACAGTACTGTACAGTAAAGTTAACATAGGCGTTCTTTTGGAATGCATTTTTCTTTCAGATTTCTTTACATAAAGTCTAATTTGTGTAACGCAAATTTCCAAAAAGTGAGATCTGTATAGTACCCAGGCCCTCCCCCCATTTTTTAAAAATCACAGTTTTCAGGGAGTCCAACAGCTCTTAAATTATCTCTCTTTGACCTGTTTTCCAAGTCACTTTTTGATATCAGGTAGGTTAAAAAAAACTTCTGATTTTTATTCTATTTCTTGCTGTCTAGTAGAATCATTGATTTGTGTTGGATCTATTCTAGTTTTTAGGGAGTCTGTTACTTAGGTAAGGTTTACTACTTCTCTAAACCATTTATTAGCCCTCCAATTCCTTCCTCCAGAGTTTCCTTGCTTCATTTCTTCTAGGCATTCATGCAGTCCTTCTGAATATCCATTTTTAAAGTCTCTACTTGCTGTTGTTAAGAATTCCTTTTGCCTTTTTAGAAGAATTCTCTAGATCATAAATATACATATATATGTGTGTGTGTGTGTGTATGTGTATATATATATATATACACGTACTGGGTTTTGTTTTTTTGTTTGTTTAGTCATTTCTCCAGCTTCGATTCCTTAACTGGGCTTTGTGCAGGGGGCAAGCTTTGCTCCCTGCTCATCAGAAGTGGTCATTGCTGCTTGGTGTCATCCTAGTTCCCCTGGATTCCTATGCTGACCTCCATATTCCTGGGTTAGGTTTCCCTGGATCTTGGGATCATCTGGGCACTCTATGGCATCTTAAGAAAGAGTGGCTGGAGACTTTGGGGCCCCTATTCACCTGCTGCTCCATGGGGCTTCTCAGAGTCCCACCAGAGGGCTTTTTCTGGGGTGCCCTCACCTCTTGCTTCCTTGTGACATAGAGCCCTGCAGGTTTTATGTATCTCTGGTCACACTGGGAGGCTGCTGGCTTATTTACCTGTGTTGGCACTGGCCTTGCTGGTAGATCTCTTTCCTTCTAGCCATGGGATTCTAATTTGTAAGGCAGAAGAAATCACTAGTTTTTCAGTGTATTTCTTGATTATTCAGTCTGGTTCAAATTTTAGGTTTTTGCTGGAGAGTCATGTGGTCTGTCACCTTGGCTGGAAGTTTCTTGTAGTAATTTTCAGCTTTTCCATCTCCTTCACTCCTCATATCCTGTGGCCAGGCCCTGTTTATTCTGTGCCTCCTATACCCCTTGAATTTATCCCCTTGTTTAGACTAACCTATGTCAGATCCTTACTCTTGCCTGGACCACACCAAGAACTTTCTAGTTGTTCTTCCTGGCTTTGGTTCTTCTCTTCTTCAAACAAAATAATCTTCTTAAAGCACAGGTTTCACCACATCATTTCCCTGCTCAATGGTGGTTCCCTATTGCCTTTAATATAAAATAAAAACTCAACTTGGCAATTAACTTCATTTACAATCCAATTCCATCCTACCTTTCCAAATTTCAATTATTCACCTTTACAAATGCTATATTCCAGCCAATTTGGCCTGTCTGCTGTTTGTGGAACACTAATTTACCCCCCCCCCCTCCTCTTGTATATTCAAAGTGATAATAATGATAACATCAAGAGTAGACATTTATAACCCTATCCTGCCCAAGTCTAGGAAAGGCCTGTGATGTTGCTTGCTGTATGTGTGAAGGCAGATGACTATTGAACAGCTGTGGGTGCTGTGTAAGGTGGACACATTATAGAAGGAGTTCAAGAGAGGTGGTCAGACTTTTGAATGGTGGAATGGAGAATTCCCCAGAGCCACAAACATACGAGGAAGCTGGATTCGACCACGGCTCTTTATTCTCAGTGCCTGAAACTCTACAGATCCCCAAGACCAGACTCCCTCCGTGAGGTTGTCCTATCCTTAAGCTACCCCAGCTAGAGAATTCATTTGTATGAATTCTTTGGCCTATTCTAATCTATATAACTCCCCAATTTCTGTTTACTGCTTACTGTGATAAAGAGCTATTTATTTACTATTTATTATGGGCTTTTTTTGTAACCAGAATTTGGTGGGAGGGAACTAAACTGGAGATAAAAGCTAAAAGTTACTCTTCCCTTGAGAGCAATCAGGAAAACTGCCTTTTATTCTGAACCCCCCATATTCCCAGACTACAAATATTTGAGATGTAGAAGAAAGATACAATTTTAGCTTAATACTCCTCTTAGAGACGGGGAGAGGAGACCCTGTGGTGACTTAGTTCAACTTTATACTATTCTCTCTACTAGAGTCCTACACTCTCTTGTACTATCACTAATCCTGCCTTGCTAAATAGCAGCTTTGCCTCATTCCCCTCATCCCCTGCTTTCATGTGCTTACTGGGTCCACTACAAATTTATGGTAACACTATCACAACTTGATTCATTGCAGTAATACAATCCTTTTGCACCTTCCTGATTTGCTATCTCACTCATCAGAGAGGCTACTCCAAACCTTTTCATCCCTCTTCAAGCCTCCTTTGCTATCTTCTCTTCTACCCTCTCTCAGCTAAGATTCTTGCTAATTACTTCACTGAAAAGACTGAGGCCATTTGCCAAGAGCTCCCTCTTCTTTCCTCCTCCTCATCTCACATCCCCCAGATGGCTTCCCCCACTATCTCCTTTACCTCTGACTCACATGAAGAAGTGGTCCTTCTCTTCATCAAGGCAAACCCTTCTACATGCACTCCTGATCCAAATCAATTCCATCTTCACCAGCACATTTCTCTTCCTCCACCATCTCCACCTTCTCAATAATCATCACCCTCCCCTTCATTACACATAAATATGTATGTGTCTCCATTGTCCTTTACAAAAACCCCAAACCCTCCCTGGATCCTTGACCACTCATTCTCTTACTCTTCATATCCAATCTTTTGCTAAATATCCAATCATGCATCCTGGGCCATCTCCAATCATCCTGCTGAATGTCAGGCCACTGGACCCAGATGGCTCTGGAGGGGAAAGTGAGGCTGGGGACCTTGCACAGCCCTCCCTCCCTCAAATCAAAGCCAACTGCAAGTCATGTCATCATTTCCCTGATGTCATGGTCCTCTTTGAGAACGAAGGACAAACACAACGACAAATATCCAATCTGTTGCCAAGTTCTGTCAATTTTATCTTTATAACATCTACCAAATACACTTCCCTCTCTCCTCTGATGCTGCCACCACCCTGGTATAGACTCTCATCTCCTCATGTCTAGACTATTGCAATAGTCTGATAATTGGTCTGCCTACTGCACATCTCTCCTGACTCCTGACACAAGTCTCCCCTCCTTTCAGCTGCCAAAATGATTTTCCTAAAGTGCAGGTCCAATCTTGCTGGTATTCAGATTCCTTCATAATGGCCACCTAGTTCCAGTCTTCTTACATGTTAGACTTCCCTACATCTTTGATTTAGTGAATCTAGACTCACTGCTGTTCCTTGAATAAGACACTTCATCTCCCAACTCTAGGCATCTTCCCTGGTTGTCCCTCATGAACAGAACGCTCTCCCTCCATCTCTTCCTCCTAGCTTCCTTCAAATCCCAGCTAAAATCCCATCTTTCTCAATCCCTCGTATTTTTAATGGCCTCCCCTTTGTTGATTATTTGTAATTTATCCTGCATACAGTCATTTGTACATAATTGTTTGCATGTTGTCTCCCTCATTAGATTATGAGCTCCTTAAGGGTAGGGGCTGTCTTTTGCCTTTCCAAAAAAGGCAATGGTATCTCCAGTGTTTAGCACAAGGCCTGGCACACAGGAGGTGCTTAAAAGATATTTAATGACTGATTTACACTATATAAAGGGTGTCTGAAAAGTTTTAGCAGTTTTAAGCTTCAATATAGCTCTATATACAGCTCTTGTATGTACAATTTTTTGCATGTTACTTCCTCCATTAGTGAAACTCCATTTTAGCTCACTGCTGGAACAGAGAAATTCCCTAGAAAGGAACTGAATTCTTTAAGATTCTATTATCTTTTTCCCTCTCCTTGGCATACAAAACAGACCATCTCAAGTCTCTTTACTCTCATGAAAACTTTTGTATTTTTAGAGAATCTTTTTAAAAAAGCTAACAACTTAACAAGCTTTCCATATTCTGAGATGCTGCCAATACCAACTTCATAAAATCAAAAAAATAAATCACCCTGAAAGGGGTACTTTTTGAAAATGAGTCTCGATGAGGTTACAATGGTACCTACTTTGTTCTCACACACAATTTTCCTACCTTATGTGATTTTAATTCACTATCATTAAAACAAAGCTTCGAGGTGCCAAAAAAAACCCCACCAACTCTCCCAAAACCAAACCAACTGCTTAAGGCTTTTCAAGTATGAAAAAAAAACTCAAGAATTTTCTGTTTGAGCATAAATCTAATATGTAAGAGAAAAGCATCGATACATGAACTCTTTGGAGCATTTGATTTTTGTAGGATTTTTTTTACTTACCTGTTGGGTTTACAGGTATATCCAGAATAGTCTTCAATAGCTTCATATCTTTAATGTTGTGAATATAAATGGATTCCTCCAGGCACACCAGCAGCCTCTGCAACCACACAGACATGCATAGCTACTGAACCAAATTCCTTCAAAAGCACAGAGCAGACTAAATGAAGTTACTCATGAATAAATGTGAAGATCTATACTTGTTTTAAAAAATCGAACTACACAATACAAGATGGAGGGATTTGCTAGATGACAGACTGTTTATCTAAAACAAAGCAAAAAACCCCAAAGATTGGGGTCTCTGAGTGGACTCAATCATTTAAAAAACAAATGGGATCTTTGGCTGCATTAATAGCATTACAGTGGCCAAAATATGGGAAGTGAGTGTCCTCTGCTCTTGTCAGACCATATCTGATGTATTGGGTTTACTTTCAGGTACTACACTTTTAGAATAACCCTGAAAAGCTAGAGTGGAACAGAAGAGTGACCAGAATAGTGATGGAATTAAAAACCATGCCACAGGAAAAGTTGATTCAAAGAATCAGGGGTATTTGAACCTGAAGAAGAGAAGAAAAGGGGGTGCTTTCAAGCATGTGAATGGCTATCATGGGAAGAGGAATTAAAATTGGTTTACTTTTATCCTAGAGGCAAAATTAAAACTAATGGGTCAAAGTTGCAAAGAAATAATTTTCAACCAAAGGAAAAACTCACAGTTAGAACCATCTGAAAGCTGAATGGGCCTAGGGGGTAAAGTTTTATAGGACTTAGAGCTGGAGAGAACTTTAGAGATTTTCTAGGTCAAACCTCTCATTTTACAAAAGAAAAAGTACCTTAGGTCTAGAAAGGGTAACGATTTGTCCAAGATCACAAAGATAGCAAAAAACAGGGCCAGGATTTGAATCCAGATCTTCTTTCTGAACTCTTTCTACTAGTTTTTGCTTCTGCCTACATGATCAGTAAAGGCCTTCAAATAGAAGCTGGATGACCACTTGTTAGAAATATCATAGAAAGGAAAATTCCCCCATACACAGGTATTGGACAAAATGTCCTCTGAAATTCTATGATTTTATAAGAGCTGACCTGAATCTAACTTTCGCTGGTAAACACACACACATACATACCCACCAATGTATTTGATAGCTAGAAATATGAAAAATGCAAAACCTTAAATAATTATGTTTTCTAATTTGAAGTCTATCATTTTCATTTCTGTGTGCAATCTTTATATAGAGTAACATTTCTGCTCAGACCTCCCAAGCCCATTTTGATATTCAGTAAAATGTCAGTGATTCTGTAGATATAATTCAAAGGCTCTCTTTCAAAGTTCATGATGAAGTTTCCTTTCTTTGTTCTCTTAATAGCACAATACTTTACTTCTCTCTAAGTATAAAGTTGCCCTTTTTGTCCGAATTTTTTTTCTCCTTCCTACAGTAGTCTTGGGCAAACTGTTACAAAGGTAAAGTTTGTCTTAGTGGTCCCTTCAGTCTGTTTGGTATCTCTCCTAAACACAGGATACACAAGGTCTTCATGCTTGTACTTTAATTGTTTAGTGTTCTCTCATGTACCAAGATTTTCCTTCTTTCCTCACAAACTTAACTTGTCTTGTGACCAAAGCTTTCCTTTGGCCTTGATCTTTGCTAGGTAACTATGGCTTGGGAGGAGTTAATCAGACAAACAAATCCATGCTAATATTTAGGTAGCTATCCCATTAGCTAAGTAATGTGTTATTCTTCCAAAGTAATATAGTGTACATATCTCTCTAAGGAGAGACGCTAACCTGATTGTTACAGAGGCTTTAATCACTGGAAACCAATATCAAAATAACCTTTATTGCTGTAACAATGAAGCCATAAAGCCAAAATGGAAAGAAGTATAAATGAGTTCCAGGTCAAAATTAGTCTGGCTTAATGTGCTTTTTCTTTTTTTTACGATGCTTTCTCAATAGAATGACTTATCTAGTTATCTAGACTCAGATCTAGTTAAAAGAGTATAATCAAGTTAGAGTAAAAAAAGTTGGAATATTCTATTTCTCCTTTTTACATTCAAACTCATTTCATCCTATAATTCCCCACGTAAATGTTCCAACTCTGACCCCCTCCCCCACCCCAATTTTTTTTTTAAAGCTGCCCCACAACTGGTAGAACAATGACCTTTGTCCTTGCTGGACAGGCTTGTTGCTCACAACTGGATGGAGTACAAAGAAGCAAGAGAAGTTAATTCCTCTAGCTGCAACAGCTGCCTCTAACCCTACTTCTTTATTTCTTCGGCTGGGACTAGAGACACGCAGTTAATGGGGATTGGAAAAGCCACCCAGTCCTTCTCCTGCAACATAAGTTAAACCTTAAATCTGAAACTTGAAAGAAAGGTACATTCTAGATGTAAAAGTCATTTTCCAAAGCACTGCTTTCCCTTTCTGTAAGAAACAAACTTGCCCTAAAAAAGCAATCTTTCCTTCTCAAAGGCGAGAGTGGAATGGCCAGGATCACAAGATCAGAGACGTAACAGATGGAAAGGGCCTTGAGAGTCATTTAGTCCAGATTCCTGATTTTATAGATAAAGAATTTGAGGCCCAGCAAGATAAACTGACTTAATACAAGGCCATACAGGTAGTGTCAGATTTTAAGATTCAAACCCAGTTCACTTGATTCCAAGTTCAGCATTTTCCCCTTACTATATGATAACATCTGAATTACAAATAAGTTTGCCTTTATTGCTATGGAATTTTGGGTGAGAATTTCAAAGATTAGTAAAGGCTGCTAAGGGAAGGGTGGCGCCAAATAGCAGGAAAGAAATGGAGGTATAAAGAAGAGGAGAGAATTGTGTAAATAAATAGCCTAAATAGTGTTTGAGAGTTCTGATCACTCTGTAGGAAATGCACTAACCAATCTTAAAAGTTATATCAAATCAGTGGCAAAAAGAAGTAACTCAAGAATAAACTAATCTTCTGTAGACCACCACTAAATGAAAATATGTCTAACGGTCTACAAACAAGTCACAAGTCATCTTAGAGTTGGAATACACTTCAGGAGCCAACTAATACAACCCATTCCTAAAAATGAAGTTACTTTAAGACTTACCCAACCATTGCTCAACAACCTTTTGATAGAAGACTTCTAGTGAGAGGGAACACAATACCTTCTGAAACAGCCCATTCCATTTTTAAACGTTTTAATTGTTAAAGTTTTTCCTTTCCTAAAGGTGTTTCTTTGTAACTGTCACCCACTGGTCTTGACTGCCTTCTGGGGTCAAGAAGAACAAGTCTATTTTTTTTTTCATTTGACAGTTCTTCACACATTTTAAGGTAACTAAATCTTATACATGTTAAATATTCCCAGTTCCTTCAATCACATTGGCATGAATTCAAAGCCCCTTACCATCTTGTCCCCTCTGCACACCCTCAAGTATATCAACATCCTTTGTACAATGTCATAGTGACATAACATGCCAGATGTGATGTCAACAGGATTCTACTACTTCATTAGTCCTGGGCACCATGACCCTTGGCTGCCATATCCCACTACTAACACAAAATTAGTCTGAAGTCCAATAAAGGCAACACTTTACTTGAGCATTTCCCTTTAAAGCTTTCAAGTACAAGTACACTCAAACCACCTTTCACTTAATATAAATCATTCCTCCCTTGTCCTTTCTACAGTTTACCCATTCAAGTTCCACATTCTCTACTCTCTCTATATAAAAGGAACATACTTCTCAGGGAAGAATTTTAGACCTTGCAACAAACCTGCTCTCTACATAATTTAGTGGTGATCTAAATGAAATCATTATATTATCTCAATGAAAATGATATCTTCCCACAAACAGGTTTATGAAAAATTCTCTCCCCTTTGCCAACAAAATTATTTTGGGCATTTTACATCTCAGCAGCAGGGCAGAATAGATTCCCCCCCAAAACGCCTTTTACTTTCTTCCTTCCCCTTCACACTCCAATTACTCCTCTCTCCCTGTTAAAATCTACCCTGTAACATAGAATATTTAGTTATGTTAATAAAATTTGTTAATATAAAATGTTTGGTGTTACATTTGGCCATGACTACCTATGAAACAAAGACAGAAAATGGCCCTTAATTCTGTGTAGCCCCTTCTATTTTTGTACTGATAATGACATGAGTGACAGGAGTGTGAGGGGGGCAGACAGTGCTAAGAATGCCACAGGTTTCAGACCATCTATAAATTGCAAATTGACTAATGTACTCTAAATGTAAGATCCAGTGGGGCCACTGTGACAACATGAATATATTGGTAGAGGAGCTAAATCGTATCATTCCTGATGCTTGCTATAAATGATACCAGAAGAAAAAAGGAAGTTGCACCTAAATGAAAGACTGGCTTACAGATACTCTTTGAAGAAGCAAAGAAAGGAGTAAACAGAGTGGGTTTTATTGTATACAAAAGCAACAAGAAATGTTATTTCGTGGGATGTCTAGTCATCTCATTTGGCAGTGCTGGAAAGTATATAAAAGGAAAAGGAAGACCACCATGAAAAATAATTGCAGTTTATATATCAACAGTGGGTGCCAAGGATGAAAAGGCACTGAAATTCTATGAAGAACTGTGATTATATCAATAAAGTAACAAAAATTATTATAATAATTGTATAATATTAATATATTAATACATTATATTAATATAATAATTGTAATATATTATATATAATACAATAATAATTATAATAAATCTATTATATCAATAGATGCAAAAAGGCTTCAACAAAACACATAACTCATTCCTGTTAAAAACACTTGAAAGCATAGATATATATGGATTTTTCCTTAAAATGACGGCAGCTACCTAAAATCATCAGCAAGCATTATTAATAAGGAGGGTAAGCTAGAAGCCTTTCCAATAAGGTCAAGAGTGAAACAAGGATGCCCATTATCATCAATATTATTCAATATTGTATTAGAAATGCTAGAATAGTAATAAGAGAAAAAAAGAAACTGAAGGAATCAGAATGGGCAATGAGATAATAAAACTATCCCTTTATTCCAAACAATAAGTTGATATACTTGGAAAATCCTAGAGATTCAATTAAAAAGCTAGTTGAAACAATTAATAATTTTAGCAAAGTAGCTGGATATAAAATAAACCCACATAAATCATCAGCATTTCTATATATCACCAACAGAACCCTGCAAGAAGGGATAAGATTGTAAGAGATACCCTGTTTGAAATAAGCACAGAAAGCATAAAATACATGTATGTTCAACGGTAGCCAGAGCCAATAAAATAAAAATGACAACTCTACCTAAACTAATCTACCTATTCAATGCCATCCCAATTAAATCACCAAAAAATTATTTTATTGCACTACAAAAGATAATAATAAGTTCATTTGGAAAAATGAAATGTCAAGATAACAAGGTAATCAGCGAAAAAAAATGGGAAGGAAGGAGGTTTGGCAGTACCAGATTTTAAACTGTATTATAAAGTGGTAATTATCAAAACTATCTCATACTGGCTAAGAAATAGAAAAGTGAATCAATAGAAAAGAGTAGACATACAATACATAGTACTAAATGATTATAGTCACCTTGTGTTTGACAAATGTAAAGATTTAAGCTTGCTATTTGGTAAAAATTGTTAGAAAACTAGAAAGCAGTCTAACAGAAACTAGGTAGAGACCAGTATCTTACACTATTTATCAAGATAATGTCAAAATGGATAAATGGTCTAGACATAAAGGAATATGTCATAAGTAAATTAGAAGAACATGGAACATACAGATAGGAGAAGAATTTATGAATAAACAAGAGATAGAGAACATTGTGAGACATAAAATGGATAATGTTGATAACATTAAAAAGGTTTTGTACAAATAAACCAATGCAGCCAAAATTAGAAGGAAAACAGAAAATAAGGGGAAAAATTTATAGACATTTTCTCAGATAAAGGTCTCATATCTCAAATATTTAGAGAACTCTGTCAAATTTATAAGAATACGAGTCATTCCCCAATTGATAAATGGTCAAAGGATAAGAATGGGCAATTTTTGAATGAAGAAATCAAAGCTATCTGTAGTCATATGAAAAATGCCTTAAATCATTATTGATTAGAGAAATGCAAATTAAAACAATTTTGAGATATTATCTTACACCTACAAGATTGGCTAAAATGGTAGAAGGGAAAATGATGAATGTTGGAAGGAATGTGGAAAAATTGGGACACAAACACACTGCTGGTAGAACTGTGAACTTATCTAACCATTGTGGAGAACAATCAGAAATTATGCCCAAAGAGTTATAAAATTATGAATACCCTTTGACCCAGCAATATCACGATTAGGTATGTTTTCCAAGGTCATCAGGAAAAAGGAAAAGAACCTATATGTTCTGAAACATTTATAGCAGCTCTCTTTGCAGGTGGCAAAGAACTAGAAATTGAGTGGATACCCATCAATTGGGTAATGGATAAATAAGTAACCAAGAAGTGAAGTCAACAGCTTGAGCCTTTGAGCCAACAAACCTCAAGGATGATTTCAAAAACTTTTAAGGGAAAACAAACAAACAAAACTAGCCTAATTTGTATGAGATCAGGGATTAGAATATTGCTCCTACCATAGGAGATAACTGGTAGATTTTTTCCACCATCACTTTGCCCTCTAGTTCTTTTTTTTTTTTTGCCCTCTAGTTCCAATAGAGCTGGCAGTTTTTGTTTGATTTCTTGAAATATGTCACCCAGGCTTTTTATTTATCTATTTTTGGTCATGACCACCAGGTGGTCTGGTGATTCTTAAATTGCCTCTCCTTGAGATGTTTTCCAGGTTGGTTATTTTTCACAGGTACTCTTGTAGTCTTTGTGGCCAATACATTCTCTTCTCTGAGGATCGACTTGGTAAGAAGTTACTCTTCTAGGTTTACCTAGTGGTTGTCTTTCAGAATAAGGCATTTTTTCATTGTGTTCATCATTTTCTTCTGTTTATCCACATCTTCTCACTCAATTTCTTGATTGGAGATTTGTGTTTCGGTCACACTATGATTCTTTTCATACTCTTTCTTGGATGGTGTGGGCAGGCCCTACTTGGTCCTAGATGACATGGCTAAGATTAGGTCCTAACATGTACAGGAATCCTTGGTTTGGGGCTTAATCTCCTAGTGGCTCAATTTAGGCTTGGGCCTTAGCTCCTTTTTCTGTCTCCTTCTGGCAGAGTCTCTAACTTGGAGTTGGTTCCATCCCTGACTATGGCCTTGACCCAACCAAATGTTGTTGATTATGTTGGTAGCAGGCCTCCAAGACCCCAGGTGTTTGACTTCCCAAGGTACTACCCTGACCCTTCATCTTACTATGGCCCCTCTGTGGCTTGGGCATGGGCTGTTCGGACATTGTCTGGCCCTATCTCTGGCAGAGGTTCTGGGGTAAGTACTACTTTTGGACAAATACAGCCCTATCTCCTGCAACACTATGTGTGTGGGCTCTGTGGATACAGGCCCTGCACTGGGAGCTGTTCTGGCTCTTTTTCCCATGGAGGTTGGGGAATGGGCTGTGCTCACCTTGACCTGGCTTTCTCTTCTGCAAAGGCTTGAGCATGGGTTCCCTGGCTGGATATAGGGCTGGCCCTGTCTCTTGCTGTGGAACCTGGCTGTTTGTATGACCACCCAGCCTTCTACCTACCTCACTTGTCTCTACTAAAAACTTTTGCAGGATTAGCGCAGTTTTCTTGTGTAGTCCTGGACTGGATAGAAAAGTTTATAGTTGTTTCTCTTTGATTTTCTTTATCATTACTCCTTTTGGTGCACTTTCAGAGCTCTACTGGGGGATTTGTGAGGGAGTTTGGCTCCTATACATTTCAACATATTATGATTTTCCTACAATTCCTGTGGCTATATAGTTGAAACACATCACGCCTGAACTAAACAGGGAATCAGCAATGATAAATAAACAACAGAAATGACAATAACTCTATAATAATTTGACTACTATAAATCTAATGGAACAAGAGAACCAAAAGGAAAGACAGAAGGAAGGAAACAAGTATTTATTATGTGCCAGGCATTCTGCTAATCACTTTACAAGCACAATCTAGTGAATCCTCACAACAACTTTGGGCGGTAGGTGTTAGTATAATCCCATTTTATGGATGAAGAAACTGAGGCAGATTGTGGTTAAGAGAATTGATTGGGGTCACAGAGCTAGAAAGTGTATGAGGTTGGATTCAAAGTCAGGTTGTCCTGATTCTGAGTCCAGTGCTCTATCTGCTGTGCCACCTAGCTGCCTCTAGATAGAAAGCCCAGAAAAACACCGTAGGAAGCAAACACTTCACTTATTGGGACAGTGGAAGAGAGAGAAGCCAAATGCAGCACTATTTTAGAATATAAATTTATCTTCCAAGGCAGGATAATGGATGCTTATAAGCATTAATGTTTAATATTTCATGCAGATTTTTGCATTATCATTGTCACTAATCATACTATCCAAAAAAGGGTACTTTCCTTCCTTACCTGTCGGTTCAGCCTTATGGACAGGATGTTGCTAGAATAGCTGTAGTTACAGATTTCTGTACCCTTTTTGAAATGATACACATTCATTTGCCGTGGTTTTGTGTGACTAACCACCACAACCAAGCTACTAGAGAAGAGGCGCTCTACAATGTAGACATCTGGTATTTCACCTAAATGGGGAAGAAAAAAAATACGATTTACAAAGAGAATACCACACAATCAAGCTTAGGAGCACTGAGTTGATCTCCAGTGTTAACTTTCCTCAAGTTCTACTCATGATATGTGAACCATTAGTAAGCAGCTTTAATCATGACTTTAAAACAATGCTGCTTCTACTACTCAGAATAATTATTTCGATTTACTTCTTAAAAGTTCAAAATGATAGAGTTGACTCTATGGGTTAGTAAACAATCAGTCAACAAGCATTTATTAAGTGCTTCTATGTGCCAGGCACTGTTCTAAGTTGGTCGGTTGGCTGTCCTTCGTTCTTGGAGAGGACCAAAATGACATCACTATGCTAGAGTCAAGTTACAGTGTGTCTTACTGTGGCTGATCAGACCTAAATGAGCTTGGAATGCTATACCCCAAGGCAGGCAGAAATAGTCCATATGAACATTTGGGGTGGATTCTCTAAATTTGCACATCTCACATTTCTTTTGAGCTACTTCAATTCTGCTTTATGTGCCAGGCACTGTGCTAAGTGATGGGGACACAAAGAAAGGAAGAAAAAAACAAGTCCCTGCTCTCAAGAATCTCATGGTTTAATGGAAGAGTCAAGAAACAACTATATACAAATAAGATGTAAACAGAGTAAGTTGTGGGTAATCAACAGAGTAAGGAACTAGGCATCTCATTTCTATCATTCTATGGGACCCTAGGTGAGTTGCTCTATCTGTCTGGGCTCTCTTTTTCTACTTTCTAACAAGGTGGCTCATTAATTGGTACGCTTTATAAACCACAGAGGTTTGGGGAAATCTCAATGTAGTCTACCTTCTCCTAGGTTGTAAGACACACATGGAGCTATTGAAGTACTGTAGCCTCCGTAACTCTCCAATTCTTTTTTTTGCACCTAATACTGAGAGACATTATCAAGAGAAGTGTGGTCCTATAGCTTAATCTATTCCCTTATTTAGTTTCCCTAGTCTTCTAGTCTCTATTTCCAGTTTAATGTAACCTGGGTATTGGCTTTGTTCTTTAATCTCTCCTTTGTTCTCCATATAAAAGAAGAAGGTCAAGACTGATAACCCATTATTCAAGTTTGATTTAAGCTTCTATTTCTATCTAAATGTAATTAAATAAGTTGAACCACAGATAATAAAACACACCAAAATCTATTCATTTCTCAACCTGCCCAGTAGTAGGGGTACATAGGCTTTGAGCCTTAATACTACTTTGATACCATTTCTTTATCATCATGCCTAAATGTCTTCTTTTTTCTTTCCTTAACAATTTTTTTTGATGAACAAAAATTTCCTCATACTTCTCCCTCACTCCCACCCTCATTGAAGAAAAAAGAAAAACAAAATCCTTGTAACAAATATAGTGAAGCAAAAAATTCCCAGATTGGTCATGTCTAGAAAATATCTCTCAATTTGCACTGAGTCCTTCACCTGAGAGGTGATTAGTCCTCTGGCATCATGACTGCTTTGAGCAGTTAAATCTTTCAAAGCTGCCTGTCTTAACAATATTGTTATCAACTGTATAAATCATTTGTCCTGGTTTTGCTCACTTCTCTCTGTTTGAGTCCATTTAGGTCTTCCCAGGTTTCTCTGAAATTGTCCCTTTTTATAATTTCTCATGGCACAATAGTATTCCATTATATCCATAAGCCATAACTTGTTCAACCACTCCCCAATTGGTGGGCATCCCATTATTTTCAGTTCTCTGTCATCACAAAACGTACTATAAATATTTTTGTACAGCGTCCTTTTCTGCTTTCATCTCTTTGTGGCACAGGCCTGGAGCATTTTTTCATATGGCTATTGGCAGCTTGGATTTTTTTCCTTAGAATACGGCCTGTTATCTCCCTTTGATAATTTATCAGTTAGGGAATGGCTCTTACTTCTTATAAATTTGAATCTGTTCTTTATTTTTTTAAAAAAATGTTTTCAACATTCACTTTTATAAGATTTTGAATTTTAAATTTCCTCTCCTTGATTCTGCTCCCCCCTTCCCAAGATGGCATGCAGTCTGACATAGGTTATACATCTACAATTATATTAAACATATTTCTACATTAGTCATGTTGTAAGGAAGAATTAGAACTAAACGGAAAAACCACGAGAAAGAAGAAACAAAAAAAAAGAGAAAATAGTGTGCTTTGATCTGCATTCAGAATCCACAGTTCCTTCTCTGGATGTGGATAGAATTTTCCATCATGAGTCTTTTGGAATTGTCTTAGATCCTTGCATTGCTGAGAAGAGTTAAGTCTATCAAACTTGGTCACCAACGTTACTGTTGCTGTCTACAATGTTCTGGTTCTGCTCACTTTACTCAGCCTTAGTTCATGCAAGTCTTTCCAGGTTTTTCTGAAGTCTGCTTGCTCATTATTTCTTATGGAATAATAGTACTCCATTACACTCATATACCACAACTTGTTCAGTCATTCCCCAATTGATGGGCATCTCCTCAATTTCCAATTCTTGGCCACCACAGAAAGAGCTTCTATAAATATTTTTGTACATGTGAGTCCTTTTCCTGTTTTTTAATGATCTCTTTGAGATACAGCCCTAGAAGTGGTATTGCTGGGTCAAAGGGTATGACAGTTTTATAGCCCTTTGGACATAGTTCCAAATTGCTCTCCAGAATGGTTGGATCAGTTCACAACTCCACCAACAATGCATTAGTGTTCCAATTTTCCCACATCCTCTCCAACACTTATCATTTTCCTGTTTTGTCATGTTAGGCAATCTGACAGATGTGATGTGGTCCCTCAGAGCTGTTTTATCTAGTCTACTCCGCAGATATTTTTCTGTTGTGGTTGTTTTTTAATTAGTATCTAAGTATGTCTGAGGATTACTACTTTATAATATAGTTGAAAGTCTGACTGTCCCCTAAACTCTGCTGATCCTAATCTGTGGTCAACATCCACTATCCGATTTTTCTATCCCTTTTATATGGCTCCTGAAGAGTCACAAAATTGAGTTGTCTTCATCTACTACAAATCCATGGTGAATAAGCTCAGCTAGGTCCTTGCTGTTGCTCAACAATCCTTATTGACTCATCTCCTCCACAATAACTCCAAATCTTTTCTTCCCTTACTTGCAGCAGATGACCTAGCTACTTATTTCAGTGAATACTGGAGCCAACTGAAGGAACTCCTTCAGTTGTCCTCTCTCATTTTTAAAATCTTTAATAACAGCGTCCTTTCTCTCTAGCCACAGAAGATAAACTATCTCCATTCCTAACAGTAATTCCTCTAAATAGCTTTGAAAGTTACACACTGGAATTTCCAATCAAGACAGCTACCCAAATGGGAGGCCGACAACCCAGCTCCCACACGTACCTTCTCCAGCAAAATTTTAAAATTTTCAAGAGACTCAATAATAATTAAAAATACTGTGAAACTAAAGTAATTGACTTTTTCTTCCTCAGAACTGCACAAAAAGTCAACCAAAAGCCTGAAGTAAAGAAGATATTTTAGTTGTAATTTTTTGGGGGTAAATGTAAATTGTAATTCTTTTCGGGTAAATATTCATCATTTCATATGTGTAATGGCAAGTGAGGTGGGACTTTTTGCTGTTTTTTCTTTTGGAGGGCTTCTCAGCACTAAGGGAATCAAGGGCCTTTGATTGAGTCTTGCCTTTGTTTGAATCAAGAGCCTTTGATTGAATCAAGAGTCTTTAATGACCTGCTTAAGTCACAAGAAAGCCTAAGTTATGAGAGTTTGAGTCACATGGTTGTGATGCCCTCTGACCCTGAAGAAGTGTATATATACCCTGATGTTAGAATTTTGCTTTGGGGCTTACTCATTGGAAGAGCATTCATGTGATTTGGCCAGAGGAGACTCTGGGTCAAGGAGCTTCCCAGCTTTGAAAACTCAGATGTTGGTTCTTCTCTCTCTGGTAACTATGTATGTATTGCTATGGACAGTTAGAAGCCCTGTCTGCTGATTTGTATTATTTGCTCTGTTTATATAATTTCTGCTTGTAATTTCTGTTTGTGTTTTCTCTGAAGTTCAGGGTGCTGACTTTTCCCCCGAACTAAGTGAATGATATATGTATGTTTAATTAAAGTGAGACTGTAAACCCTTTAAAGTTGCTTTTCTTAGAAAAGCAGATCAAAGATCCTGTGCTAGCAGCCCTCCTGTGATGTTGGTCTTGTTGTTGGTCTTATACCTCCACAGCAGCTGCTAGTAACATTGTTTTTACAATATGTTATCAGGTTTTCTGCATATAATTATGCAAAACAGTTGCTAATAACTTCCTTTTTTTCCTCTTCATCTTTTGTGAATGCTTTTTTCACTCTGATATTGTCAATTTGGTTTTCTCTTTTTTAGAAGATCAGATTTGCTAATAAATTATCTATTTTATTAGTTTTTACAAGAAAAATTCCAGCTCTTATTTTTAATTATTGGTAAATTAATTCAATGTTTTCTTTTAATTTTATTAATCTCTTCTTTGATTTTCAACTTTAGTGTTTAGTAGATTTTTAAATTTGCTGCTTTTCTAGTTATTTCATTGCATGCCTAGTTCATTGTCCTGTTTTGTCTCTCTTTTGTTGATGCAAATGTTTAGAGATAAAAATTTCCTCTTAAAAACCACCATGGAACACAGCCAAAGTATATTGTCATTCTCTTGAATGAAATTCTCTACCACTTCTACGATATGTTCTTTGACTCACCAATTTTTTTGAGTAAATTCTCCATTTAAGTTTTAATCTTATCTTTAGAGGTCCTTCATGAGTATAATATTTAATGCCTTATGGTCAGTAAATATGTTTTTAACATTTCTGCTTTTCTACATTTATGTAAAGGTGTTATAAAATATTGAGAATGTGTATATTCCTTTTTATTCCCATTCAATAATGGCCAGATATCTATCATTTTGTGTATTTCCCTCCAATATATCCTGTTCTATTTTTAACTCTTTGTCCCTGGTCCCCTTTTTACAAAGAAGAAGGTGGTAAAAAGGAAGGAATGTGATTAATGCTAGTGATCTATAACTGAAGCTAGCTGTTTCCCTACATTTGTATCTCCTCCTTTCCTCCTACCTACTCTAATCACTTAAGACTGTTTTTGTTTTGGGAGGCAACTGGGGTTAAAGTGACTTGCTCAGGGTCACACAGCTGGTGAGTGTGTGAAGCCAGATTTGAACTCTGGTCCTCCTGACTCCAGGACCAGTGCTCTATCGACTGTGCTGCCTAGCTGCCCTTCACATTAGATCTTGAATATTTATTTCTCCTCTTACTAGAAGAAAAGCATCTCATCATCATTTTATTGCTTTCAAGTATTCAAATATATTTACCTTTCTAGGTTTTTTTTTTTTTGCTTCTGTCAAAAGTTACTACTCTAATCCTTTCATCAAGAATGTTTCAAAGTCTTCTGTTCAATTCCATTAAAGGTCCTTTTCCCCAGTCTTGCAACATAAGTTATTCTTGATTGTAAGCCATTATCTTTTGTCTTTTGGAATATGATATGCCATGATTTCTTCTTTACAATAGTAGCTGTCCAGTCTTGTGTGATCCTGACTGTGATTCCTTGGTATCTGAACTTTCCGTCTGGCCATTTGTGGTAATTTTCTTTGATCTGGGGGCTCTGAATTCTGGCTATGATATTCTTGGGTGTTTTTCACCTCTGATGCTTATTCTGTAAGTGAACTTGGGAAAATCAGTTTACTGGGCCTTAGTTTCTTCCTCTGTAAGACGGGGGAAAGAGAGACAGGTTCTATGATCATCCTCTCTCTCATTTATCTTCAGTCTTTTTTTTTTTTTTTTTTTTTTTTTTTTTTTTTACTATTGATATCTCATCTGACTACAAACATACTCAGGTTTCCCCAATCTAAAAAAAACAAAAAAAATTTTACTACCAAGTCACACATTTCTCTCTTCCTCCTCACTGCTAGGCTTCTTGAAAAATCTACATTTAAGGCCTCCACTTCTTTATTCAAAACCTTTTAATCTGGCTTTCACCCATGCCACAGTAATAACTTGAAGGTTATTAAAGACTAACTACTAAATCAATGGTCCTTCCTCCCCACCCCCCCCCCACCCCCCCGCAGTCTTCATTCTCCCTAATTTCTCTGTAACTTTTTTTCCCAAACAATGAATCACTGTTTCCTTTTGGATACTCTGATTTCCTGTCTTCAGAGACACTATATTCTTGTGGCTTTCCTCCAGTCGCTCTAACTGTTCCTCTCATTTGCTGATTCTTCAACCCTTTTCTAAACTTCTTAATGCAATCTTCCTTGGAAATTCATTCTCATGGCTTCAACCATGACCTCCAAAATGGCTCTCTTCACTCCTGATTTTTCTTCCACGCTCCAGACCCACACCTCCAAATGCCTACAGGTTCTAAAACAAGCTGTTTGTTTCTTCCACATCCTCTCTTTAGACTTTACCTCTGGCATCTCCATTTACCTTGTATTCCTTCTCTTTACCTCTCTTATCAATTACTATGTCCTGTGGAGCCCATAATCTCCCTTACATCTGTTCTCAACCTCTCTATTCTCCCACCCCCATCACCTGAGCATGTCTTTATTCCTATCTACCTGAATTGATTTTAATATTCTTCTAAGAGGTCTTCTAAGCCTCTACCTTTTTCTACTCCAATCTATCCTTCACATCTTTGCCAGAGTAATTTTTTATGCATAGATCTATTCATGTCACTACTCTATTAAAAACTCTTAGGTGGTGCAGTGGATAGAATGCCAGGCCTAGAGTCCAGCTTCAGACTCTTACTAGCCATGAACCCTGGGCAAATCACTTAACTCTTTTTGCCTCAGTTTCCTCATCTGTAAAATGAACTAGAGAAGGAAATGGCAAACTATTTCAGTATCTTTGCTAAGAAAACCCTAAATGGGATCATGAAGAGTCAGATATAACTGAACAACAATTAGGTCCCTACTGTTACTCAAGTAAAGATAAAGTTCTCTTGCCTGACACTAAAAGCCCACTATAATCTTGTGCAACTTTACTTTTCCTGACTCTCCTCCACGAACTTATATTCTAGTCGAAAATCAGACCCCATCATACCCATGTTCATATTGCTTCCTATGCCTTGTATGTTCTCACTCTTTCTGCCTACTGAATTCCTATCTATCCTGTAAAGCCCAACTTAAACGTGACCTCTTAATGAAGCCTTTCTTAGTTCCCTACCTGCATCTCAACCCTCCCTAGCCTTTGGTCAGTAAGACCTTTTCCTTTGGACTTCATATTATATTTTATTCTGCATCTTTCTAATTCATTTATCACATAATATTGATAAATGGTTATCTATTTGTCTTCTTCTCCTACTAGGCTGGAAGGTCTGAAAGGGCAGAGACCTTGTTTTATCAAAACTTCATATGACTCTCCAGCACTTAGCACAGTGTTCATCATATAGTGGAGAGTGAATAAATATTTGTTAAAATATGTCAGTTTTCTGCCTAATTCATTGAGATGTGAGAAAAAAAATGAGAGGTCTTTTACAAATAAGTTCAAGTCTGATTTAAATCAATATGTGAAGAGGAAGATATTTTAAAAATTTATCATTTCACTTCATCTTCCTCGGGGAGCCACAGTTAGTAAAATAAATTAAACATACATTCCTTACATCATTTATTAGAAGCTGAATTACTTGTGCTACCAGATTATTTAGCCTGTAGGAAATTATTCCTGAGATTGAATTATTTTAAAATATGTAGCTACAGCCTTGGACCTCTGTAATATTGATACTATATAAAAAAGGTGGGTGCTATTATTAAAGTTAAGGAATAAATGTTTTATACTTCCATAGACACAGAAGCAAATATTGCCAATCTTCTATAGGCTGACAAACAATAAGACATAGGTAACTGACCAGTTATCTATTGGTTCAAAGCCCATCATAACCTACCTCCCCTAATCTTTTTTCAGTCTTCTTACACCTTACAGCCTGACATGTATTCTTCAATTTGGTGAGGCAGTTAGGTGGCACAATGGATAAAGTGCCAGGCCTAGAGTCAGGAAGATCTGGGTTAAAATCTGGCCTTAGACATTTACTAGCTATGTGACCCTGGGCAAATCACTTCACTCTTGTTTGCCTCAGTTTCCTCATCTATCAAATGGAGCCAATAATAGCACCTACCTCCTAGGGCTGTTGTAAAATGATTAGCACAGTGCCTGGCACACAGTAAGCACTACATAAATGCCAGCTATTACTATTACTATTATACTGGTCTCCTTGCCGTTCTTCAAACAAGAAATTCTATCTTGCAGCTCCAGGCATTTTCATTGGCTGTTCCTCATGTATGGAATGCTCTCCCTTCTTGTTTCTGCCTCTTGGCTTCCTTCAAGGGCCAGCTAAAATCTCACCTTCTACATGAAGCCTCTCACAATCCCTCTTAATTCTAATGCCCTCTTTCTGTTGATTATTTCTATTTCTCCTGTATATAGTTTGTTTATCAGGTGGCTGCAATGGTTAGATTGTGAACTCCTTGAAGGAAAAGACTATCTTTTGCCTTACTTCATTATATCCCCAGAGCTTAGCACGGTACCTAGCACATACAGGGCACTTGATAAATGCTTATTAACTAACTGGTTCAATAAAATAGTAAATATAACACAAAATAATAATAGTGGCATGATATAATGGATAGAAAGCAAGAATGGCAGTTAGCAGGACCTTATTCAAGTACACGGGCCATGTGACCCTGGGCAAGTCACATTCTCAGAAAGCCCCAAAGAATTTTCGAAGACTATAAACTGCAGAACAGTTGCTGATCTGCCCTAGCAAAAGAAATTTCTTCTCTGGGAGTCCCTTCTACCAATTAAATCATGTCTACACCAAAAAGAAGAAAAAAAGGAAAAAAAGTTCCCATTTATATAGCACTTTATAGTTTATAAAGCAAATAACTCACAATAACTTGGTGAGGTAGGTCATGTGTACGTATATCTTACAAAGGAGGAAATTAAGCTCCAGAAAGATTAGGTGACTTGACTAAAGTCACAAACCAGTCAACCGTACAGCCAGGTTTTAGAATTCTACTTCCTCTTCTACAACATCATGTTGCTTCTCATTTGTAATTAAAACCTAAGAAAAATGTGTTTGCAAAACTGTCTCAAATAAGGGGATTTCATAATACAAAGTAATTTTACTTGAGTCATCTCCGAACAAATCAGTAAGTGCTTCCCCACAACCTTTTGTTTTAAAGCAAGATGAGGCAGTACCATGATCCATTTCAAATTCTGGAAAATCAAGACTAAATTTATAAGGAACAAGAAAAGGAAGGAGGGTTCTCCAACACTAGAAATTAACATTTAAAATGATGACTAAGTAGGAATGAAATTAAATAATGACTTACTGCTTTCATGGACTTGGTCCAGTTGTTCCACAGAACTCAAAGAAAATAACCTATACCCAGTTTTGGTTCCAATTGCTAGGGATCTGAAATAGATAAAAGATAGAATAGAAGTGACCAGATGTATTGTAGTGGAGCAGACTAGTGAAACCAACCCTTTTTCTCTCTTCTCAACCAAGTGAGGCTATTGTCTGCCAAGAAAACACACACACACACACACACACAGACTCTGAGTCTGAACTGGTAAATTCCCATATAATCAGGTATGTGTTGGCAGACAGGCAGAATTATAATCAAAATGAAGGGGTCAATTAAATTTCAAATGCAAATTGTAAATTAGACTATTTATTAATGATATGAAAGTCTACTAAGTACATATAGCTGTCTTAAAAGTTAGATAGCAATGAGACAGGGTTATTTCTGAATTATCAATGATTGCTGCCCCTCTCTGGTACTTAGGACTTTTTTGGTTTGCTTTAGAAGTGAAATAAAGATGGTGAAATTGGATATCAAACGGCTGTTCTTCATCAGCTCAAAAAGTAATGATGGAATAAAATCTATCATCCTAAATGACAGATTTATACTGACTGAACTGTGCCCATAAGAAATCAAAATAATCAGTATGTTTAGTTTTTAAATAAGTCAAACCAATTATTTGGCACAATTTAAACAAAATAAAAATGAATATGACTTAACTTTTCATGTTTCAATAAATAATCTTTAAGTGTGACTCCTTGACTTCCATGAGGAAATAAGCCCAGTTGAATATAGATAGGCCAAGATCTTCCTGAATCCCAATTTATGTTTTCAGCTTACATTTTGCTCCTAATAATGTGTATCTAAATTAGCAGTGAATCAAAACAGCAAGCAGAGGTAGAGTTGTATAGAAGATTTTGTTTTGGACTTGGAGATAAGGGAAACGTGGACTGGACCCTTGCTTCCAACACTTAGTGGTGTGACCATGGGCAAGTCACTTCACCTCTCTTTGTTTCAGTTTGCAAAATGAGGATGATAACACCACCTCTAATACCTAACCCTCTAATACTTTCTTCTAAAGTTCTTATTTTGTCTGGACCTAGGATTTCATTTATCTAGGGAATGCTAAATGAGGAACCTCCCTTAATCTATGATACATACCTGTTCTGCCTGGGACTTGAAGAGGTTAAGTGACTTGCTCAGGGTCACAAAGCCACTTTGTAGCAGCAGGACTTGAATCTAGGTCTTGCTGAGTCAGAGGTCATTCTCTAACCACCAAAACATACCATATCACAAAGTTATGAGGATCAAATGAAGTGTTTGGAAAGTTCTTTGCAAAACTTAAGGTGCTAAATAAAATGTATTTTATTGTTATCCACTTTGGTGAAACTATTAAGGGTGAAACTTAAACTTTACAACAAAGTATATATTAAAGTGAAGCAATCACCATTATTATAGGGCTGGATGGCTATAGCCTTTTCTTTCATTAACATGAAGACTGGACTTTCACACCTTCTAATTATAAACTGATACAGTCAACTTCTACAGAGTATAGTAACTGTTCCTGTGTTTAACAACCTCAACCAGCTGAAAAGCCAATCCTAGGTTAAACATTTGCTTAAGAAATAGGGTTCTCTTAGCTGGAGCACCATTATAGTTGCAATGACTGAAAAAACAAAGCTCCCAAGAGGAGCTTACTTTACTTCTTTGAGATAAAACAAGCATTTAGCTATGTACCTACATTTTAAATTTATGGAGGGAGAGAAGGGAAAATGCTGCTTACTGTCATACAGCATTGACTAAAATACTTAGCACTTTATAGTAATTTTCAAATAGTGCTGTTACTTCAACTATGGAGCGAAGCATCCTCATTTTATCTGTGGGAAACAGTGTGATTCCTATTAATTCAAAATTCTGATCATCAGTTACAAGATCTAGACATCAGGCTGAATTTGAATCAAGGACTTCCAGATTTTGTTTTTAAGATTTGCTACATTAGTGAGTTCTTGTTGCCTCTTAGGAAAAGAGGCTTCGAAAAGCCCCTTTTCTTAAAAGTGTGTTAACACAGACACTCATGAGTTATGTCTTTTATGTTCTTTAGTGTCAACAAACACCTTTACGAAGAATACAATTACACACTAAATATGTCTGATGATGGGCACAGATTTATTTTAAAACCATGTCATATAATCCATGGTTCGCAGGGACTATAACGACAACTTTTATTTATAGATGAGATTAGGCTGTCCAACAGAGAGCTTCTGTCTAAAAAAAAAATAGAAATGATAGTAGGAACTGAGGAAGTTAATCAAACATCCCCACAGATCTGAAAATAATGTGCTTAGCAGAAGCTAATATTTATTCAATGATGTTAAAAAAGACTACAATAAAAGTTAACATTACTAATTAAAATCCATTATAAATTGGGTTCCAACATAAATTTTCAGGCATTTATTATTAATTTGCAAATGGATTCCCTTCTTTCTAACCTGTATGCAATTGGGAAGAGCAATATCACCGAAGCATTTCAACAGCCATACCTTCTTGCAAAACACATCTTACAAAACTTTAAAATGTTATCAAGGCTAAGCTGTTGTGCTGCTCAGTTACACAAAGCTTTTCAAACAAAGGCACATTGTGAAGCACAGTATGTTTTAAAATAAAAACAAGGTGAATGGAGAGCTGGGCTACATAAGAGTACATGGTGACCTTAATCACAGTACTTTAATGTTCAAGATTAGCATAGCTCTGAAGCTATCATAGCTCAAGCATGAAATATACGCAGAAGAATAACTAGCATTTATATGGTGCTTTAAATATGTCTCTCACTGCAGCCTCCCAACAATCCTGTGAAGTAAAACTGGCACAACCAGAAGTGAGAACAGGAGATAGCCAACTCTCTGATGATCTGGGACTACATATGAAAGACGGCCGTCCATATGGTTGTAAAAAAAAAACAAAACACTTACAGTTTCATGAAAAGAGGGAGTCCAGTGTATTGGGTCAAAACACCTAAATTACAGTTTAACAACTTATGCTGTGGTTAAGCAACTACAGCTAACAGCCAGATCCAAAGAGGAGAACCAAAGAGATATATTAAGCTCCTTGAGGGCACAGGATGTCTTTTTTTCTTGGTACCCAGCGCAGGGCAAACAGTACCTCTGCACTTAAAAAAACACGTTGAATTTCATTTAAGACAATGTGATGCTCAACTACTCTGCAAAAGGAAACATTTGGGCAAAAGCCCTTTCTGATTTAGAAAAACGGGTTCTGTTTCTGCCACAGATGAATGAAAAGCCAAGCAGAAGACAAAATTAGAGTGCCTGAAGACTGGTTGGGTAAATGGCAAGCAGGCTGCCCTAACATCCAGGCTGGACCAGAGCTGGAAGGAGTTAGCTGAAAAGACTGCCACATCTTTGTCCCGAGTCCCGGGGTAGTTGCCACGTTACCGTGGCAAGGGACAAATGGGAAACAACCCTTTACAACCATCCTCCTGGATCTCCTTTCTAACCTCCTCTAGCACGTTCGTGAGGTCAACAAGCGGTTATGAAACGCCTACTATGTGCTGCGCTTCGGCTTCTCATTTCTCGAGTGCCTCTCCTCTGCTTTGACCAAGCAGTGCTGCTCCCTTTCTCCCCTCCCCTTCTCTTCTTGTCTTCCCACCACCAGACCGATCCTCTTTTTTTCTGCTTTCTTCCTTCTTTCTTCCCTTCTCCCTACATCCTCTCTTCCCCCGGCCCCTCTGCCCCTTCCCCCTTCCCCCGCGTCTTCAAGCCGAGCAGCCTTTGGTTTGGGTGGAATTCGCTTTAAATCCCAGGACTGAAATCAGGTATTGGGAGATGGGAGAGTCGGGGGGTCGAGAATCATGTGACCCTCACGTGACTGCCGGTCTCTCTCTCTCTCTCTTTCTCTACCCCCCCCCAGCCCAAATCGCCCCAAAGCGGCGACATGACACCTCTCCCCTAGCTAGCCACCCCCGCATAATCTTAAAGGAATGAAGGGAGGAGGAGACTTCAGCCCGGCACCGGTCGCGACAGGCCCCGCCCCACCCCCGGCTGGGAGTCGCCAGGCGATAGGCCCCAAAGGGGTGGAGGTGGCAGAGCTGCTTACGTGCGGTCCTGGTTGAAGGAGAAACAGCTGAGCCCGGCTTCGGCCTCCGCCCCACCCGGGGGAACTTCGGCCACCTCTGCCTCCATGGGGGACAGGGGAGAGGGACTCAGCCTGTCAGGTGGGGGCAGGTCGCGAGCAGCCTGGGTCGCGACAGCCGTCAGATTAGCCTCTCGCGGCTCCTCAAGCCCCCACCCCCCCCTCCCCGCTCGCACCCTGGGGCCCACCTCCACAGCTGGCAGCCCGGCACCGCCGAGCAGCTGACTGGGTGGGGCCACGAACCGCAGCCTGCCATTGGTAGCCAACCCACTCCGGGGTGGGGCTGCCGGATCGGCCAATCGCTAGCAGCTGGGGGTGGTACTTCTCCGTAGGGGACCGCGCCCCCAGCCTGGCGACGCCGTCGCTCATTGGGCCAAGGCTTTCACTACGTGGCTGGAGGCCACGTGGTAGTGTTTTCTTCGGCTGGGCTGTGGCGTGGAGAGGTGCAAAGCTAAGGTCCCTTAGGAAGGATAGGCACATCTGGAGCCTCTGGTATGAGCATCTGGAGACAGCCCCATTGCCGGATACAGTCCTGCGTCCCTGGCTTCTGTAACCTTATTTTTACTAACCTATTCCCGGTGAACAAAGCGTAGATTTCATTAAAGAGCATTAGAAGCAACGGTATCTTCGACGTGAAGATACTTCCCAAAACTTGTTTCTTAACGGCAGGAAGAAAGAGTACAGCTTCGAGCCAGAAGGAAATCCATGTTATTGAACTGAATTAATCCATTTCTTTGAAATTGGGAAAGGCATTCCTTCTATTAAGTTTTGTCTTCCCAGTGCTGTAAATTCCTCAAGAAAGGAGACTTATTCCTCAAGGAAGGAGACTTTTGAATTCCTAGAGTCCTAAGTTATAAATAATAACCTATGCAACCTTGGGGAAAGAGAGGAGAGAGAAGGTACATATTTAGAAGCTATGGGCCTAGAATCAAGGAAAGGCAGAGGTGGCTTGGGTAATATAAATCTTTTGAGTCAGACATCCCGAGTGTCATTTCAAGCCTTGATGCCCCGAGGTGGAAAAGACCTGGCTGTCTTTTCATTCGGCTCCGTGTTCCCTTCCTTCTCTCTAATAAAGGAATAATAAGGCACTTTAAAGACGTACTTATAGGTTGGTTCAAGGCTTCTTGGTTTCAAAGCATTGTGCTGTACTATGAATGAAAACTTCCGTTTAGGTGTGATACTACTGCACTCTGATGTTCCCAGTTAAAGGAACAGCACCTGCCAGCTCAGCCTTATACCCCAGTCCTCTGTACAGTAGTCAGTGTTCTATTTAGAGGAGCAAGACAATTTGTACAACGCCTCCTGGTTAGAATGGTGTTTGGAATGCTGAGTTCTATTTCTAGATCTGGCTCTGAGTCACTTCAATGGGAAGCAGGAGGCTTAAGGTCTCCCGGCTGCAACTGTAAGGTGAAGAGGAAATAGCCCAGTCATAAGACTTGAGAGCAAATGAGAGTAAACTTATAAATGTACCTCACTTTGTGAAATGTATCTGTTCCTGTACTGACATTGTCTTATTATACCAAATGAACAAGTGTATCTTTTTAAACGTTTTCCTATTATTCATCCTTTCATAAAACAAACAAAAAAGGAATGTGGTATAGGCCATATGTTATCATGGAACAAAAATAGCTCACAACAAAGTAAGCTGGCATTTGATAGATTAAAAAGTCCTTTCCTCAAAACAACTCTGTGTTTTGTGGGTGTGTACCAGAGGATTCACGCTGAAAGGATCCAGGCAGTTCCAAAATAAGCTTTACTGGCTGAAGGAGAGCCTTGAAGCACATGTACTTGAAAAGCTGATTTGGTTGTGCCAGTGTGAGTGCCTGGAGAGCTGTGGGATGTACGAAGAGGCAGTACCTGAGACAGAAAGCTAAAGGAGTGAGGCTAGTTGTATGTTCCTGCACCAAAGTCCTCAGTTCCACTCACACTAATAGTATTTCATCTGTTCTTCAGTGGCTGTGACTGAACCTGTAGGGTCAAAGAAAAAGTTGAGTTGTCTGATAGAAGATTATAACTATTAATTTGCTAAAGGAGTTTGGGTATGAGTGCCTTCTTTTTCTTTGCATGCATTTAACAAAGCTTCTCTATGTTAATGTTTTGGTAGCCTTGGCTGATTGCAGGGACCTAAAGAAACACAAACTCAATTCTGATGTTCCAAGAGGAGACTTGGAGGATTATTACTATCAGGAAGCCCTTCTCTTTTCCCACTTCCGTACCTTCAACCTCCTCCCCATTGAACCTATTCTCCCTAGGAGATCGAGGGCTAAGGGATCTATTGACATATGGGTTACAGCATCATCATCATCATCATCATCATCATCATCACTCTTCAGAGAAGAAAACAGAGGTTTTCATTGTTGTTGTTTAATGTCTTGTTTTTTTTTTAAATATTGACATCACTTTCCAGCAACTCTCCTTCCCACCTCACAATAGAACCCTCCCTCACAACAAATCCTCCCTACAAAACAAATCAGCACATTGGCCATGCTCAGAGGGGTTAAATTATTTGCCCTGGGTCACACTACATGTAAGTATTAGAAGTAGATTCAAATCCAGGTGTCTCCTTGTTCCAAATCTAATATTCTTTCTTCTACACCATATTGCCTCTAAAGAAGGAACACTGAACCAGAGGATCTGGATTTCAATCTCATCTCTGATAGTTCACTTCTTTGTGCCTCAATTTCTTCTTTTGCAAAATGAAGTGAAGTTAGATTTAAAAAAATTCTCTAAAACTTCCTAGCTCATGTTCCTAAGTATCTTTTATTTTTCAAACATTCTGGGGGGAGATGATAAAATTTTGAGACATTATGTTCACTTAAAGTGAGCATTCACCAGTATCATGCTGGAAAATATTAGTGTAACAGCAGGACAAACTACCTCGTAAGAAGCATGGAATTTATAAGAAATAATGACACAAAGAGACATCTTTGTTGGACTCTAGACAATAAGTGGGTCAAAGGAAAAGGAAAGCTCAGGAAATGTCAAACACTTTCTGACTCAGCCATAGCGAAGCCAATAATAAAGATCAAACATTTTTAATAGAGGTGCTATGCCAGAAAAAAAAATAAAAAGAATTCATAATAATCACAGTGAAATAAAATACTTAGGAAACACTAATTATTCATGTCTGGCACTGCATCACAGTAGAAACAAACACATATTTGATCACATCATCCCCCTGCACAAAAACCTTGATTAGCTCCTCATTTAAACCAGTTAGCAGGTCGTTCAAGGCTCTCCACCACCTTGTTCCAACTTCTGTCTTCCTGTTAACCATCACATAGGGAGGAAGGCAATCAGGGTCTTCTCCAAGACCCCACAAGCAATTAATGTGAATCAGAAGTTGATGAGTGCTCTTTCCCCTTGGCCAAGAATGGTTGAGCATATATTGGAAAGATCGTAGAGCCGTCAGAAGGATGTACATTTCCCTTCTTTTGCAGATTAAAGAGGGACTGGCTCAAAGCTTTTTTCTTCTTTAAGTTCATGGACAGTTTTCTCTCTTGGGGAGAAGACTGAACTCAGAAAGAATATTCTTTTTCCTATTCAAATGAATTTTCCCTACTGTTGTTGTTCATTGTCTTCTCATTCCTACTGTTTTATTCCCTCTCTTTGTGTAAAGGGGCAGCTAGATGTTGCCATAGATCGAACCCTGGGCCAAGAGTCAGGAAGTCAAGAGTCAGGCCTCAGATGCTAGTTGTGTGACTCTGGGCAAGTCTTTTAACCCCAGTCTCAGTTTCCTCATCTGTAAAATGGGCTGGAGAGGGCAATGGCAAACCACTACAGTGTCCTTGCCATGAAAACCCCTTATGGGGTCATGTAGAGTCAGATACTACTGAACAACAACAACTTTGTATAAAAGAAAATCTGGTGATTACTAATAGTTATTTGTGTGATATGTATTAAGCAGGTACAAATGGCAAAGGTTTGGATTTTTGTAAAGTGATGGCTTTAGTGAGGTTGAGTCTTAGGGAAAGAAGAGAAGCAAACAGTGGCTCCATTCAGAAGGAACAAGTACTTGTAAATTGGTTGTGTCCAAGTCTTTTGTGACCCCCTTTGGGGCTTTCTTGGCAAAGATACTGGAGTAGTTTGCCATTTCCTCTTACAGCTTATTTTGTAAATGAGGAAACTGAGGTAAACAGGTTAAAAGACTTGCCCAGGGTCACACAACTAGTATGTGTCTGAGGCTTGATTTGAACTAAGGTCTTCCTGAGTCACATGTGGTGGGAGGAGCTTGCTAAATGAGTGGAACAGGAAAGGGTAGAGCAGGAAATTCTCAGAGCAGTGAGAGCAGTTAGAGTTGAGGGAGAGAAAGGAGGCAGGCAGCTTGCTATGAGTGTTTGTGTGAAGGCTGGGGCTGGGGGTGGGGGGAAGCAGTGGGAGGCTATGGAATGGAGCTGCTCTACGTAGTGATAATGTGTTTTAATTTCTTTTTTGCTACGATGGATTTGATTTACTGGCGTTGGGATTTGGCTTTCTGGTGTCTGAATAAATTTTTTGCTTGTCTTCTATATGGAGAGTCTGTTATAGTTTGCGATTCAAAACCACACCGGCATACTCATAACAATAGCAACCATTGTGAATGTTGTCTTGGTGATAAATTTGGTGTCAGGAACAGGATCCCAAGGTATAAAATCTCCACCTGGAGGCAGAAGGGCTTTAGAAGAAGAAATGGATATCCCAGAATGGGAGGATTTACCTTATTTCTCCCTAGCAAGGGAATGGGCTAAAGGCATTGGACCCTGTAAAAACTGGGAACAGAGGCTACAGAAGGGAGAACCTAGAGATTTGGAAAGATGTTTGCAAGGAATTCAAGTTAAACCAGGGAAAGAACTGCAAGGAGTGTGTAGAAGAGGTTGGATTTTACTAACAGGTTACCATATTATATGTAAAAGCAGGTACAAATTGTTGCAGGAAGAAACCCAGATGGTTTGGAAATTAGCTGGTTTGCATGAGAATCTTTCTGTGCCACAGTGTTTGGGCTCTGCTTTAGAAGAGCATGCTGCTGTTCATTTAGCTAAGAAAAAATGAAAAGCCAAAAAGAAAGTACATGCAACTCTAGCACAAACTGAGCCTAGTTGCCATGACGATAACTACCAGGAGCATGCGTGGGCAGAAAATGAAACAATGTTAGAGGAGACTCCCCAGGCAAAAGCACACGCTCAGTACTAAGAAGAAAGCAGGAGAATCAAGTAGGGAACACAGTGTTCCAAGAGACACTTGAGGATTTCACCCAGTAGGAGGTCACAGATATTTTGAGTCAGCTCATCCAGAGGATGGGAGAATTGTTAGTGTCTTGGACGGTGAGAATCAGTGATGAAGGGGCTGGAGGAGTATGGGTAGATAGCGAGGATGACTTAAAATTCATAGGCATTAGTCAGAATCCTTTTGTACAGCAAGCTCTTAGGGATTACCATTTGCAAGGAGGTAACAAGATGATTAATTTGTTAGCTTTAGCAGCAGAGGGATGCAATATGGAGTATCCCACTGACTCTGTGTGGCCCAGTGCAGATAGGCCCTTGTATTCACTTAGATACGTATGAGAAAGTTAAAGGAGGAGTTAATAAAGACTGCTATTATGAGGGGACATGTAAATGTGTACTATGATACACTCTTAGGAGTTTCTCATAGAAATATAATTGTGAAGCTGGCTCCTCTTGCTTATAAGCACCTAGTTCTGACTCTACTAATTGGAGAAATAGGGCACCTTCCTTTGGAGGTGATAGATAAGATTTCACAGTTAAGTGACTTAGGAGACTGGGGAAAAGATAAAGTTCCTCAAGAGAGAAGAGAAAATAGCAGATGCAAAGTCAGAATACATTGACAAGAAGAGAATTGTTTACAGCTCTATTGAGAGCAGGGGTAGAATTTGAGGGAATTTCTAACTGATGAACTATATAAAATTTACAGATAAAAGAGGCTCAATAGCAGACAGAATAGAGAAGAAAGAACTGCCCCTACAGATCCTACTGAACCCTTGTATCCAAGTGTGTCACACCTTCAGGGAGACTGGGAAATAGACCAAGACCCAGCTCAGATTAAAGACATACACAGACAGGATTACAGACCTCATATTAATCTGACTATATATTGGAAAAATGAATCAAATACTATAAGTAGGGCATTAATGGATACTGGGGTGGAGGCCTCTCTTATATATGGAAATCCTGATAAGTTTAAACGTGGAACTCCTATTACCATCATAGAACTGGGAAGAGCTGAAATATCAGCCAGGCAAGTCAAACTAATGATGAAAATTGGGCAATGACCTAAGAAAGAATATGCCATGGTAAGTGTACCCATTCCTGAATACATCATTGGAATAGATATATTGAGAAGTATGACTCTAAATTTACCTGAGGGGAGATACCAATTTGCAGTAAGGAAGATAGGAATTAATATAGTTTTAGTGGGAAAAATAAAAATGGACCCAATCACTTTACCTCAACCTTCTGAAGTATTGTGTACCCAGTGGGCAAGTTGAAATTAACATACTATAAAAGAATATGTTGAGGCAGGAATGTTAATCCCTACAACCACTTAGGAAGTCAGATGGAACGTGGAGAATGACAGTGGATCATAGACAATTGAAAAAGGTTATTCCTCCCTCGTATGCTGCTGTTCCAGATACTGTTATCTTAATAGAAAGAATCCAGAAATATGATGGGGTTTGGTATGTGGTTATTGATTTAGCCAATGCTTTCTTTATGATCCCAATAGACTCCAAACAATGGGACCAGTTTTTTTTCAAGCGGCAGGGCATACAATATACTTTTACCTGATTGCCACAAGGATACCTGCATAACCCCACTATTTGTCATAGGATGGTGGCTGAATATCTGGATGAATTAAAGCTACCTGGTATACAGCTTACCCACTACATACATGATATTATGATACAAGGGAAAAATGTAAAAGAAATGGAGAAGAGTTTGACACTTTTAATTGAGGATATAAAAAGCAAAGGGTGGGAAATTAATCCTGCAAAGATTCAAGGGCCAGCTCAAACTGTAAAGTTTTGGGGTATACAATGGAATAAGGGGCTACAAGAAATTCTTCCACAAGCCCAACAAAAGATTCAGGATTTTCCTACCCCTACCAATAAGAAAGAGGCCCAAAAGTTTATAGGATTATTTGGATATTGGCAGCACCACATTCCACGTTTAGGACAGATTTAGAAACCTTTATATAAAGTTACTAGGAAAAAACTATGAATTTGATTGGGGACTTGAGCAGAATAAAGCTTTTGAAGAAGCCAAGGCTGCTATACAATTGGCCCTAGATTTTATGGCCTATGCAAACTGGCCCGGTGGAATTACAAGTGACTGTACAGAATGAATATGCAAACTGGAGTTTATAGCAAAAACAACAAAACCAAAATGTATCCTTAGGATTTTGGTCTAGGAAACTTTCTTCATCTGACTGAACAACTGATTCTGGGCCATGAAGTAATATTAAGGCCTGGAATCCTGATTATGACCTAGGTAATGAGTACCCTAGCTTCCCACAGAATTGGACATATACAAGAGGCTAGCATCATTAAATGGAAATGGTATATTCAAAATGTATCTAAAACAGTCAAAAGTGGAGTTTCTGCTCTATATGAATCTATACCAAACATAGATACAGAGGGAAATGATAAATCCCTGAACCAAAGCAACAGTTGGTATAGTCCTTGGTAAAATGGAATGAGGGATATGATGGATTAACTGAAGAACAAAAGAAACATGCATGGTTTACTGATGGAACAGCAAAATATTTGGGCCACAAAAGACATTGGAAAGCAGTAGCCTATTACCCATGTACTAAGTGGACTTCGGAAGGTACTGGGACAGGTGGAAGTAGTCAATATGCTGAACTTGTGGCAGTATATCAAGCTATCAAAACAGAACAAGGAGGACAGTGTAATATATTCACTGATTCATGGGTGGTAGCCAATGGGTTGCCCATAGATGCCCACGTGGAAAAATCAAAATTGGGAAATTGATGGCAAACAAGTCTGGGGCAAAGAATTATGGGAAGCTATATGGGACATATCTTTCATTTCTAATTTGTCAGTTTTTTATGTAGATGCTCACGTGGCCCTCACTATGCCACAACCTGAATATAATGCACATGCTGATCAACTAGCAAAGATTGCTACTGAACATATTGTCCCTACTCTGACACCAATTGATGATCCAGTACTAGTAAAATGGGTCTACCAAATGGCTGGCCATTTAGGCATCCAGGCCACACATAGGTGGGCACAAGATTGAGGTTCATTGTTAAAACCAGTAGCAGAGAAATATTATAGATGTCAAATGAAAAAGGAAAGAACTGTTCCTCAGGTAGTAACTGGACAGATAGCAAGGGGAAAAGTTCCAGCCCGAATTTGGCAGATAGATTATTTTGGTTCCCCTACCCCAAGATAAAGGATGCAAATTTATATGTACTTGTATTGACACCTATTCAGGTGTACTAGGGGCTTGTGACCCAGAAAAAACACCTGTAAAATTCTAGATATCATAAGTCTATATTATGGAACCCCAATGCAGATTCAAAGTGACAATGGGTCACATTTCAAAGGTAGTGAAATGAAGAGATATTGTATATTAAACAGTATAGAAGGGATATATCATATTCCACATTATCCACAAGCATCTGGGTTAATTGAAAGAATGAATGGATTATTGAAAGAACAGTTAAGGAAATTAAGTTCTAATAATTTGCATCAACATTGGAAGGATAATTTGTTCACTGCTTTACATAATTTGAATAATAGACCATTAGGAGAAAGTATACTTCTAACCAGAAAGATGACCCCAAATCTGCAAATTAGAAAACAGCAAACATGTAAGATCCTAAATATTGAGTATTGGATTGTGAGGCAAAATGTCCCAGCTCCATATCCAGGAACACCTAGCTCAGCAGGACGTGATTTCTATTGTTTAGAGGACTTTTGGTTGGATAGAAAAGAAATAAGAAAAATCTCTACTGGGATATGTATGAGAATCTCTAAAAATCATTTTGATGGATATTACCTAAATCAGGATTAGCAGCTTGAAGAACACATGTATTGGCTGGAGTGATAGATTCTAATTATCAAGGAGAAATTATTGTGACATTCCAAAATTTGGGTGAAGAACCTATACAGTTTTGTAAAAATGATAGAATAGTTCAAGTGATTATTATTCCTTGTAAAACAGTACCTCTTGTGAAAATTGACTCTCTTTCTGGAATAACTATCAGAGGAACTGGAGGGTTTGACTCTATTGATAGAATAAAACTGAGAATTAAAGTATGGGTAAAATGGAAGCCAGATGATGTTCCAAAGGCTGCAGAAATTATAGTACATGGGAAAGATAATACTGTAACTGTTGTTTATTCAGGAAAAGATGATTACCAAATGTTGCAACAATTTGGGTAGCAGGTGCTGTGGGGATGAAAGACCAACACAAGCCCAACAACAAGAATGCTGCCAGCACAGGTTCTTTTGATCTGCTTTACTAAGGAAAGCAATGTTAAGGGGTTAACAATCTTATTTCAATCCAACATACACATATCATTCACTTAGTTCAGGGGAAAAAGCCAGCACCCTGAACTTCAGAGCAAATACAAACAAATTGCAAAGATACATTGTAAAAGGCCAAATACAATTCATAGTTGCTAAGAAGGCATCAACATCTGGGTGAGCCGGGAGGCTCTTAGAGTGGTTGTCCAGAGTCCTGCACATCCAGGAGTGAAGGCCTCTAGCAAGTAGCTCTGTTCTCTCTTTTTATACAATCTTTGGCTGTCATCAAATGTCATTTGAGCAACCAGAACTTAGGTATATACTATTGGCTCTGGTCTTAGCAACTCCCCTTAGGGCCTGAGGGCTTCATGCCCACATAGGCTTAGCACCTAGTAGATAGGGGTCTGGGCCTGGGGCTTTGTACCTAGTAAGGCTCAATCAAAGACACTTAATTAATCATTGTAAAACAGTAAGAAAGTCCCACCTTAGTTACCAATGCACCAAATTGTACCCTTGAATCTTGTATTCTACTGTGATTGAGACTATGATAGTGAGTTCATGGACTCCAGAAGCATGGCTGACCCTATATCTACCCTACTTCTGCTTATTGTTTCCTTGTTTCTTTTTGATTTTCATCTGTCAAACTTGTTTTCTAGATTTGTTTCTTGCAGGCTTAGTACCCTCCATCTGCAAATGCCTGATCGCTTAAGCTGGATGTCACCCTCTGTCCATGACTGTGATGTGTCATCCCTAGACCTGGGATTGACCAAGCTCCAGATGCCAGCTAAAGAACTGACCTCTTGAATGGGACCCTTGACCTCTTGGGGCAGGGACAGCTCTATGTCCAATTTCAGCAGGAAGCAGCTATGGAGGATGAGACCTTTGCCCCTCATCCCAAGATTTTGAACCCCATTTGTTCGAGGGGGGAATGATGATATTGTTTTATGTGCCTATTTTGTGTTATCCCTGTTATATTGATGTAAAGTTCTGTTGACACCAGTTGCCCCATTGACCTATGTAATGGACAAGAAAGATCTTGGAGCTGAAGCTAATAGCAATATAAATCTGAAGATCTTCCCATCCATTAATAAGCCCATGTGACCTGATTAAGTCACAGGAAGTTTAAGTCACATGTGCTAGGAGGAGCTTGCTAAATGAATGGAATAGGAAAGGATGGAGTGGAAGGCCATGGGGGTGGAGGTGGAGTGGGGGAGGGGGACGGCTATGTAATAGAGGTGCTCTCTGTAGTGATGGTGTGCTTTAACTTCTTTTTTGCTATGATGGATTTGGTTTATTAGTGTTGGGATTTCACTTTCTGGTGTATGAATAAATGTTTTGCTTGTCTTCTATGTAGAGAGTCTGTTATATTTTGCAATTCAGAACTACACTGGCATACTCAAATCAATAGCAACCATTGTGAATATTGCCTTGGCGATAGGAGCAGGGTGGGCCAGGCAGGGCTCTTTTTTTTCTCCCTACCCTAAGAAGTCCATTATTTCAGTTTCTTTTAAAAACATTATCTTTTTTGTTTGTTTGTTTTTGGGTTTTGAATACACGGATTTTATTGCATTTTCTGGCTATTTGCCATAATGTTTATAGCTATTTCTTCCAAAAATGTTCTATTTTATTGCCAGTTTTATTTTCTGTTTTTGTTGGGTGTTGTCCTCAAGCCTCTAACAGACAAGTCTTTCTCCCTTATCTGTCTACTGCTAAAAATAAAAAAAAATTATGCAAAATGTTTTATTGTTGTTCTTAATTGTTGTGCTATGTTGATGAAACAACAAGGTTTAAGTGGCTCTGTGCAAGAGTTTTTATTCACTGCATGTTATTCACAGTTATTTGATATACTTTGTTACTTGAAAAAAATATTGGTATTATTTTTATGGTCTCCATTTTATTTCTGTTGCATTGATATCATGTCTGTGTGTTTACTAAAGTGTCTGTATGTACTGATTGGAAACAAGTCCACCCTATTCAAAATACTAACAGGATACAAGTTGAGATCCTATATCTGCATACTTTATCTGCATACTCTGCAGCCTGTGCAGAAACCTACAGGAGAATGATGACAAGCATTGGGAGTACATATCATGAGAACACTGGCTTTTCAAACTCAGTAGTGGATGCTTAGATATTTGACCCTGGTAACTCCCTAATACAATACCAGAATACTGAAAGGATTGGTTGAAGCAAAGGCTCAGTAAGAGAACAGGCATTTCCTCAATGTATGGGTGGGCTGTGGCATGTGCCTAAGGAGCAATTCAATTCACTGATGCACAACTAGCTGTCTGGGACAATCAGGGATGGAAACCAACAAAAATAGCTTGGAAGAACTGTTGGTCTTTTATGTCATCAAAGAATTCAGCAGCCTATATCTATCTCCTATTATAGGGATAATGAGGAATGGAAAGATACAAATATCTATTGACTACCAGACTTTGGGCAAAAGAAGTTAAATGGACCAGTATACTATATTATCTGGATTGCCTATGAAGCATCCACTTATCAACAATCTTAGATTTACATATGTAGCAACAATTTGGCTAGCAGCTGCTGTGGGGGTGAAAGATCAACACAAGTCCAACAACAAGAATGTTGCCAGCACAGGTTCTTTGATCTGCTTTACTAAGGAAAGCAACGTTAAGGGGTTAACAATCTTACTTTAATCCAACATATACATATATCATTCACTTAGTTCAGGGGAAAAATCCAGCACCCTGAACTTCAGAGCAAATACAAACAAATTACAAAGATACATTATAAACAGACCAAATACAATTCATAGTTACCAAGAAGCCATCAACATCTGAGTTCAGGAGACAGCTCATAACAACAGCTGGCTCAGAGTCATGTGCCACTCCTCCTGTGGCCCAGAGTCCCCAAGCAAATAGCTCTGTTCTCTCTTTTTACACACTCTTTAGCCATCACCAAACATCATCTGAGCAACCAGAACTTAGCTCCTACTATTGGCTCTGGTCTTAGCAACTCCCCTTAGGGCCTGAGGGCTTCACGCCCACATAGGCTTAGCACCTAGTAGATAGGGGTTTGGGCCTGGGGCTTTGTACCTAGTAAGGCTCAATCAAAGACACTTAATTAATTTATCATTCCAAAACAGTAAAAAAGACCCAACTTAATTGATATTACAACATAGTAAATATTAACATATTTCTATGGCTGAAGAAGACAAAGCAAAGGCACTTTTCATCTGCCAAAGTGCATTTTTGCAGTTTGAGTGTATCATCCAGGTGTCTTACGGGCAGCTGTCATATTTCCATAACTGGAGTTCATTCTGGGCACAAGAGAAAGCCAATGCAAAGTACAAAGATGAGATGGATTATGACATATAAGGAGCAGAAAGCCCAGTGTGGCTGACTGCCAAGGACATTAAAACAGGTAATAAGTAAGAGGAATTAGTAATTGACCTTAGAGGTAATAGAGAGTCACTGAGTTTGTTGAGTATGTATATGTGTGGGGAGGAGAGGTGATATGGTCAGACATGCACTTTAGAAGATAACCTTGACAGCTGTGTAGAGGATGTATTGGAGAGAGGAAAGTCTTGAGATAGGGAAACTAAATAAAAGTATATTGTATGAGTCTAGGCAAGAGATTGACAAGGGCCTGAAAATTGAGTGGTAGATATATATATGTAGAGGAGGTGACTATGTGAGAGATTTTGACAAAATATTTATTAGGTGTGAGAGTAAGGAGTCAAAAATGATACTAACATTGCAAATCTGGATGAATGGAAGGGTTGTGCTGCCCTGGATAGCAACAGAGAAATTCAGAAAAGCAGTGAGTTTAAGATGAAAGCTAATGAACTCTGTTTCAGACATGTTAAATTCAATATGTGTATGGAACATTGAGTTTGAAATGGTTTATAGACAACTTGTGCTGTGGGACTGGAGCTCTGGAGACAGATTGGGTATGGATATTTAGGTTTGGAAGTCATCAGCATAGAAATGTTCATTTCATTTATCAGTGCTGATGATGTCACCAAGTGAGAGTTTAGCAACAAAAGAGAAAAGAACCCAAAATGGAGCCTTGCTATATACCCACACTGACTAGGCATCACATGGGTGACGAACCAATAAAGACTGAGAAGACAGTTCTCTAGGAGGAGAGAATGGTGAACAATGCAAAGAACTCAAGAAGGATCAAGACTGAAAAGTGATTGTTAAATCTGGCAATAAAGTCCTTGCTAGTGCTTTGGCTTTTTACCTGCCAGCCAAGTTAGAGGAATAGTCATGGGACCAAGCCTTACTGTTCCTGTTCTTTACCCTAGAACACCACCTAGTGGAGACTATGAACAATATATTTCATTCCACTTCCATTTAAAATGGCAATATGTAGTAGGTGCCCAGCCGGCATCTGGCCCATACTTGCACAAAGAGATGGCCAGAAGCCAACAGTGGGAAGGTGAGAGATTGTACCAGGGAACCATCACAAGGCCCAGTGAACAGAACTGAAGCCTGTGAGTGATGAAAAAGCGTCAATGACAGAGAACATAGAAATAAACAGATGTTAAGAAATACTATGAATTCAGAGAAGCCCAAGAGTTAAACCTGGAAGAAAAGACTAAGTCCAAAGCAAGTACAAAGAAGAGCCTAAGAGAGAAAAGGTGATGTGGTGACAAAGACTACAGGAGTGATTGAAAGAGTTGAAGCAAGAGATAGAAATAAAATTACACATTAGATCTCTGAAAGGGAAAAAATTGGAAGGATAATGAAAAGATTAAAATGGAAGGTAGAAATCTTCTATTGGGGTTGTTGGGGTCTTTGGAAAACAAAACGGAAAAAGCAGAACTTAATTATTCTAGGAGACACCAAAAATACTAGGACAAAATAAAAAAAATTAAAAATTGAAGAAAATGTGAAATACTTCCTATCAAAAACAACAGAGCTGGAAAACAGGTTGAAAACAAATGAAGAATCACTGGCCTCCCTGATAATCAGGACCAAACACAAAACTTTGATGTCATGTTACAAAAGATAATGAGAGAAAGCTACCCCAATCTAGTAGAGTCAGGAGACAAAATGAAAATAGAAAGAATCTACTAGTCACCTCCCAGAAGAAACCACAAACTGGAAACCCCCAAGAGTGTCATTGATATTTCATTGCTGTCCTCCACTCCTTACACCCCCTCATCCCAGGCATCCAATCTATTGCTAACTCTTGCTGTTTTTATCTTTTTTATCTGTTTTATCTCTTTTCACACAGCTATCCTCTTTTTGCTTACATGATTGCAATGACCTCCCAATTGCTCTCCCTCTCTCAAGTCTTTTACCACACCAGTCCATCCTACATATCACTAACAAAGTGATTTTTGATTAGTACATATCTGATGATGTTATTATTTGGCTCAATGAACTCCAGCTGCTTCCTATTGTCTCTAAGCCATAACCCTTTTCTTTAGTTTTTGAAACCCTTCACTGCCCATATTCAACCTATCTTTCCAACTTAATTTTTCTTTGTTTTTTAAGTATGATATTTCATCTCCCATATTTGTGCTTTTTCAGTTGATGACTCCCGTGCTTGGAATGCATCCCCTCCCCATTTCTGCCCTACAGAATCCTCCTCTTCCTTCATGATTCCACTCAAACTCCCTTCTACCTAAATCCTTTCCTGATTCCCCCAACTCTTATTCCCTCCCTCCCTAACTACCCTGTAGTTAACTACTTTGCTGTTTGTTGGTTTTGTTTTGCTTTTTAGGCAGCTAGGTAGCACAGCAGATAGAGCATTGGAGTCAGGAAGATCTGTGTTCAAATCTTGCCCTAAATACTTTCTAGCTGTGTGATCTTAGGCAAGTCACTTGGACTCTATTTGCCTCAGTTTCCTCAACTGTAAAGTGGAGTTACTAATAACACCTACTTCCCAAGGTTGTTGTAGAAATAAAATGAGATAATGCTTATAAAGTGCTTTGCAAACCTTAAGGTATCATATAAATGCTAGCTATCATTCCTTTTATATTTATATAAATATATGTATATTATATATGTCACATATATAATCCTAATACCTAAGCCAGGAAAGGATAAAGCAAAGAAAAAGAAATATAAGGTTTATCTTTCCTCTCCTCTCCTCTTGTTTGCCGACTCTTTCTCTAATATTAGTAACTATTCAAAAACTGTAAATAACATTGGCAGAAAGACTACAGCAATTTCTTTAAATTTTTTTTTATCAAACCAAGTTGTATTTCTACCATGGATGTGAGGATAGTTTAGTATTAGGAAAATGATCAATTTATATTACTTGATGTATATCTTTCATTTCTTTTGAGTGGTAACTGGTAGATTCTTGCTGTTTTTGGATGGAATAGAGCAAGGCAGGTTTCTTTTAAGATTTTAAGTGTTTGGATTGGTCATGATTTTCAGGAATTTGGTCTGAGCAACAGTATAATGCCTCCAGACTCAGTTACTGCCAGCTAGCTGGATAGTCCTGGTGGTTCAGAACTGTAGATTCTTGGTAGGTCTGATATTCTTGCCCTGGTTATTTCTCTACAAGCTTCAGCTTGAGCTAGAAGCTAGAACTGAGACCATGCTCTGTTCTTGGGGATCAGAGTCACTTGGCTACTGTTTGTTTCTGGACTTGCTTCTTTCCATGACCCACAGCAACTTCCTACTCCAAAACATTACCCATGGCAGTAGGTGCCCTCCTCTGTCCATCCTTGGATCCGTGATCAAGAATGAAGCAGGGCAACAAAGCTATCAGTTAGCATCTATTTCTGAGCAATGCCATGGTATGGGTCTGTTACCTCCTCTAGCTCTGATGCACAACCTCTCCTTGGATGTTGGCATGCTAGACCACATCCCCCAGTGTCTACCAGCTTCTTCTTCTATCTTCTCTCTCTTCCTCTGCTGACCTGACCTGGAAAATCAATCAATCAATAAACATTTGTTAATTGCCTACTATGTCCCAGGCACCATGCTAAGCCATGTTGATACCAAAAGACACAAAAGGCAGTCCCTGCCCTCAAAGAGCTTACAATCAATGGAGGGGGGAACAACATGTAAACAAATATATACAAAGCAATCTACATACAGGGTAAGTAGAAAATAGTTAACAGAGAGAAGGCACTAGAATTAAGAGGGGTTGGGAAAGGCTTCCTGTAAAAGATGGTATTTTAGTTGGGAAGTAAAGGAAATCAGAGAAGTTGGTAGGTAGAATTATGGAGGGAGAGCATTCCAGACATAGAGGACAGCCAGAAGCTAAGAGTCTCTACTCTAATCTTGTTTGTGGAACAGTCAGGAAGCCAGTGTCACTGGATCAAAAAATACATGGTAGGGGACTAGGTTGTAGTGGGTTAGGTTAGGAAGGGCTTTATATGCCAGAGAGCCACTGAAGTCTATTGAGCAGGAGGGTAACAACATTGACCTGTGCTTTAGGAAAATCATGTTAGTGGCTGAATGGCAGGTGGAATGGAGTAGAGAGAGAGCTGAGGCATGGAGACTCACCAGCAAGCTATTGCAATAATCCAGGCATGAGGTGTGAGGGCTTACTCTAGAGCAGTAGCAGTGTCAGAGGAGAGAAGGGGACTTATTCAAGAAATGTTCCCAAGCTGAAATCAGTAGGCCTAAGCCACAGATCTAATGGGAGTGGGGTGAGAGATAGTGGTGCATCCCTGATGATTCCTAGGCCATGAGCCTGAGGAACTGGGAAGATGGTTTTGCCCTCCATAGTAATGTGTGGGTCTGAGACCATTACTCACATTAAAAATAAATAGAGACTGTTCTTGAGAAAAGGCAAAAAGGAATTTATTGTTTTCTCATGAGAAAGGATACACCTAGCGTGGCCCAAGATAATGCCAACAAGTGTGTCTGGCATACAGCTCAAAGCAAGTTATATAGACTTTAACACAGAGTTCCCCCCATCCTCTCCACTGGCTCCTCTTCCCATTGACTGGGTTTGGAGCTCACATTCTAAATGTGGAATCTTTTCCCAGCAACAGAGAACAAAGAACAAACAGACAGGCATGAGACCAGGAGCTAGTATTCAGCAAAAAGAGAGTAAAAACTAAATAAACAGGACATTGCAGGTGTCTGTCTACTGATGCAATTTCTTATCTCTACTTTCTCAGCAGAGCAGTATCTAAAAATATAGAAGGGGTGCAGGGTGGGTGGATGGTAGGAGAGGTAAGGTCTTGTCCCACACTGAGGGGCCTTCCTTATTTCAGCATTCCCCTCAGTAGTAGGGAAGGTAGGAAATGGAGAGGGTGAGTTTCAAATGTCTACTAGACATCTAGTTTGTGGCATTTGAAAGGCAGTTGGAGCTGTGAGGTTGGAAGTCAATGGAGAGTTTGGAGCAGGATAGGCGGATTAGAGAACTGTCAGCTGAGAGGTGGCAATAAATTCCATGGGAGCTGATGAGATCACCAAGTGAAGTAGTATAAAGGGAGAAGAGATGAGGGCCCAGGACAGAACCCTGAGGGACACCTATGGTTAGATACAATGGTGTGATCTGGAAGAGGATCCAGTAAAGGAGACTGAGAAGAAGTCAGATAGGTAAGAGAAAAACCAGGAGAGTGATGTTCTGCTAACTTAGAAAGAAAAGAATATCAAGGAAAAGAAGGTTCTTAGCAGTGCCAAAGGCTTTGGAGAGATCAAGAAGAATGAGAACTGAGAAAAGGCCATTGGATTTAGCAACTAAGAGATCAAGAGCAACTTTGAAGAGAGCAGCTTCAGTGGAATGATAAGGTATGAAGGGATTGTAAGGAGTTGAGAATGAGAGGAGAGAAAGTGGAGGCATTTATTGTAGATGGCCTTTTCAAGGAGTTTAGCTACAAAGGGCAGAAGAGATATTGGACAATAGTTAGCAGGGATGCAAAGAATTCCAATTTTTTTCTCTCGTTTCACTTATAATTTCATTTCTTATTTATTGCTTTATTTTTTCCAGGTACTCTTGGAGTCATAGTGGCCAAGCCATTTTTTCCCCCTCTGAATCTTTGCTTATACTTGTTGTGGAGTTGTTCTTTCAGTCAGTTAGTCAACATTTATTATGTATCAGACAATGTGCTAAGCACTGAAAATTCAAAGAAAAGCAAAAGAAAAATCCCAACCCCAAACAAACAAAAACAAAAAACAGTCCCTACTCTCAAGGAGTCAGTCCCTAGTGAGGGAGACAATATGGAAGCATCTATTTACAAACAAGATATATAAAGGAAAACTGGATATCTCCAAAAATTGGCTATCTCAAAAGAAGGAAGGCACCAGTTTTAAGGAGGAATCTGGAAGGGATTCATGTAGAAAGTGATACTTGAGCTGGGAATTGAAGGAAGCCATGGAGGCAAGGAGATGTAAATGAGTAGGGAAAGAATTGTGGGCATGGTAGATAATGTCAGTGAAAATCCCCAGAGTTGGGAGATGGATTGTCTTGTGCCAGAAACAGCAAGGAGGACAATTTCTTTGGGTTTCCAAATAAGGGGGTAGGGGAGAGTAAGGTAAGTAAGTAATTAAGTAGGTAACTATGTAAGTAAGTAAGGGAAAGTAAGAAGGGGCAGCATTATTAAAGGCTTTTAAAGCCAAGAAAGTGATAGGGAGTTACTGGAGTTTATTGAATGGTGTATGTGTTTGTGTGTGTGTGTCTGTGTGTGTCTGTGTGTGTGTGTGTGTCTGTGTGTGTCTGTGTGTGTGTGTGTCTGTGTGTGTGTGTGTGTCTGTGTGTGTGTGTGTGTCTGTGTGTGTGTCTGTGTGTGTGTGTGTGTCTGTGTCTGTGTGTGTCTGTGTGTCTGTGTGTGTCTGTGTGTGTCTGTGTGTGTGTATGTATGTGTGTGTGTGTGAGATGTGGTCAGATCTGTGCTTTGGGAAGGTCAATTTGATGGCTGAGATGAAGATGGACTTGAGGCAAGAAGACTAACCAAAAGGTTATTGCAATAATCTAGGCACGACATGTTGATGGCCTATGCTAGAATGATAACACTGGCAGGGCATGTTCAAGAGACGTTATGAAGCAAAAAAATACAGAACTCGGCAACACATTGGAGATGGATGATGAGAGAAAGTGAGAAATGGAGGATGACACCTATGTACAAGCCTGGGTGACTGGAAAGATGGTGCTGCCCTTGACAGTAATAGGAAATTTAGGAAGAGGGGAAAGTTTGAGGGAGAAAGATGAGTTTAAGTTTTTAAAAATTTTTTTAATTTATTTTAATTTGTTGGATGGGGGAGGGAGGTAGGGCAATTGGGGTTAAGTGACTTGCCCAAGGTCACACATCTAGTAAGTGTGTCAAGTGTCTGAGGTCAGATTTGAACTCAGGTCCTCCTGACTCCAGGGTCAGTGCTCTACTCACTGTGCCACCTAGCTGCCCTTGAGTTTAAGTTCTTGACATGTTGAGTTTAAGATGTCTACAGGACATCCAGTTCAAGATGTCTAATAGACAGCTATTAGACTAGAGGTTACCATTGGGTTTTCTGTTGACCCATAATATTTTTTTTCTTTTTGTGTGTGTGTAACTTGGGGTTTTTTTGCATTTTATTTTTGAATTTTGTTTGCATTTTTCATACTCACTTCTTAGTTTGGGACTTAGAGCCAGGGACAGACTCCGCTTCTTCCTGAAGTCTTAGATGTGGTAGTTAGGCCCCTTTTAGTGCTTAAGTTGACTTCTTTGGATCCTACTGCTGGCTTCCACTTCCCCGTTGTGTGTCTGTGCTCAGAACATTGACAGGTGTTAGACACTCCTGAATCATTTGTGGTCAGGGTAATGCAGTCTGTAGGGCCATTTTGAATATCTCAGGTTGGGCTACTGTGGGTTTATGGCCTCCTGTGGAGACACTAATCAGAGAAGTGCTTGGTCCTAACTCTGTGTTAGTGGTCACAGTGTTCAGACTGCTGTAGATTTCTGAAACTCCTGGAGTTCCTGCTTCCTGGGAACAGTGCTGCACTTTCTAAATGCCCCTCAAGTGTCTCTGGTGAGAGGGATGGCAGACTTCTGACTTGTTTACTTGCATTCATGGTGGCTTCTCTGGTTTTGTGCTGAGAGAAATGATTATTAATAACCAACAATTCAGGGAGATCCAGAGTTCGCCTCTTTTTTTTCCTAAAGTCTGATTTTAAAAGTTCAGTCTCTTGAAGGACAGTGCTGATAATGAGATTGAACCGGGGCCCCCCATGGTGAGGCAGCAATTGTGTTCTGCTCAGGCTTGGTTGGGGCATACGTTCTTTGAATCCAAGTAATTGTCTCTTCAACCTTTTTTTACCATCAAGATGCAATATTGGACTTAGCCACTTCATATCTCTTTTACCAATTATTCTTGCCCACCAATTCTTCTATCAACTTGTTTTGCTTTCTAATTGTACCACTTAGCTTTTTTTTTTTAACCTAACTTTCCTTGTCTTGCCCACTACTTCCCTTTTCTTCCTTTAGGTTTAATATCCTAATCCTTCTTGATCCTTTAATACCATCCTTAATTAAACTTGATCCTGTTCATCTTTAATCCTGAAGTAGAATCTGGACAGATTTGGACTTGAGATTGTTTGCCTTCAAAATTTTCTCAATTTCTCCCAAATTTCACCTAATTTTCATTTCCAGATTTAACTTTTTCCCTCCTTTGGTAGTCCAGACCCCTCTAAGTCACTTACATAATTTCATCCTCCATATTCAACTTAAGTCCTTTTCTTTTCTCTCACATTCCCATAGAAGCTGGAGGAAAGAATGAAGAAATGAAGAAAACATCAGGAGGCAGAGCTGTCAGTTCAGTTAATCAAGTGCCAGACACCAGGCCCACCTAATCAAAGGACCTACTCAAAAGACACCTTACTGAAAACTCCTTGTTCTCTGTTTACCAACTTCCTCAGCTTTGCAGAAAGCACTTTCAGTCTACCCTGGCCACACACGGGGATAACCATACCCATGTCTCATCATCATTCACAAGTGTTTCACCTCAAGATCCAGAATTTTAGACCTTGCTGACTCTAACCTATCCTTTTTATTCATGTGATTTGCATCTCTTAAACCTATTCCTTATTTCACCACAATCAACAAGTATTTAGTAACCTACTATGCTGGGTACTGGGGATACAAGTATAAAGGATGAAATTATCCTTACTCAAAACATTGTAGTGGGGGGCATAATGAGTATCTATCTATCTATCTATCTTTCTACCTACCTACCTATAGATAGCTGGATATCTAGATTTATATATATATATATATATATATATGTATATATATATATAGATAGATAGATAGATAGATAAGGGGGGTCAGTTGAGTCAATCTCATTTTACCTTATTTAATGTAACTAACAAAATATACATCTATTGAATCAATCAATAGGCATGAACTAGGTGAGAACAAATCAATCAAATTTATTAAATTGATATTTTTACCATCTGTCTTGTGGATCTTATATAAAACAACAAACCAATATGGAGGCCAGCATTTGAGTATTTGGAAGCCCAGAGGGGAGGGAATCTCTTGGTGGTGGTGGAGGTGGTGGAGAGGGAACACCTCTGTCTCCTTCTTTGTCTGTCTACTCCTTCATTGAGAACAGTGTGAACTTTAAAAGGTTAGAGGATTTGGACTTCTTATCAGAATCTCAGCAGTGTCCCCAGAATAGCAATGATTGTTGTGGTAATGTGGGCACTGGGAGCCAAAGACATATTAGATATAGTGAGCAAAGGCAGCCTCAGGACTTTGCAAGGAGCCCAGCAGAAAGCTCCTCCATAGCTGTGAACTCATCCAACCATTCTGGAGAGCAATTTGGAACTATGCCCAAAGGGCAGTAAAACTGTGCATACCCTTTGATCCAACAATATCACTGCTAGGTCTATGTCCTAAAGACACCAAAAAGCGGGAAAAGGACTTATTTGTACAATAATATTTATAGCAGCTTTTTAGTGGTAGCAAAGAATTGGCAATTGAGAGGATGCCCATTAATTGGAGAATGGCTAAATAAACTTTGGTATATGATTGTGATGGAATATTATTGTGCTATAAGAAATCAAAAGCAGGATGATTTCAGAAAAACCTGGAAAGACTTACATGAAATGATACAAAGTGAAGTGAGCAGAACCAGGAGAACATTGTACACAGTAACAGCAGTATTGTACAATGAAGAACTGTGGATAATTTAGCTCTTCTCAGCAATGCAATGATTTAAAACAATCCCAAAGGACTAATGAAGAAGCATATTATCCATCTCCAGAGAGAGAACTGATATTGTCTGAATATAGACCGAAGAATGCTGTTTTTCACTTTCTTCCTTTCTTTTATTCTTTTTTGTTTGTTTATTTGAGTCTTCTTGTACAAAATGACTAATATGGAAATGTTTTATATAATTGCACTCATATAACCTGTATTTGATTGCTTGCCATCTCAGGGAAGGGAGTGAGGAAGGAAGGAGGGAGGGAGAATTTGGAACTCAAAACTTAAAACAACCCAAACGTTAAAAAATGTTTTAACATGTAATTGGGAGGAAATATCACACACACACACACACACACACACACACACACACATTTTAAAGAAAGCTCCCCCCATGCCTAAGAGGAAAGGAACTCCAGAATTTGAGGACTAAAGGAAGAAAATTCCTGGAGCTTTGAGCTACCCTTTCATCATATGACCTCTAACCTCGAGCTCACTTTCCCCTGAACTCTATATGTACCAGTGGAAGAGTTGTGTCAGAAACATATTCTGTTCAGCTGTTCTTACTATTTCACCTTAGTAAAATACTCTTTTATGAAAGCTGATTATCTGGCCGGCTAATATCAATTGACAATCAGGAGAGAAAGCAAAACTGTTGGGGCTAGTGAGCTATGACATTGAAAAGACACTTCAAGCCCCCCAGGATATCGTAGAATTCTAAGGGGAGAAGAAGTAGTCTTTATCTGGGGACTCAACTTACCAGGGCCAGTGAGAGCTGGAAGAGCAAGCTCTAGTGCCTTCGTTACACATGTATGCGGCATCACTATGAAATGATTAATACAAATAAAAGTAATTAAATACAAGGTGGTTTGTGAGGACATATATACAGTTACATACAAGCTAGTTGAGGAGGAAAGGCTCCCAATAATAGTTGAGGGCTTCAGAAAAGGCTTCATGTATAAGACGGTATTTAAGGTGCTTCGTAAAGGAAGAAGGGAGTTAAGAGAAAGTTAAAAGAAAGGAATTAAGCAAGGATTGTGCATTCCAGGTATGGGGGCAGTCGATGTAAAGGCACTGAAATAGGAGATGGGGTATTCTAAGTGAAGAACAGAGAGAAGGTCGGCTTGGTTGAATCGAAGAGTACAGGAGGAAGAGTAATATCCAGTGAATGATAGGTTGGAGGGCAGGTTGTCTCCTCTAGAGCTTTAAAAGCTAAGTGGAAGAGCCTATACTTTATCTTAGAGGATAACAGGAAGCTACTAGAGAATTAATGGAGTAGAGACCTCGAATAGTCAGATCTGTGCTTAAGGAAAGTTACTTTGGGAGCGGCTTGCAGCCTGGACAGAAGTGGGGGACTGATGAGGCCAGGAGACCAGTTGCAGTAATCTGGGTGAGAGGTGATGAGGGCCTGAGCTAAGCTTGGTAGCTGTATGAATGGAGAGAAGGGGTCAGATGTGAAACATGTCATGTTAGTCACAGCAAGATTTGGCAAGTGACTGGACATGTGGGCTGAGGGAAAGAAAGGAATGAAGAATAATACAAGGTTATAAACCTGGGAGTCTGGAAGGAGTTTGATACTTTCAATAGAAACAGGTGAGTTTGGAAGAAGGAAAAGTTTTTTTTTTTTTGGTAGGGGCGGTAAAGAGCTCAGTTTGGGGCCTGTCCAGTGTAAGATGTTAAAACCTCCAATCACTCTCTCTACAGCTCCCTGCTTTCCCAATTTGTCCCCCCTGTTTTCATCATCTCACTTAACACCTTTCTCTTTTTGATCACCGTTCCATGTAATGCCCCACACTGAAATCTCTTTGCCCCTTGACCCGTGCCCATGCATCCTTCTCCTAAAACCAATCCTCTCTCCCTTGTACTCCAATGATGTTGGAGGAAATCACACAACTGTGCTGATGAGGTCCACTACAAAATTATGTTATCTACTTTCAACAAAATAAACACTGCTGCCCAGCAAATCTTTTACTCTTCTCTGATTGACTCCTCCTTTCACACTCCCTAAAGCATCCGTTCCAGACATTCTCTTCTCTCCTCAAGGCAATAATATCACCCCCTCCCTCTCAACAGAGAAGCTTGCCTCATATTTTATTTAGAAAATTAATGCCATCTGTCATAAACTCCCTCTTCTTTCAAATTTTCCACCTCATCTTCCTTCAGTATCCACCTCCATTCTCTCCTTATTTGCCCCAGTGTCAGAGAAAGAGATAGTTCTTTTCCTTATTATATCTATCCCCTCTCCATTCTTGTGCTTCTGATTTTCTCCCTTAAATAATTTCCTTTCAATTAAAGGGACCTTAAAATTAATCTAGTCCATTTTAGAGAAGAAGAAATCTATTCTCAGGGAAGAGGTTAGATGACTTATCCTACGTCACATAACTAGTAAGTGACGGAGGCAGATTTTGAAATCAGGTTCCAAGATTCTAAGTTGGGTGCCCTTTATACATTCCTTCATGTTGTCTATAGACATACCCAGTTGTCCCCATTTCTCATAACCTTTGTTTGACCCTGCCCCTCATCAAATTAGTTTCTTCCTTTTCGTAGTTAAACTCCTTGAGAAAGCTGTATTTGTTTCCTTTACTTCACATCCCATTTACTTCTATTTTTCTTTTTAAATGATTTTTGATGCTCTTCTGTTTTACATTACTTTTATTTCCCAGTAGCTCCCCACTCCCAAATAAAAATCCTATCTTTTAACAAATGAGTACAACCAAGAAAAAAAAAAACAATGAAATGGCCATGTCTAAAAATACATATACCTATGCAGCTATAGTTCACCACCTCTCTGCTGAGAGGAAGGAAGTATTTTTCACTACGAGTCCTCTGAAGTTGGGATTAGTTACAGCATTGATTACAGTTCTGAAGTCTTTCAATGTGGTTTTCCTTTAGATGACTGTGCTCATCATGTACATTCGTCTCCTAGTTCCATTTACTTCATTGGGCATCAATTTATATGTCTTCCCATGTGTAGCTCCTGTTTTGGGAGGCTCAGGTTCTCATGGAATTGGGGCTTTGGATCATGCCCAGACCACTTAACATAGAGGCATTGTGCTTCTGGGAGAAGACATCCTGTACTCCCCTCCTATATGGATGTGAATGGCCTCTTTCCATTGTTTGCATAGTTGGAAAAGGTTGCATCTTTTTAATCTGTCAGACTAGGACACACATTCTCTTGCTCTGTCTAGGGAGGTTGAAGGTTGTTATTTACCCACAGTGTGGGCATCATGAATTTATCTGGTCCTCCTTTTGCCCAGTGCCCTCAAGAATTAGCCTGGGGGTTGTGTTTTGGTTTGTTTCATTTGTCCTTTTCAGTTCTAGGTACAAGGGGTAGAATACTCATTGGACCTGGGAGTTTGAACCATGGTAGCTTTGGAGTCAGGATTCTAGGTTGGATGTGTAGCCATCCCAGCAGAGAAGCCCTGAGACGCTTGGATGCCTGGGACTAGAGCCCAAGTAGGGCTTTGGACTTGGAATTTGGGATTGTGCTATATAGGAACTGAGCTAAACTGTAAACCTAATCCTCTACCCCTTGCCAGAGACTATGGTGGTGGTGGGGAGAAGATTATGCTCCCAAGTATTGTGGGGTGGGGGTGGGCAATGTTTGTATATTTATTCTTGCTATTATTTTGAAGTAAATACGAATATTCCTTTATAAAAACTAATCCAGCTACTAAATGGTTGAATGGAATTTCATTGCAGGCCACCCCAACCAACTGGGGAAATATCATTGATGGGGGTTGGATCCAATGACAAAGAACCTAGATACTCCTAAATCCCCTCAATGGTACCAGAGAATCCTGGAGTTAAGGGCGAACTGTAACAGAACTGGCCTTTAGACAGTGGGAACCGGGCTAATTACACCCAGAGGGCAAGAGCAACTGATATTATGAGGGGAAATACCCCTAGAGATTATGTGTGTGTGTGTGTGTGTGTGTGTGTGTGTGTGTGTGTGTGTGTGACTATGATTGGTTCATGAAGTATTCTAGGAAGAAGAATGCAAAAGATGTTGACAGGGGCCCTGTGGGCGCAGCCAGAATTTGCCATCTGTGTTCACAGGGCCTGTATCCAGAGGGACTGTGAAAACTGATGACCATAGAGCTTTGACTGCGGAGCTGATATGGCCTCACGAAGCATATCCAGTTGGATGAGACAATCCCTAACAGACATTATCCTCTCCCTCCCCCAATCCTTCATTTCTATCCCACCAAAGGGAAAGTACATCACATCAGTACTCAAGCAGGAAAACCCTCCCTCCCCTCCTCAGTGAGAGAGCTCTGGTTCATGTGTTTCAATGTTTGTACTGATCAGCTGACAGCTATTTGCTCTGTCTATGTACATACACAAAACTGGTTTAGCATGTTATACTTCTTGTGCTTATTCTGCAAAGCTTTTGAGGTACAGAGGCAGAGTGGTTCTAGGATAAACACAATAAACTCACTCAGTGCTCTCTTTGGGAAACAGCCCCTGGGGCTAAAGAAGCCAAGAGAACAAAGAGACAACCCTAGGAACTGGTCCCATATTCTGGGCCAATACCCGCTGCAATTCAAGATTGAAGCAGGAAAAAGATAAATAAAGGCCAGAGACAGCATTTATGTTCACACCTGAATTTACACCTAAACAGAATTTGAGCCTAGCAGTACAAATCCAAAGAGGGGTACTTTATATTAATGGTATACATACTTATATATTTACTTGTTGATTCCTCCATTAGAAAGTAAGCTCCTAGTAAATAGGGATTATTTCATTCCTTGAGTTTGTATTTCCAGTGCCAAAGACAGTTCCTGGCACATAGCAGATACTTTAATGAGTCTTACTGATTGTTCTATGAACTTTCTCTCTTGATTTCATCAGGCAGGTCCCATGAGTCGGTCATCTTTATGCAGATGACTCCCCAAAATACGTGTTCATCTCTCATCTCTCCTGAGCTTCATCATCTTTCCATACCAGAAATCGCTTAGTGGATATTTCCACCTGGGTATCCCATTGGTATTTCAAACACAACTTGTCCAACAAAACTCATTATCTTCCCTCTGAAATTCAAAAAGAAATTCTTTTCTTAAGTTTCCTATATTAGGTGAGAGCTCCATTATCCTTCCAGTCACCCAGGTTTTACAGCCTTGGAGTCATCCTCAAGTCTTCATGCCTTCATACCCCATATCCAATCATTTACCAAGTCTTGTTTTTACATCTTGTTGTTGTGGTTCATCCTTCATTCTTGAAGAGGACCAATGACATCATTAACTTGCAAATGAATTGGATTTAAATGAGGCAGAGCTGTGCAAAGTCATCAGACTCACTCTCTTCTCCAGAATCTCTGGAGTCCAGTGGCAAGACTTAAGTCAAGATGACTGGTGATGGCCCGGTGTTTTTTTTTGCCTCTAAAGCACACTCATATCCCCTTCTCTCTACTCATATGGCCATCACTCCAATTTAGGGCCCATAACTTTTTGCCTGAATTATTGCCAATAGCCTCCTTAATTAGTCTACTTTCTTCCAGGCTCTCCCTCTTTCAATCCATAGTCCACACAGCTGCCAAGTGGATATTTTTAAGAGCACCGATCTGATTATTGCACTCTCCCCAAGACCTTCACCAATTCCTTATTGCCTCTAGGATAAATCGAATACTTTTCATTTTGGTATTTAAAGTCCTTCTAAAGCCTGTCTTTCCAGACCAATTTCACATTATTCTCTTTCATGCACTCTATTTTCCATTCAAATTGGGCTGCTATGCTGTCCCTTATACTCACATTCTGTCTCTCAGACTGTCTCTATGCCTGGATCTCTAGCTCCTTTTTGAGGCTCATCTACCAGGGTCTTTCCTGTTGTCCTGTTACCATTCTCTCTGTCCCTTGTACTGATTTCTATGTATTTTCTGAGCTATGCACACATGGTTTCCCCTGGCAGAACGTAAGCTACCAGAGGGCAGAGTTTCTTGTTTTTTTCTTTGTATCCACACTGCTTAGTACAGTGCCTGGCACATGGTAGTAACTTAATAAATGATTTCTGAATTTTACCTATATCCTGTCTACCAAATGTTATGTGAAACGAGCCCTGTGAATCCAGGTGTCATTCCCCCTTTCTGGCACTGAGTTATCTCTTCTGTAAAATAAGGGGTTTGTATTAGATGACTTCTAAGGTCCTGTTCAGTTCTAGTGTTGTGATACTCTCCAGCAAGATCCTTCCATTTATTTCCTTAGGCTTAGATTGTAAATTCCTTAAAGGAATTTTCTTGCCTGTTCATATTGTATCACCTATACTTAGCACATTGCCTAGAATATAAGCATTTAATACATGCTCTATCATCTGTTTATCTATTTGTCTGTCTGCCTGTCTTTCTATTCTAGTGCAGGTTCATCTTTTTACTATCCCATACATTCATTCTTACCTCTGTGCTTCCTGCCTCCATTTAAATCCTATCCATTGCCTTTCAGGGTTCATCTTGAAAGGTTTCCTCTTCCTTCTTCTTACCCTAATCCAAACTGATTTACCCTTTTATTTTAACTCTTATAGCTTTCTTTGGCTGTCTCATACAACTGAATATTTTATTATGTACTGCCTTGTGTTGCTCTTTTTTTCTTGTAAGGAATTCTATTTCTTCAAACAACTCTTCATTGTATAGGCCCTCTATAGGAGCCCTATACTTCTCCTTAGTTCTTCATGTACTCTTAAATACTCACGATGATTTTACTGTTCCCTCCAAAATATACATTTTAACTAAATTAACTAATCAATTTTTCGCCATCCTGTATCTAGTATGCCATTTGCCAACAGGAGACTCTGGAGGACCTCACTATCTTTAGAGACTCCTTCTAACTTGGACTCTGTGCTGTTTTCTTCAATGACAATGGTAAAAACCTTTGGCAAGCATACAGGGCTCTCCATTTTATACCTTTCCTGAAATAAATCACAGGATCATTGCGTGAAGTTATCTCCATTGTTACACCTTTCAAGGAATCTTGAATGATTTTGTTGTATGCGTAGGAGACACCTTGTTGGAAGACCACATTCAAAGAAGAGTTTTTCTCTACTAAACCACATGCTTTAAAAAAAAATCAGTAAATAAAGCACGTAGTGAGGATCTTGTATTCTCTACATTTTCAATAATTCTTTTATTCATAAAATATTCTTAAGCTTATTATGTACCTAACATTAAACAAGTTACTTTGCTTAAACTCCCTTTGGCATCTGCCTAGAACAGGGCTGGGCGCATAGGAGACGTTTTACAAATTTCTTTTGAATGATATTGTAGCTTCTTGGGTGTGCAATTACCAGCACAACTGGGTCACTAGTTTTATACCTATAGTTGAGGAGTCAGCTGATAGTCAGGACAAAGCTGGAAAACTGAAATCAGGATGTTTATTTTTGTGGAGGATCTGGAGTTGCAATAGGTTTGGCAGGCCAGTTAAGATGTTGCTATCTTATGTCAGGTGTTATCTTGCCAAGCCTTATTGGGCCTTCCTTGCCGCTTGTAACAGACCTGCTATGGTGTGCCCCTGATACCAGAAGGGGAATCTTGAACTATGGCAGTAGGAAAAGTAGAAGAAGATAACATTCCTTAGAGCCTTAAGGGCTTTTAAAAATGTGTTTACGCATATTACTTCGTCTGGGCCTCATAACAAACAGTTCTTGAGGGAGCTGCTACAATATTATTAGTCCAATTTTCAGGATAAAGAAGCTGAGACTCAAAGAGGTTAAATGACTTGCCCAAGGTCACATAGCTTCTAAGAAGTTAGAGGCAGGATTTGAACCCAGTTTCAGCACTCCATTTCACTCTGTCAGAGATGCGAATGTGAAGAGAGGAAAAGGAGGAAGTCAAGGAGAAGCCATGGACCTGTGTCAAAGAGTGACCACCTTTGCAAGATAAATGCAAAGGAGAAATGAGATGGAACTGAACAAGGATTTGTTTATAGACATTGGTGATGGCTCATTTACTCCACTGTAGAATTTCCTGGCTACTTAGGTGGGAGATAAATAATTTGGGTTTGGGATGATATGGTCTGATAAGTTTTATTTGTTTATTTTGCACCATAGCAATTCATCAATTGAAGGAACTGGATATTTTTAGTTTAAGGAAGGGAAAATTCAGGAATCATGACATGTTGGGTTGTTGTTGTTGTTGGGATGTGTGTGTGTGTGTGTGTGTGTCTGTGTGTGTCTGTGTGTGTCTGTGTGTGTCTGTGTGTGCGCGCGCGCTTTTGTTTTCTAAGGAGTGAGTGCACAGTGCACAGTGAGTACATTTCTTCAGGGGATTTGCCTACCAGCAAATTAGAGCGTTTGTAAATGGTGCCACCTAGTGACTGAAATGTTTACTCCAGTTGTTGGAAAGGAGTTTGGGAAATGATCACCTTGGGAAAAATCTCAGAATCACAGAATTTCAGAGTAAGCAAGGATCTAAGGTGTCACCTAGTCCAAACCAACTCCCTCCTTCCCCCCCCCCACTTGAAAATGACTTTATACTGCAGATTTACAAAATGCTTTTCATACATTGTTTCATTTAATCCTTATAACAGCCTTGTGAAGTATGATTGTTCCCATTTTCCAAATTTAGAAATTGAGGTTCAGATATGCCCAGAATCCCATAGCTAGTAAGTATTGGAGGCAGGTTTTGAAATAGGGTCTCCTGGGCTACAATTCCAGCACACCAAATGAGCATCTAGTCTTTCCTAGAAGACTTCCTATGAAAGTGAACCCACCACCTTCTGAGACTGCACTTTTATTGTCCTAATTGTTAGAAAGTTTTTCATGATATCAAACCTACATCTGCTTCTCTGTACTTTATATCCTGGTCTGTGTTCTAGGGCCAAGTCAAGCAATCCTAATCTATCTCCCACTTGAAAATGTCTCAGGTACTTGATGATAGAAATCATGTATTCTTGAATCTTCCCTTCCTTAGACTAAAATTCTCAAGTTCTTTCAACTGATAAATTGCTATGGGTAAAAAAAAATTTAAACACCTGGCAGCCAGACTTTGGTGAAAAACGTAGCCAGGATGTTCTTAGTGTAATAGGAGTAAATAGGGGAGCTCCTTTGATCTAAAGGACCTTATGTCACTTCTGGTAGGCCATGTATATTGGCTCAGGACTCCCTTGGTCCTTGGTCCCTATAAGGACAGTAGAGGAAGGAGACTTTTTTTTTTTTGAGAGAAGGGAAGGCAATTGGGGTTAAGTGACTCATCCAAGGTCACACAGCTAGTAAGTGTGTCAAGTGTCTGAGGCCAGATTTGAATTCTGGTCCTCCTGACTCCAGGACCAGTGCTCTATTCACTTTTCCACCTAGTTGCCCCAGGGAAGGAAACATCTACAAAAAGGATTGGCATCTAAACCAGGAAAAGCCATCCACTCAGTAGACTTTAAAATGAGTGACAGTTTTCTTTAGAGTTTTCTCTTCTCTTCCTTCAACCCTATACACCTCTCTCTTGGACTTCTGAGGACTGGATGGGAGGTGATTTCTATTTTCCTTCCCATACCTAAGCAGGTATGGTGGCTGCTCACACATGGCAGCCAGACACATGTGCTGCCTAGGTGAGTCTGACCATTGACCTCTGTATGCCTTTTATGCTTTGTGTTTCTTTCCTGGGGATAGGTTATTGAACAACAATCCTGAGGTGGATGTTTCTTGACCTGGAGGCAACTTCATATGTTTGAGAGGTCAGGAACAGCTGTCTCTGAGATGATTAGGGGAGTATTTTACAACAATTTCTTTTTAGGAGAAAATGACCACTGACAGGAAGGTGATCTCAAGACTTGGCTTATTTTGAGAGAAGCAACATCTACCAAGGCACCTATTATTTAGACTAGGTTAATTTTTCCCTAGAAGGTGAAACATCCATCCTGAAGACTTGCGACTAAGGCTCCAATTGTTGACTTAGTTTCTTGAACAGTTTAGTACAGTAACCAAGCACATGAAGATTCAAGGGTTTTATAGGCCCGACACATTACTCTCACATGATCCTGCAGGCATCATAGTACCACCATAGCAACTATGTAGGTAGGAGAGCTGAACTGTGACCTGATGAACTAATGCTGTATCTTTGCTAACTATTCCTTCCACATTGTTATTAAGTATACCTCCTTCAATTAAATATTAGGTGGTTTGTTCTGCAAGTATCTCATTTCATTCCAATTCTGAACATGAAACACTTGACCAGCCTGTGTCAAATCTGACGCAGAGCACCTAGCTTGACAGAAGACATGGACTTTGATGGAGTTGTTCAGACAGTGCAGGTAAAGGTGAAGGTAAAATGGCCATTCCTCAATACTACTAAATATTTTACATTTTAATGCTTTGAGCACCAATCTCCTAGTAGAGTATAATGGGAGTAACAGGTTATTGTTTCATATTTTAGGTCTTTGTCAATGCACGTGCATAGGTTTTTGCATTTTAAGTATTTCTTTTGTAAGGAAAAAATAAACAGTTGTCCCATACTTGATTAACTTTATACATTGAATACCTTTCTGCCCTCTTTTGAGGAGATCCCAAATGTGTACCAAGCCTAAACTTTAAATGATCTTCCCTAAAAATCTGGGGTATGGGAATAAAGAGCCAGAGAGTCAGAGAAAGAATCTGATCCCTCTCATTACCTTGTAATTTTAAGGGACTAAGCTCAGAGTCTGGTGGGAGTTCCTTAGTGGGAGGGATAGTGGACATTTCTTGGATCTGAGCTGGTCTATTGTTATATTAGACAACAGACAAACAGTATACCTGAAATCCTTCCAACTTAATAGACTTTGCTCTATCTTACTCTCTTCATTGGCATAATTTTCAATAATATATTGCTGTCTTTGCATCACAGAAAGAAATCAGAGTAAGACTTTAGTGGAAGCTTGATAAGTCGATTAGCTAGAATATCAAAGTTTTCTGATATAGCTAAGAATCATCTAAAAAGATTACTCTTCTAAAATGTATAATCTGGATCTCCTAAAATTAAATCTGAGTTATAAAGAATATGTAATTAGATTTCATAAAGCAATAGGGATATACTTTTAATAGAAAAATTAATTAAATTGAATTTCCCTGACTAGAGATGTTTGGTTAAGTAACTGCCATTCCACTTCAACTTACACACATCTCATTCTTTCCTTAGAAGAAACAAATTATTTTTGTTTATTCTCCTGGCAACACAGGGGTACCAAGTTGAATTATTGTGTTCATCTCTCTTGGAGAAATATACTACAAATCAAGTATTTTACATTGCTGATAATGAGAACCCTTCAAGGAAAATTTAGGGGGAGAAAATAATTTTATCCTTCAATTTGGTGGGGTAGGTTGAATATTGTTAAGAAAAGAAGAAAATAGACACTTTTGGGTAAATAATTAACTATCAGGGCCACTAGTGCTAATTAAGCACTATTAGTTACTGCTTAATCACAAAGGAAAATACTGTACAGACCAACATTTTATGGCTATATGTGGGGCAGCTTGGAAACTGTCTGGGTATTTTGTTGCCAGATGAGAATACAAGCATGTTGTAGGGGAGACAAGGATTTTTAACTACTCTACCTACCCTATATTCTGGTTCAAATCCATTTGCATGTCAAGAAAATTGGTCCAAGAAGGGTTTGATAATTTCTGATCCTGAGTCTGATAGTTGTCAGAGGCAAAGGGGTATGATTCAACCCTAGACACAGAGAATTCAAAGAAAAGACTTAATCTTAGCCTGGGGGCACACTAGTTTTCAGCATCCTTCTTAGCTGGGTATGAGACTCATAGCTTTTTCTAGGTTGAAAAGGTGAAGGGATGTGTAGAATGCTTCTCTACACTCCAGGTTTTAAGTTGGTCAGTACACATTTAGAAAGCACCTAGTATATGCCAAGCAAGGTGCTAAGTTTTGGGAATACAAAGATAGGCAAAATACAGTCCTTATTCTCAAGGATATCATCATCAGTTATAAGGTGAATAAAGTATTCCTAGAGGAAAGAGGAGTAAGGCTTCATTTAGGGGAAAAAATAGTGATCTGAAGTGGAAGGAGAGATAATGCTTGATAGAATGGTAGAAAGTTTTGCACAGAGGAGAAAGGGAAGGAAGATGTTGGTTGTACAGTTAGAATTTAAAAACAAAGTTGAGACTCTTCCTAAAGAGGGAATTAGATGTTATGAGGAGGAAGAAGCTGCTTGTCCCTCCAAAGAATGATAAAATGGAGCAAAGATGCTATCAGTTGAAAGCACCTTCAGTAAGGGTCAGAAGAAGAATTTGTAGACTTGATGATGAAAGAGAGGTCTATTGTTTTCCCAGGGCAGGTATCCAAGACATAATAGAACCTCTTAAGATTTATCAGAAAAAATGCCATTACTCACTTCTGGTGATGCACATGTGCATAGATGACATTTGCCAGAAGGAACATAAAAAGTATTGCCAATGATTATGAAGTCTTGGGCAAAAAACTGAAAACAATAGGGATACAGGTTGCATTTTCCTCACTCTTGCCCATTAGAGAAAAATTAATTTTGGAAATGAATAGCTGGCTAAGGAGATGGTGTCTGAGGGTGGGACTGGGGCTCCTGGATCATGACTTAAAATAAAGAGACGGCATATTCCTGGCCAGAGATGGATTTAAGAGGATAGATTGTGAGGGAGGATTATAAGGAAAGAGAAGGGGTAAGAAACCATAATCAGGGTTTGGGTGAGGGAAGAGAAGAGGGCTAGGGTATCAGAAGCAGATTACTTCAGTTATAGATCACTAGCATTGAGCACATTTCTTTCTCACTGCCTTTTCTTTGTAAAAAAGGTTAAGGGGGCAACTAGGTGGCACAGGGGATAGAGCACTGAGGTTGGAATCAAGAAGACTGTTCTTCGTGAGTTCATATCTGGCCTCAGACACTTACTGTGTGACCCTGGGCAAGTCACTTAACCCTGTTTACTTCATCTATAAAATGAGCTGGAGAAGGAAGCCACTGTGGTATCTTTACTGAGAAAACTCCAAATGGGGTCATGAAGAGTTGGACACAACCTAAATCACTGCACAACATAAGGGGGCAAAGAGAAGAGAAAATATAAGAGGTGCCAGCTACTGGAGTAAGAATTTGGTGCTATTTGATTAAAAAAAACTGTTGGGGAAAAAAGAAACCTGGAAAGCATTCTGGCAGAAAATAGAGTTAGATTAACACCTCAAACCATGTACCAAGTGTGGGGAGAGCAATATCCTAACTTTTTGCTCAATGTAAGTTAGGCTAGTTTTTCTTTGAAAAGTTATAAAAGTTCTCCCTAGGACTTGATTAGTTCAGGACCTAAGGCTCAAGTTGCCTTGATGTCCTTATTTCTTCTATAAATATTGAAGTGGCTTCCTGGTTGCCCAAGGGCATAAAAACCCACCCACTTGGATATGGAGCATTCAAACTAGGTGAGTGTCCCCAAAACATAAAAGTTACCACATCCTGCCCTGTTGACCAGACATGTTTCCATATGGAGTCAAGGGGGACGGCTTCTACCCAAGCGAAGTTCTAGAGTACCTTTATTGAATATCCTTTCAGATGCTATGAATAAATAAGGCTACTTTTGTTAACTGTTGAATGACTCATGAATGTCTCATGTTTTTTCATCAGCAAATATGAAGTAACAGGGTACTGGCCTGAGCAAGGCCCACCCATCACACCAAGATAAATTATATATGGATACATGACTTAGGTGGTATAGTCATGGATGGAGCATCAGACCTGGAGTAAGGAAGACCTGAGTTCAAATACGGCTTTGGAAACTTACTAGCTGTGTGATCCTGGGTTAAGTCATGTAACTTCTGTTTGCCCCAATTTGTTCAACTATAAATAACTGCACCTATTTCCCAGGATTGCTGTGAGGATAAAAATGAGAAAACGTTTGTGAAATACTTAGCACAGTACCTGGCCAATAGTAGGCTTTATATCAATGGTATTATAGCAATAATTATTATATAGGTCACCTTACAAACAAATTAGAGGAGCACAGAAGTCATTTCCTTTTGGATTTATGGATAGTGGAAAAGTTCATGACCAAATAAAAGACAGAGAAGCTCACAGATGATAAAAACAATTTTGAAGACACAAAATTTCAAAGTTTTTGTACAAGCAAAAGCAAATGCAACTAAAATCAAAAGGGAAAATAACTGGTAGAAAAATATTTGCATCAAAATACTCTGATAAAATTCTCATTTCCAAGATACGTAAGGAATTGATTCAACTTTCTAAGAATAAAAGCCCTTCCACAATTTATAAATGATGATTGGATATAAAGAGAGTTTCAAAAGGAAGAAACCCAAGTCACTAATAGAGATGAGCATATTAAAACAATTCTGACTTCCCAACTCATACCCATTAAATTGGCCAATTTGACAAAAAAGGAAAATGGCAGTTGATGAAGGGGTTCTTGGAAAATAGGAACAATAATACACTGTTGGTAATGCTTTGTACTGTTCTGGCCAATTTGGAATGTAATTTGGAACCATATCCCAAATGTCCATATTTTTGACCATTACTAGGACTATATCCCAAATAGATCAGAGAAAAAGGAAAATATATATGTACAAAAATATTTGTAGACTTTTTCTACTAGCAAAGAACTGGCAACTCCTGGGCAAGTGATTTAACCTGTGTTTGCCTCAGTTTCTTAATTTGTACAATGGGGATAAAAATCACACCTGCTTCCCAGGATTGTTGTGAGGATCAAATAAGATAGTAACTATAAAGTGGTTAGCGCAGTACCTGGCACATAGTAAGGGCTATATAAGTGTTAGCTATTATTATTATCATCATAAATTGGGGAATAGTTGAATAAATTGTGGTATGTTAATTTAATGGTAGGGTAGCTACTGGGTATAGTGTCAGGCCTAGAGTCAGAAAGACCTGAGTTCAAATCCAAACTCAGACATTTACTGGGGTGACCCAGGGCCAGTCATTTAATCTTGTTTGCCTCAGTTTCCTTATCTGTAAAATGATCTGGAGAAGGAAATGGCAAACCACTCCAGTATCTTTGCCAAGAAAATGTCAAATGGGGTCACAAAGAGTTGTACATGACTGAAGTGACTCAACAACAACTACAAATTAATGAAATTTTCAGGAAGCTATAAATAATTAAGGCACCTTGGTGGTATGGTGGATGGAGTGCCAGGCTTGAAGTCAAGAAGACTTATCTTCCTAAGTTGAAATCTGGTCTCAGACACTTACCAGTTGTGTGACCCTGGGCAAGCTACTTAATCCTTTTTGCTTTAGTTTCCTCATCTGTAAAATGAGCTGGAGAAGGAAATGGCAAACCACTCCAGTATCTTTGCTGAGAAAACCCCAAATAGAGTCATGAAGAGTTGGACATGACTGAAAAATGACTGAACAATAAATGTTTAAAATGATGAATTCAGAGAAACATGGGAAGAATTGTATAAACTGATACAGAGGCAAGTGAGCTCAACTAGAAGAACAATCTATAAAATAATAGCAACATGGTAAAGACAAACAACTTTGAGAGACTCTAGAACTCTGAACAATGTAATGACCAATCAAGATTCCAAAGGATCAATGATGAAGCAGTCCTCTTTAAAAAGAGCTGATGAACTCTAGATACAGAATGAGATATACTTTTTTGGATACTGCCAACATGAAAATTTGCTTTGTTTGACTATGCATAGTTATTACAAGGGTTTTGTTTTGCTTTTGGGAGTAGATGTGAGATAGGAAAGAGAGAAAAGCAATGCTTGTAAATTAAAAAAAAGTAACATAAAATAAAAGTTACATTATACAAAATATAAATGATTAGAAAATACATAATAAACAACCCTAGTCATTAACATGAATGGGATGAACTCATAAAATGGAACAGAATAGCAAAATATGTTAAAACAAATAATTCAACAAAATAATAAACATACTTGAAACATAAAAATTCAGGGGGGTGGAGCCAAGATGGCAACTGGAAAGCAGTGACTTGCATGAGCTCCCCCCCCCGTCCCTCCAAACACCTATAAAAATGGCTCTGAACAAACTCCAGAATTGCAGAACCCACCAAATAGCAGAGGGAAGCAGGGCTCCAGCCCAGGACAGCCTGGATGATCACTGGGTAAGGTCTATTGTGCATGGAGCTGGGAGCGGAGGGGAGCAGAGACCAGCATGAGCCATACCCAGACCAACCAGACCAGGGTGGAACAGGCCCTAAGGCCCTGAATCAGTGAGCTGTGGCAGTTACTAGACTTCTCAACCCACAAACACCAAAGAAACAGAGAAGGTTAGTGGGAAAAGCTGCAGGGACAGAGTGAAAGGAGTTTGAGGTTCAGCCACACCCCTGGGGGCAGCGGAGGTGGTGCTGCTACAGAACTACAGCTACAGTTGCTTCTGGCCCCAGGCCCACCTGGTGGGAGGAACTAAGTGGCAGATCTGAGCTGGAGTACAGAGCCAGCTTAGATCTGAGTCTGGTCCGGGTTGGCAGTTCTTGGGGGAGGAGGAGCACTGGTGTGGCAGAGCTTGTTGTGTAGAAATAGCTCTGAAAACAACAGCACAGCCCCTCAAGGTTGGGACAAAGTACTCTACACTCTACAAGCAGTCATATCCTGATGAAAAACTCAAGGGTCAAGTAAGTTGGCTGGGAACATGGCCAGGCAGCAAAAATGGACTCAGATTCAGTCTCAGACTTTGGAATCTTTCTTTGGTGACAAAGAAGACCAAAACATACAGACAGAAGAAGCCAACAAAGTCAAAGCACCTACATCAAAAGCCTCCAAGAAAAACATGAACTGGTCTCAGGCCATGGAAGAGCTCAAAAAGGATTTGGAAAAGTAAGTTAGAGAAGTGGAGGAAAAATTGGGAAGAGAAATGAGAGTGATGCAAGAAAACCATGAAAAACAAGTCAATGCCTGGCTAAAGGAGACTCAAAAAAATACTGAAGAAAATAACACCTTAAAAAATAGACTAACTCAAATGGCAAAAGAGCTCCAAAAAGCCAATGAGGAGAAGAATGCCTTGAAAGGCAGAATTAGCCAAATGGAAAAGGAGGTCCAAAAGACCACTGAAGAAAATTCTACCTTAAAAATTAGATTGGAGCAAGTGGAGGCTAGTGACTTTGTGAGAAATCAAGATATTATAAGACAGAACCAAAGGAATGAAAAAAATGGAAGACAATGTGAAATATCTCATTGGAAAAACTACTGACCTGAGGAATAGATCCCAGAGAGATAATTTAAAAATTATTGGACTACCTGAAATCCATGATCAAAAAAAGAGCCTAGACTTCATCTTTCAAGAAATTATTAAGAAGAACTGCCCTGATATTCTAGAGCTAGAGGATAAAATAGAAATTGAAAGAATCTACCAATTGCCTCTTGAAAAAGATCCCAAAAATAAAACTCCTAGGAATATTGTCACCAAATTCCAGAGTTCCCAGATCAAGGAGAAAATATTGTAAACAGCCAGAAAGAAAAAATTTGAGTATTGTGGAAACACAATCAGAATAATACAAGATCTAGCAGCTTCTACATTAAAGGATTGAAGGGCTTGGAATATGATATTCTGGAGGTCAAAGGAGCTAGGATTAAAACCAAGAATCACTTACCCAGCAAAACTGAGTATAATGCTCCAAGGCAAAACATGGATTTTCAATTAAATAGAGGACTTTCAAGCTTTCTCAGTGAAAGGTCCAGAGCTGAATAGAAAATTTGACTTTCAAACACAAGAATCAAGAGAAGCATGAAAAGGCAAACAAGAAAGAAAAATCATAAGGAACTTACTAAAGTTGAACTGTTTTGTTTACAAAACATGGACAGATGATGTTTGTAATTCATGAGACCTTTCTCAGTATTAGGGTAGTTGAAGGGAATATACACACATAGATTATATGTATATATATATATATATATATATATATATATATATATATATATAATGGGATGAGAAATGAGAGTGATGCAAGAAAACCATGAAAAACAAGTCAATGACTTGCTAAAGGAGATCCAAAAAATACTGAAGAAAATAACACCTTAAAAATAGACAGAGGGCACAGGGTGAGTTGAATATGAAGGGATGATGTCTTAAAATAAAATTAAGGGGCAAGAGAGGAATATATTGAGAGAGGGAGAAAGGGAGAGATAGTATGGAGTAAATTATCTCACATAATAGTGGCAAGAAAAAGCAATTCTGTTGGAAGGGAAGAGGGGACAGGTGAATGAGTGAATCTTGCTCTCATCTGATTTGACTTGAGGAGGGAATAACATACATACTCAATTGGGTATCTTACCCCACAGGAAAGTAGGGGGAAGGGTATAAAAAAGGGGGGATGATAGAAGGGAGGGCCGATTGGGGGAGGAGGTAATCAAAAGCAAACACTTTTGAAAAGGGACAGGGTCAAGGGAGAAAATTGAATAAAGGGGCACAGGATAGGATGGAGGGAAATATAGTTAGTCTTTCACAACATGATTATTGTGGAAGTGTTTTGCATAATGATACACATGTGGCCTATGTTGAATTGCTTGCCTTCTTAGGGAGGGTGGGTGGGGAGGGAAGAGGGGAGAGAATTTGGAACTAAAAGTTCTAAAAGCAGATGCTCAAAAAAAGGTGTCTTTGTATGCAACTGGGAAATAAGATATACAGGTGATGGAGTATAGAAATCTATCTTGCCCTACAAGAAAGTAAGGGGAAAGAGGATGGGGGGAGGAGTGGGGTGATAGAAGGGAGGTCTGACTGGGGAATGGGGCAATCAGAATATATGCCATCTTGGAGTGGGGGGAAGGGTAGAAATAGGGTGAAAATTTGTTACCCAAAATCTTGTGGAAATCAATGTTGAAAACTAAAAATATTAAATAAGAAATCATGGGGGAAATGCATGAAACAAAGAAGCAAACAAACAAAAACCTAGAAAAACAGCAAATTTATTTTTTAAAATTTTTATTTCTTTGTTTTTATTTTTCAACATTCATTTCTATAAGATTTTGAATTCTAAATTTTTCTCCCCCTCCCTCTGCTCCCCCCTTCCCAAACAGTGTGCAATCTGATGTAGGCTATACATGTACAATTATATTAAACATATTTCCACATTAGTCATGTTGTAAAGAAGAGTTAGAACCAAAGGGCAACACCACAAGAAAGAAGAAACAAAAAAAGAGAGAAAATAATATGTTTCAATTTGCATTCAAACTCCATAGTTCTTTCTCTAGATGTAGATAGCATTTTCTGTAATGAGTGTTTTGGAACTGTCTTAGATCCTTGTATTGTAGAGAAGAGTTAAGTCTATCATAATTGGTCATCACACAATACTGCTGTTACAATGTTCTCCTGGTTTTGCTCAATTCACTCAGCATCAGTCCATGTAAATCTTTCCAGGTTTTCCTCAAGTCCACCTACTCATCAATTCTTATGGAATGATAATATTCTATTACATTCATATACCACAACTTCTTCAGCTATTCCCCAATTGATGGGCATTCCCTCAATTTCCAGTTCTTAGCCACCACAAAAAGAGCTGCTATAAATATTTTTGTACATGTGGATCAAGAGCAGCAAATTTAAAGAAGTCAAATGAAACAACAAAATGGAAATTCTGAAATCAAGAAGAGATTACAAAATTGAAAGCAAAAAGTTAAATTGATAAAAATAGGAGCTTTAAAAAATAAACAGTTAATCTAATTTTGAAAGAGCAAAGCAAATGAGAATTTCAGTATAATAAAAGGAGAATTCACAACAAATGAAGATGAAATAAAATATATTATCAAATACTCTTTTACCCAATCATATGCTGAAAAAACTGGTAACTTAAATGAAATGGATAAATATTTGTGGAAAATTGAAATTACCCAGATTAATAGAGTAAGAAATAGAGAATTTAAATAACCCAATCTCAGAAAAAGAAATTGAACAAGCCAAAAATGAATTCCCAAAGGAAAAACTATAGAGTGAAATAAATTTACAAGTGAATTATACCAAATAGTCAAAGAGTAATTAATTGCATAAAGAACAATTAATTGCATAAACTGTTTGCAAAAATAGGAAAAGAACTAATCTTACTAACCTCTTTTTATGATACAAATATGTTTTTGATACCTAATCCAGGGAGGGATTGAATGCACACTCACCCACAAACAGTTTGGTATAAATATTCATCAAACTCAGAAAAGAAAATAGGGGACAGGTAGAGGGAAGATAATACTGGTGAGGGAATATTGCTAGCAAAATAAATTTCCTTATCCTGAAGGGGATATTAAAAGAAAAAAAAGAACCAGTAGCTAAGGGGGTGAATTAAGGAATGCCTCAACAAATTGTGGTATATGAAAGCAATGGAATATTGCACTGTAATAAATTACGGAAATAATTTCAGATAATCTTGGGCAGTGAAGTGAGCAGAACAAGGACAGTAATCTGTACAAGGCCAGCAACATTATTAAGAAAAACAACTTTGAATGATTTAATACCTTTGTTCAAAGCAGTGGCCAATCTTGCTTCCTGACAGAATTGATCAACTCAAGGAGAAAGAAGTGATATACAATTTTTTTATATGTCCACTGTGACAATGTTTTGCTTGGCTGAGTTTATTGCTACCAGTCTCCTCTCTCTCTCTCTCTCTCTCTCTCTCTCTCTCTCTCTCTCTGCCCCCCTCTCTCTCTCTCTCTCTCTCTCTCTCTCTGTTTTTATGGGGAAGGGGGTGGTTGGTGGGTAGAAGGAGCTTAGTAACAGTGGTGCCAAAAAAAAGAGGATCATTGAAACACTTTAAAAATAATGTACGGGAAGGGGGGCAGAGCCAAGATGGTGGAGTAAAGACAGGGACTCGCTTGTGTTCTCCCTCAAACCCCTCCAAATACCTGTGAAAATGACTAAATAAATTCTAGAGCAGCAGAACTCCCAAAATGCCAGAGTGAACAAATTTCTAGCCCAAGACAACCTGGAAAGTCAACAGGAAAGGTGTATTGCACCTGTCTGAGAGATGAGTACAGCCCAGTGCAAAGAGCACTAGCACAGACCAGACCCCAGCAAACCTGGAGCAGGCCTCAGGGGACTGAATGGCAGGCAGCTGCAGTGGTCTCTAGACTTCTCAATCCACAAACACCAAAGACAACTTAGAAGGTCAATAGAAAATATCTGTAGGACTTGGGTGAGGGAGGAGCATGATCTGGCCCTGGCCCTAGTACAGCCCTGGGCTGGTGGCAGCTGCTTCTGGAGCTCTTAGCCTATAGATGGTAAGGAGATTGAATGACTGGTCAGAAGGCAATTACAGGGTTCTCTTTGTTGGCACTGAGGCAGGATTCTATTGTTTTGCCCATACTTGGATTTGGGTCACAGTCCTAGGGTGAGGAGGAGCACTGGCATAGCAGAGCTTGTGGCAACAGTATAGAGGGAACCCTCCTCACAGTTCCAGGACAGAAAAGAGTGCTTGTGGTCACTCACAGACCAGAACCCAGGCCAGGAGAGGAGTAAATACCTCTCCTTTGATTATACCACCTTGGAAGAACTGAAAACTTACAGGTCCCTAGGAGTATCTCTGAAAACAGCTGAACAACACCACTGAAACTTGGGATAGTATGCCCTCCACACTGGAAGCAGAGTCCTACCTTAATAAAGAGGTAAAAAATAAAATAATTGGCTGGGAAAATGATAAACCGTGGACAAAACCTCACACTACAGAAACTTATTTTCGTGTAAAGCCAATCAGTAAGTGAAAGATCTTTCCAACCCATTGAATAAGCCTCAGGTGGGGCCAACAAAGGGAGGCCTGATTAGAGACAGGCCTACACCCTTTCACTAAGTGTGAGTCCCCAGGCTTACACCCTTTTGCTAGTTAGCTAGTTAGCTAGGGTGAAGCTCTCAGGGCCCTAAGGGGAGTTTCAAAGACCAGAGACAATGGTATGCGAACTAAGTTCTAGGCAATCAGATGAAGGCTAAGACTGCATAAAAAGAGAGCCCAGAACTGGGAGCAGCAGAACTGGGAGCAGCGGAGAGTGGCAGGATTCAGAAGCAGAAATGAAGAAGACATTGAGGCAGCAGATACGAAGGGAGAGCCAACATCGAGAGAGACTGCAAAGCAGAGAGTGCTGAACAAGAGAGAGTTGCAGAGGTCAAGGAACTCAGAGTCAGCAGAGCTGCAGGAGAGAGTGCTGAGCAGAGAGTTAGGATTCATGAGTGATCTTTTATAGGAAGGCCCTAGCAGTGGAGGGACACTACAGTATGGCTTGGTTCCTTGCTATAATATTTTGTTATAATTTCCTTGTTAGTACAATGAGATGGACTTAACTGCTTTTGGAATATTATAGCTACTATATCAAGCTGGGGGCATTGGTCCTTGGTTTTGATCCCCTGGAGTCTAAATAAATGTTATACTTCCCCTGCCTTTTATCTAGAGAATTCCTTATACTTCATGATTCTGAACCACTCAGGCATGTCCACGACCCTCTCTGAAGTCATGAATTTTGCCTTACTATCATACCTGGTAACAAGGAAGATCAAAATATACACTCAGAAAAAGACAATAAAGTCAAAGCTCTTACATCCAAAGCCTTCAAGAAAAATATGAATTGGTCTCAGGCCAAGGAAGAGCTCAAAAAGGATTTTGAAAATCGAGTAAGAGAAGTAGAGGAAAAAATGGGAAGAGAAATGAGAGTGACACAAGAAAATCATGAAAATGAGTCAACAGCTTGCGAAAGGAGACACAAAAAATACTGAAGAAAATAGCACCTTAAAAATATACTAACCCAAATGGCAAAAGAGGTCCAAAAGGCAAATGAGGAGAAGAATGCCTTAAAATGCAGAATTGGCCAAATGGAAAAGGAGGTCCAAAAGCTCATTGAAGAATATAATTCCTTAAAAATTAGAATGGAGCAAATAGAAGCTATTGACTTTATGGGAAATCAAGAAATTATAAATCAAAACCAAAAGAATTAAAAAATAGAAGACTGTGAAATGTTTTATTGAACAAACCACTGACCTGGAAAATAGATCCAGGAGAGATAATTTAAAAATTATTGGGCTATCTGAAAACCATGATCAAAAAAGGGCCTAGACATGATTTTTCAAGAAATTATCAAGGAAAACTTCCCTAATATTCTAGAACCAGAAGGTAAAATAGAAATTGAAAGAATCCACCAATCACCTCCTGAAATAGATCCTAAAAGGAGAACTCTCAGGAATATTATAGTCAAATTCCAGAGTTCCCAGGTCAAGGAGAAAATATTGCAAATAGCCAGAAAGAAACAATTCAAGTATTGTGGAAACACAATCAGGATAACACAAGATTTAATAGCTTCTACATTAAGGGATTGAAGGGCTTGGAATATGAGATTCCAGAGATCAAAGGAGCTAGGATTAAAACCAAGAATCACCTACCCAACAAAACCGAGTGTAATCAATGAGGAGGGAAAATTGACATTCAATGACATAGAGGAATTTAATGAATCCTTGAGAAAAAACAAGAGCTAAATAGAAAAATTGACTTTCAAAAACAAGACTCAAAAGAAGCATGAAAAAAGTAAACAGGAAAGATAAATCATAAGGGACTTATTAAAGTTGAACTGTTTACATTCCTACATGGAAAGATGATATTTTTAACTTATGAGACCTTTCTCATTATTAGGGTAGTTGGAGGGAATATATATATAGACAGAGGGCACAGGATGAGTTGAATATAAAGGGATAGTATCTAAAAATACAATTAAAGGATGAGAGAGGAATGTACTGGGAGAAGGAGAAAGGGAGATGTAGAATGGGGTAAATATAAAAGAGGCAAGAAAAAGGTGCTACAATGGAGGGGAATAGGGGAGCGGTGAGAGGGAATGAGTGAACCTTACTCTCATCAGATTTGACTTAAGGAAGGAATAACATACACGCTCAATTGGTATGGAAATTTATCTTACCCTACAGGAAAGTAGTGGGGAAGGGGATAAAGGGGGTGATAGAAGGGAGGGCAGATTGGGGGAGGGGGTAATCAGAAACAAACACTTTGAGGGTCAAAGGACAGAATAGAATAAATGGGGGGGGCAGGATAGGATGGAGGGAAATACAGCTAGTCTTTCACAACATGATTATTATGAAAGTGTTTTATATGACTACACATGTATAACCTATATTGAATTGCTTGCCTTCTCAATGAGGGTGGATTGGGAGGGAGGAAGGGAGAGAATTTGGAACTCAGTTTTAAAAACAAATCTTAAAAAAAATTGTTTTTACATGCAATGGGAAATAAGATACACAGGCAATGGGGTATAGAAATCTATCTTACCCTACAGGAAAATAGAAGGGGAAGGGGCTAATAGAAGTGGGAGGAGAGGGGGAAGATAGAAGAGAGGGCATATTGAGGCAAGGGGTAATCAGAATGCATGCCTTCCTGGGGTGGGGGGAGGGGAGAGATGGGGAGAAAATTTGGAACTCAAAATCTTGTGGAAATAAATGTTGAAAGCTAAAAATAAATAAAAAAATCTTTTTTTAAAAAATCTAACATTAAAAAAATTAAAATAATGTACAGAAGAGGATAGAAGGAAGTTCAGAAAGAAGTGCAAGCAAGTGTGGCAATTTTGGAAGTAACATCGAATTTATGATATACTAAAAAAAGAAGCAAGTAGTATAAAGATAATATATTTATATAAAGATAATATATATAATATAAAGATAATAATAATAGCAAACATTTATATAGCACCTACTATGTGCCAGGAACTGTTTTAAGTACTTTATAATTACTGTCTCATTTCATTCTCACAACAACTATGGAAGGTAAGTGCTATTATTATCCTCATTTTATAGGTGAGGAAACTGAGGTAAGCAGAAGTTAGGTTAAGTGACTTGCCAGGGTCACCCAGCTAATCTGAGTCAGATTTGAACTCAAGTCTTCCTTACTCCAGATCTTCCACTCTACCTACTGCACTACCTAGCTGATGGTTTCATATACTGCTCTCTTTTTCAGTTCTGCTTTGTATATGGAAATGCTCATTTTTTGGTGTTTAAGTTTAGAATTTGAAAAAATCAAATGAATTGTAATAAAGAAGTTCAATATGCATCAATGTAAAATTTTTCATTTGTGTACAAAAATCAACATCACAAGAGTAAGACAGAAGAGTCACAATTCTGAAAAATATCTAAGGGCTTTACTGGACCACACTTTCAATATGAGTCAGTAGTATGATGTGGCAGCCCAAAAAGCTGATTTAATCTTGGACTGTATTGCGGGGCATAGCATTCAGGAATAGGAAAGTAATAGTCTCATTGTTCTCTGCCCTGGTCTGACTTCATCTGAAGTATTGTGGTTACTTCTAGGCACCACAGTTTAAAATGGGAGCATTGATAAGCTGATGAGTGTCCAAAGTAGAATAATCAGATTGATGAAGTGTCTTGTGCAAGTCATGTGAATAGCTGATTGGCACTTTTGGCCTGATAAAGAGAAGATTTTTTTTTCCAGGGGGCTCATGATAACTGTCTTAAAGTATTTGAACGGTTGTCACATGGAAGATGAATTAAACTTATGCTATTTATTAGACTCTATGGTTCTAAGTTACAAAGGAGCAAAGTTAGGTTTGATGCAAAAAAATCCTAATAATTATTATTGTCCGAAAGTGCAATGGGCTTCACAGAAAGGTGATAGACTCCCCTTTCTCAGAAGTATTTCAATCCAGTCTTGAAAACTACTTGTCAGACATGCTCTAGTGGGAGTTCCTTTTGTATGGTTTATACTACATGGCCACTGAGGTCCTTCCAAATTCTCAAATTCTGTGATTCTGTGGTCTTGACTAATTTCAAGAAAAGAATAATAAAGGGTTGGAAATGGTGGATACTGAATAACACTACAAAAATTTATCATATTTTGGTAGACAGGAAAAACTTATGGATATTGGAACTATTCCTGAATCAATTGTTCATATACATGACCATGTACAGTCATTAAACCCTACTATCTTCAAAGAATTTAAAATGTTTGCACCCCAAGGGCATCGAAGAGGCATGTGGTTACAAGCAGGCTGTTAAATAGCACAAACAAAGAACTGCAAAGAAGAAGTGGAGTAAAAGATATTATCAAAGAAATAATGAGTGAGAAAGAAGATGGGCTGGTAATGTTGTGAAAGCAAAAGATAAGTATTGAACAACTTGCACTTATATCCTAATTATGGCAAAAGAACATATGGCATATGGAGAGGACTGTTTCTTATAAATATAGGGGATACTGACCAGAATTCCATATGCTGGGCAGTTATGGATGCATTGGAATGTATGACATTGAAGGGAATATCTGCATTGATGAAATCACAAATCCTTTTGAATTTGAGTTGAGTTGTCTACATAAACCAGCAATATGTCCAGAAATTCTAGTATTTTGGCAAGTGGCGACTGAGTGAATCAAGTCAGCAAGCATTAGAACAAAAATATGGACTCTAGTAGAACCTAGAACCCAGGTCTACCACTTTGGACAAATCAAACTTTCTGTGCCTCTGTTTTTTATCTATAAAATTATGTAAGGGGGTTATACTAGATGGCCTCTAAGGTCTAATCCAAGTCTGAACCTATGATCTCATCCATGTGGGTAATTCCTACAATGATGTAACTCCTGATCCATCTATCCCTGACCGTTCTGTGCTGCTCCCATTCATATCTTCCTATAAATTTGCCATGAGTCCATCCAACATGCTGAGTTTCTTTCAAAGTTCTCCTGACATTTCAATGTTCCATAGTGGAACACATGGGTAGCATATCAATTATTCCCTCCTTGCCCCCAGTCATACACTTTTCAGATGACATTCTTTACACCACTGATATATAACTGTTGTATTACAAATAAGTAATGTGTTAGAGTCTGCTCATGTCCGTCATGTGTTGCTCTATTGCCCTTTCAGTAATCCCCAATTTCATTTCTTCAGAGATTGTGGTATTCCATAACTTGAAATCATGCACTATAACTGGAAGAAAATCAACACAAATAAGACTTGTTATTGTTTCAAAGAGAAACTTGGAGTTACTGAAAGAAATATGTGATTTTCTTTTTTAAAACTATTTTAAAGAATTTTAAAAATTACATATAAAAACAAATTTAACATTCTAAAAAATTTTGTTTCAAATTTTCTTTCCTTCTCTCTCCTCCCCCTCATTGAGAAGGGAATCAATTTGATATAGGTTATTATAATATTAAGGCAGAATTCATGACTTCAAAGATAACCATGAATATGCCTGAATGGTCCAGAATCACAGGATATAAGGAATTCTCTAAGTAGAAGGCAGAGGAGTTAAAGGATTTATTGAAGCTCCAAAGTAGCATACCCATGGACCAGTGCCCCCAGTTCGACATCTTGGCAAGAACCTTCCAAAACCAGTATGCCCATCTCACAATAGTGACCGGAGGCCACTGAAAAACATTATGGCAGCAAGCCAAGCCATACCGGTGATTCCCCCGCCCCTAGTGCCAGGACCCTCCAGCAAGAAGACCACTCACTGGCCTCAAGCCCCTGCTCAGCACTCTCTGGTCTGCACGAGGGTCAGTCCTGTTTTTTGTAGCGCCTGCCACTGTGGCTGCTGCTTCCGCCGCCATTGCTGCTTCTGTTGCTGCCGCCGCCTTATCCCAATTTCCAAGCTGTGTTCCCTCCCCCCACACAGTTGCTAGATGTCATCACATCGACCAGAACTTCATCCGAGTGACCAGAACTCAGGCACCTATCATTGGCTCCAGTCCTAGCTACTCCCCCCAGGACCCTGAGAGCCCACTCAAATGGGCAGGAAAGATCTTCCCATTCACTGATTGCCTTTACAGTTATACATGTACAGTCATGCAAGACACATTTCCATATTAGTCATGTTGTGAAAGAAAACACTGGAGAAAAAAAAACCTAGAAAAAATACAGAAAACGGAAAAAAAAGGTTTCTTCAATCTCCATTCAGACTCCATTAGTTCTTTCTCTGGAGGTGGACAGCATTTTTCATCATAAGCCTTTCAGATTTGTCTTGAACCATTGTATTTCTGATACTAGCTGTCATTCATAGTTGATCATCCTTACAACATTGCTGTTACTATATACATTGTTCTCCTGGTTCTGCTCACTTCACATTGCATCAGTTCATGTAAGTCTTTCCAGTTTTTTTCTGAAAGCATCTTGCTCACCATTTCTTATAGCACAATAGTATTCCATCACACATTCCATCCATATCTTATTCAGCCATTCCCCAATTGATGGTCTTCCCTTTAATTTTCAACTATTTGCCACCACAAAAAGAACTGCTATCAATAGTTTTTCACATATGGGTCTCCCCACCCTTTAAAAAATCTTTTTTGGGATACAGAACTAGTAGCGGTATTATTGAGTCAAAGGATATGCATGGTTTTATAGCCCTTTGGGCATAGTTCAAAGTTGCTGTCCAGAATGGTTGGATCAATTTGTAGCTCTACCAATAGTGCTTTAGTGTCCTAATTTTCCCACAGCCCACTCCGGTATTTGTCACTTTCCTTTTCTGTCATATTAGCTAATCTGATAGGTGTGAGGCGGTACCTCAGAGTTTTTAAAATTTGCATTTCTCTAATCAACAGTGATTTAAAGCATTTGTTTTTCATATGACTATAGATAGCTTTGATTTTTTTCATCTGAAGACTGCCTATTCATATCATTTGACCATTTATCAATTGAAGAATGATTTATATTCTTTAAATTTGACTCAGTGCTTTATATATTTGAGAAATGAGGCCTTTACCAGAGAAACTTTCTGTAAAAATGTTTTCATATTTGTGATTACTGTGTATTTCCCTCCATCCTATTTTCCCCCTGTTTATCTTTCTCTCTCTCTCCTTTCACTCTGTCTCACCTCACAAGTGTTTTACTTCTGACTGCCACCTCTTTCCAATCTGCCCTCCCTAATTATCACCCCCATCTGCCTCCTTTTATCCCTGTTCCCTCCTACTTCCCTGTAGGGTAAGATAGATTTCTATACCAACTAAGTGTGTATATTATTCCCTCTTTGAGTCAATTCTGTTGAGAGTAAGGTTCAAGCATTGTCCATCACTCTACCTCTCCTCATTTCCCCGTCCACTGTAAAAGCTCTTTCATGCCTCTTTACTGTAAGATAATTTACCCTATTCTACTTCTTTCTTCTCCCAAAACATCCTTCTTTTTCACCCCTTAATTTTACTTTTTTAGATATCACCTGATCTTTTTCAACTCACATCCCTGCTCTCTATGTATATTCCTTCTTACTGCCCTAATAATGATAAAGTTCTTAAGAGTTATAAGTATTATCTTGTAGGAATGTAGAAATGTAAATAGTTTAACTGCATTGAATACTTTATGATTTCTCTTTTATGTTTACCTTTTTATGCTTCTTCTAAGTCTTGTATTTGAAAGTCAAATTTTTAATTCAGCTCTGGTGTTTTCATCAGGAATGCTTTAAAGTTCTTTATTTCATTAAATATCCATTTCCCCCCTGAAGGATTATACTCAGTTTTGCTGGGTAGGTGATTCTTAGTTGTAATCTTTTGCCCTCCAGAATATCATATTCCAAGCCCACCAATTCTTAAATGTAGAAGCTGCTAAATCTTGTGTGATCCTAACAGTGGTTCTATGATATTTGAATTATTTCTTTCTGGTTGTTCGCAATATTTTTTCCTTGACCTGGTGTATCAGCAAGGCAAAAATTACAGCATTGATGATATTTGTGAATATACCTACCTAGTTCTCTATCACAGACTATAAGAGACTCTCCATATAAAAGGTAGGAGAAGTAAAACATTTATTCATACACCAGAGAACCAAATCCCCAAACCAGTAAGCTCACTTCATCATAACAGCCAGGAACTTAAGACACAATATCACAGCACAGAGCCTTGCCATCCCATTAGCCTTCCCTACTCCTGGGGCCTCCCCACAAACACTCACAAATCCCAGCTCAATCCTTGCCTGTGTCCCTCTCCTCCCACTGTTCTAACTTGCTCTGAGCACTTCCTACTCCACCCTTCCAGTTCCACTCATTTGGCAAGCTCCTCCCACCACATGTGACTTAGTCTTCCTGTGTCATAAGCAGGTCACATGGGCCTATTAATGGGTGAGAAACATCTTCAAATTTACATTACCATTATACCTAGGAGCTTTGGAATTTGGCTATACTATTTCTGGGAATTTTCATTTGGGGATCTCTTTCAGGAAATGATAAATGGATTCTTTCAATTTCTATTTTACCCTCTGGTTCTAGGCTCTCAGGGCAATTTTCCTTGATGACTTCTTGAAATATGATTTGTAAAATCTTTTTTTGATAATGGCTTTCAGGTAGTCTAATAATTCTTAAATTATCTATCCTCAATCTATTTTCTAGATCAGTTGTTTTTCCACTGAGATATTTCACATTTTCTTCTATTTTTTTTTCATTCTTCTGATTTGGTTTTATTGTTTCTTGATGTTTCATGGAATCATTAGTTTTCACTTGCCCAATTCTAATTTTTTAAGGAATTATTTTGTCAGTGAGCTTTTGTACTCCTTTTGCCATTTGACCAATTCTACTTTTTAAGAGGTTCTTCTCTTCAGTGGATTTTTATGTTTCTTTTACCATTTTGCCTATTCTGTTTTAAAGGTGCTATTTTTCTTCAGGTTGTGTGTGTGTGTGTGTGTGTGTGTGTGTGTGTGTGTGCCTCCTTAACCAAGCTGTTGACTCTTTTTTTCATGATTTTCTTGAATCACTGTAATCTCTTTTGCTAATTTTTTTCTCTACCTCTCTTGTTTGATTTTTGAAATGCTTTTTGATCTAAGTAGAGATGTCAATTCTTGCCTCCCTGTGAGAGACATAACACACATGTTGAGAGGGCACTGCATTATAATTTCTTTCCTTATTTTTGGAAACTCTATCTATGTGACAGGATATATACCCTGTAGAGAGGTAGCATATCATAGTGGAGAAAGGGTCAGCTTTGGCATCAAGAAAACGTGGGTTCAAGTCCTGTCTCTGACACATACTACATATGTGATCATGGGCCAGTCATTTAGCTTCTCGGCACCCAAGGCAACTTCTTGTTACTTACAGTCAAGTTGCTGATTGTGTGGTCTGAATTTCCAGTACGGGAGTTCCCTATATCCATGAAATAAAAAATCCAAACAATAAGAAACCACACACACACACAAATTGTACTGGGGCCTCCCTAAACAGGAGCTCCAAATTATGTATATCTGTGATATCATTCATCAAGGTTGGAGTGAAATTGAGGAAGTGTTAATAGAGACTTGAAGATGAATCGACTAGTTCCCTACCTCAACCTTGGAGGGCAAGAAGGAATCTTACCAGTTGTGTGACCATGAACACGTTATCAAAACTCCCTTATTCCCCAACTTCTTTATAAAAATATCTATGGTTTAAAAACCCAGACGTTATGATCCACCAAGAACATCTCAGTGATGTAACCAAGCATCCTATGGTTGGAAAATAGTAATATAAGGTTTTTTTTATTACTATACCTTTAGCAACCATGATTCTTGTTTTTTTTTAACCTACTTATTTCAAGAAAAGAAACTATACTTTTGATGAGACTTTACAAAAAGGAATATTCTTTCTCATACCATGTGCTCTAATTTGTTTTTGTTTGCCACATAGCATTATAAAGACTATGCTACTTTTTACATCCACACTGTAGGGGCATATATATGCATATATAGAGATAGATTGATAGATACGCATATATAAAGTAGTACTATCTAGCTTAAGTGTTCAAGAGAGCCTACAAGTGCAAGAGAACAAGGAGACAAGTCTGGAAGATAAAAAAGTGACCCTTCTAAATTATTGTCCTTAGATAGCTTTTTCTAAAAGTATAAGGACTGTGTCTTTTTAACATACTTTTTAGAGTGCCATGTACATATTGGCATCTATATATAAATGTATATACTGATAATTAATTGGAAAGATAATGAAAGATGAAAATGATAAAAATAATGACTCTAGTTGTGCAATTTCATACAACATAATAATGGATTCATCATGCATGAACTAATACACTGCATCAATGCAAAATGTTAGCATATTTGGTTGGTGACAAACTGAAATGACATTTTCCAGTTTGATGGTGAGAATTTTCCTTTAATTTCACTAACACCTGTCAGGATCAAAGCTGGCTCAAGAACTGCTGAACTGGCTGTAAGCAGCTCCTTGTTACACATTGCTGTCAAGTGAGAGACCATGTTATAAATGGAAATGAGGGTTGTCTCATAAGCATTGCCTAAAAAGCTGGTGCAGAAGTTTATTTTTGTACTCATCATTTTCATGACCTCTCTCTCCCAGTTGATTACAGAAAGCCCCCTACTCTTTCCCTCACTAATTATGCGGTCTTCCAAAATAATGGCTGTGGGGATTGACTTACATATTTGAAGTAAGTTGATTTTAAATGATGTCTTTGGGGTTAGAAATGTCCTTTGGTCAGATGTTCCTATGATGTTCCTGTTTATTTGTAGAGATCAGCTAAGAACAAACAATATATAGACAAATAAGAGCTCTTAGGAAAAGCATTAGGCTGACAAGAAAGGTCATCAGATTTTAAAGTGATTCATTCCTAGACCCTCTCTCTCTTCTCTTTCCTTCTCCCAGGAAATGTAGTCTGGTCTCACACATATTTAAGCTACCGTCTTTCTAGAGGTGATCCTCTTGCCCTGTTCCTTCCAAATGATGACATCAGCCACATTCTTTGGTCAACATTCTTGCTTTGTATACATATGTATATGTAAATGTAAGTGTAAATATATATGTATATGACCCTGGCAAGTCACTAAAAGTCTTCAAGACTATAAGTCTAGAAGTTGCAGCATTGACACTGACTTCTATTGATAAAAGGAATTTCCTCTTTGGAAATTCCTTATACTCATGAAATAACAGGTACAGTAAAAATATGAATGCATTTTTATGTATTTAGTATGTATTATAACATATACTTGTCATATATCATGTATAAATTACTATGTATAAATGTATATATTATGTATAAAATGTATATATTACATATATATTATATATGTATACATACATGCAAATGTATGTATAAATGTAGATTATGTATAAATATGTATATTTATTCTGTAAATACTCATGTTTATAAGAGTTGGTAAAAAATAAAGCATTTTCCCATAAAGGACCATATAATTCCCTGAAAGAACTCTAGTTTGGAGACACTAAGGGGCACTGTGGAGAAGTCATCTTTAAAATAATTTCTTTAGATCCTTAAGGAGTATGAAGAGATTTTCATTTTTAACCTGGTCTTCCTAGCTTCGAAATACCCCTTGCATCAAACCTCTCTTCTCTACTTTCACTTCAACCAATGTAGTATGGTTATCACTTATCCAGCAAAATATTATAAAGCCCTCCCAAATGGCCTTCCTGTCTCCAATCTACCCCCTCTTCAGTCCACCCTACTGCCTTTGTCACTATCCCCTCCTATGCCTTTGCCTACTGATTCGAGTTAAAACTCCTCACCCTGTCATTAAATCCTCCAAAATCTGAGTATGAACTCCTATTTAATCTTATTTAGTATTACACATAGCCTATAGTGCAAAAACTAGGCTGTACGCTCTCTCTTGTTTTTGTCTTGTTCTCTCTCATGTTTATGCTTTTACATATGACATCCCATGTGCTTGGAATAAACTCTCCCCATCCCCCATCTCCATCTGTTGAAGTCATTTCATTCTTTCAAGGTCCAACTCAAGTGCCACCTTCCTTATGGCTCCTTGAATCCTTCCTGACCCACCCAGTTGAAAGTGATCTCTCCTTTCTCACATTTCTCATAGCATTTCCTTGGCTGTCATTTTTTTTTTTACTGATTGTTTTCTAAAGGATCAGGGGCAAGGAAAGGTGTCTAGACCTGTGATTTCAACAATTTAGGTAATTTCCAATCTTGAAACTGTAATAATTACTATGGGAAACTATAGCTTATAGTCTTAGTTGCCTAGGGCACTGAAAGTTTAAGTAACTCACACTATCAGTATTTGTCAAAGGTAAAACTGGGACCAAGGTCTTCCTGACTCCAGAGACTTATTCACTATACCAAGAATCCTCCCAAACCTATCTTCTATAATAATTACTTGGGTATGTCCTAGCCACCCTGTTATCTGCCCTCCCCAATTAGATCGAGAGCTCCTTGAGAGCAATGGCCACATCATTTTCATCTGTATGCCCCTAGCACAGAGAGCATATATAAATGCATAATAAAGCATATATTTGCTTTATTAAATGCTTAGTTGTTGAATCAAATACTTTACCCTTTAATTGTGGGTTCCCATTGCTTTCTTTGTATTTTAAAAAGATCTCAGAGATGAAAGGGTATGTCTAAGCCCTAGTTCTGTGTGGATGTCATTTGCATGTAATTCCACCCCCCCCCTTTTTTCTGTCTAGACCTGTGATCTCACAGTGTGGAGAATCTCAAGGTGGTTATTACTCTTACTGATGTGGATTGTTATAGTTACTGGGTACAGATAATGCCTCTGAATTGTTGCCTGGGAAACAAGAAACTAAATGATTTGCCCATGGTGACGTACTGTTTGAAAATTTGAAAAAGAATTACTGACATCTTTTGTTTTGCAGAGTGTTTAGTATCCCAATATAGAGTTTTCTCCTCTCTCCCAACCAGAAAACCATTCCCTGTAATAAAGAAAAAGGAAAGCAAAGCTAATCAACATATCAAGTGAGTGTGGTGACATACAGCATGTGCAATGTTCCACATCAACATTTTTTATAGCATTTATTAAGTACCTACTATGTGCCAGGCACTATGCTAAGCACTTTACAACAAGCCTGGAAGGTAGACACTATTATTACCCCCATTTTATAGTTGAAGAAACTGAGACAAACAGAGGTTAAGTCCCCCAACTCTACAAGGAAGGATGGGAGGTACACTTTATTGACTCTGGGACTAAGTTTGATCATTATAATTACACAGTACAGAGCTTAGTTTGGGGAGGTGTTTATTGTTTGTTCAATTTACATTGTTGTAGTCACTGTGTCAATCAAGAACTAGTCAATAACATTTATTAAGTATCTTTTTGCCAGGCTCTGAGTTAAGTGCTTGGGATGCAAAGGAAGGCATGAGATAACCCTTAAGGAACTCACAAGCTAATGGATAAGACAACACGTGAGAAGCTAAAAAGTTGTGGAGTGGGGGTGCTGAGGAGGAAGGTGACACAGACAGGGGCATAATGACATTATACAGCCAGAGTGGGAAATGATCTAAGGAGGTGTGAGTTTCTGAGTTGCTTTCATCTTGCAGAATGATGAATTTCTGGAGATGGTAAGTCCAGGTAAGTAGCTAGGTGGGAAATGATGAGGAGAATTTCTCGAGTTTTTTCCTTAAATGGAGGAGAATCAGGGAGGAACTTCCCGATGTCTTCCTCCGACCCTCTCTAACCAGAGGGAGAAAGGGCTCTCACGGGCAGAGGGTGATGAGGTGTGTTTCTGAATTGATTTTATCTTGCAGAATGACGACATTGTGTAGACAAAAATGTAAGAATGAAAAAAGAAGATGGTCTGGGCATATTATATTGTTTTTCTGGCTCAGCTTTGGGTCTGTAAGACATATGTGTGCGTGGGTTCTCTAAATATATAAACATAGGTCATGGGTAGCATGGATAGATATGATCTAGGATCCACTCCTTGTAGAGAGGAGGAGGAAAAGGGTCATGCCAGTAAAATCTTCAGCCTATTTGGGGGGAAAGGGCAGTCTAAGCAATCACTCCTATCTCCAAAAGCTAGTAAACCTCTAATGAATAAAATGGCAAATAGAAATTGGAGAAATCATACAGCTTATAATATATTCAAAGAATACGCAAGTAAATGAATGCTTCAAGTAGGAATGAGATAAGATCTCAGCTCAAACTAGGAGTGAGGGAATGATCTAACCAAGGGGAGTCCACTCTGAGCAGTGCTACAGGTACTAGAAGTCAAGGGGCATGATAGGGGCTGGCTTCCCTATATATCTGTGGCTCTAGGGGCTCCCATTATCTATTCCAAAACTCATACTTCACCTCCCTCAATCCATCTCTTTTAAGGACCTCTTCCAAGATGTTTTCCCAAAAATTCTCTTATGCAAGTATAGAATGTCATGCTCAGTCTTCTCTCAGCCAGTTAGGAATTACATCCTTCACACAATACAGGTCATATGGCTGTCCTTTAAGAAAACTGGCCAGAGGAGGGAAGAATCAATTACACACAAATTCATATAAATCTTCTCAAGTTTCTTCGTATTTTTCATATTTATCATTTCTTTGACACAGTAATATTTCATTATATTCATGTATTACAATTTGTGGTATTGAACTAGATAAATCTATCTGCCACCTGTCAAATATCACTAGTCTAGGGGTACAAATCTGGTTTCTGAATAAAGGCAGTTTACCTCGTCATTCTTGAGAGGGAGGGTAGTTCTTAACTTATATTTGTCGGTTTAGCCCCTTTTTACCAAATGTTGGTTATAGAAAAGACCATAATGGATAAAATCACAGATTTGGATTAAATTTTTTTTTCACAGAACATACTTCTCCAGAGCAACCATGTAAGGTTAATGAGTATTCACTGGACATTTGTGTAAATAGGAATCTTAACCTCTTTTTGTGTCATAGATATCTTTGGCAGTCTGGTTAAGTCTACAGATCCCTTCGCAGAATAATGTTTTTATCTAAATAAAAATGCATATATTACAAAGGAAATAAATTATGTTAATATACAGTTATCAAAATATTAAAAAAAACCAGTTCACAGCTCCCCCCAACTCTATCTAGAGATCCCCTGGGGGGTGGAGTCTGTAGATTCCGGGTAGAATTTCTGGTTTAAATTCTCAATTATCCATGCTAATGGAGTATGGGAATGCTATAGAGTCAAACACACCTTATTATAAGAACAATTTCTACTTTAAAGCCTTTTGGAATACATTAAAACAGTTTGGCAAAGTATATTTCCTTCTTAATTTTGTTTTGCTTAATTTCCTATTAAAACGAGTTTCTACTCTTTGAGAACATATCAACTAACAAAGGTGGTTTAGTAGTAGCACCAACAGTTAACATTTATATAAAACACTTTTCTCACAACAATCTTGTGAGGGGCATGGTGCAAGTATTATTATTTCCCTTTTACAGACAAGGAAACTGAGGCTTACAGAGCTGAAGTGATTTAAACTCTAGCCTTTGTCTGGTTCTATCCAGAGTCAGTGCTCTTTCTACTATACCATGTTGTCTCTAGCTACCTGGTGAGGGATAAGAAGAAGCCCACCCAAGGCATGCTGGGCAACATATTTTAGGAAAAATACTGACAAACTGCAGTAGATCCAAAAGAAGACATCCAGCATTGTAAAGGAACTGGAGACAAGTATCCTTAAGACAAACTGGTGTGCTTAGCCTATAAAAGAGAAGATGTAATGACTAATATAAAATATGTTTTGCATGATTGCACATGTAACCTATATCAGTTCATTTACCATATCAGGGAGGGTCGAAGGGAGGGAAGGAGAGAGAGAATTTGGAACTCAAAATTTCTAAGAATGAATGCCAAAATTGTTTTCACATGTAATTGGGGAAAGTAATTTTTTTAAAAGAGAAGAGGTAGGTGGGACAAAATAACTTTAGCCAATATTTGAAAGGTTGTTGCATAAAAGAGGGATGGAATTGATTTTAATTTATTTCAGAGAATAGGACCAGGAACAACAGGTAGAAATTGTAGAGGGACAGATTTAATGTCTATGTGAGGAAATACTTCCTAATAGTGAGTGCTTTCAATAAGAGGAGTAAACTTTTTCATGAAATAGCAGATTTTCTGTCACTGGAAGTCTTATGGAGGAGTGGATGTCACAGAATAGAGATTAAATTGTGTTGAACAAAACAATACTAAAAAGCATAAGGAAATGAGCTAATTGCACAAATTGTGTTTTTGCATAAATGCATCAAGGACTCTGAAATGTTTTTGAAGTCCCACTGGTGCAAAGACCTTGTGAAGTCCTTTTCTTTTAGTTGACATAGTTTGAAGACCACAAAAATACCAAATTTAGAATAATAAGTCAGATGAAGAACTCTGATATTGCCTGGGGCTTATTTTTGCCATGAGCGGGAATCAGCTGTTGATGTGACTGCTTTTGAAGATGCACTGAACTTCATAACAGAATAAAAAGATACCAACGACAGCTATTTCCTGGGTTGGACTTCCCCTTTTGCCAGGGATGAGACTGAAATGGAATGGTTTGGATGTCACCACCTGCCCATACTGCCTACTTGATCCCCTGTGGTCTAATGTCACACATAGTGAGAAGGCTGGCAGCAGGAGGGAGACAGTAGGGGTCCTGCCTCATGATTAATGGGAGCAGGACATTTGGGGCCCTGAGCAGGATATAAAGCAATGAGCCTTAATTCCCAATTGAGATTTCTGAATAACCATTTAAAGTTCAAAACAAAAGAAATCCACAAACACAACCTCCCTCAAGTTTTTCCCAATGTAAAATGAAAAAAGTATTATTTCCTGTCAACAAATTAATGGGGCCAAAGCATTTGCTTCCCAGTTGTGTCTTCTCATGAAGAGTGAGTGGACCAGGTGCTAGAAATTATAGTGGGAGGGTGAGGACATGATATAGGAGGATACAGTTCAAAGGCTTCTTAAACCCACCCATTACACAAATGATCATGAAAGTTTCTAAATACAGAGCCAAGTTTCCAGTAAAGAGTCCAAAAGCTTTCTCAGATATTATTCACATCATGCATCCTCCCTGTGTCCTTATATGTATAGTTTCCCCCTTTTTATAGATAGGAAGGCAGGGTACCATGGTTGATAGAGTCCTAGGTTTGGAATCAAGAAGGTCTAGATGAAATCTTGCTTCTGACAACAATTCTTTGATATTGGGCCAATCAATGAAATACTATGCACTTCAGACAATGTTTTCCTCCCTCCCTCCTCTTCCTCCCTCCCTCTCTCCCTCCCTCCCTCCTTTCCTTCCTTCCTTCCTCCCTCCCTCCCTTCTATGATTATTTATTAAATGCCAACTATGTTTCAGACACAGTGTTAGATGCTAGGTATATGAAAACAAAATCGAAATGGAGCCTGCCATCAAGAAGCTTCTATTATGGGTGTTGGAGGTGGGGAGTAGAGCAACAGACATTGTGTAGACAGATAAGTAAATACCAAATATATACAAAATAAATTTCTTTACTGTTAAGGATGAAATCAAAGGTCCAGAGAAGTTAAATTAATTCATTCATTTATTCAAAAAATGTATTAGGTATCTGTTAAAGGCAAGGCAGGGTGGTGGAACACAAAGATGAATAGATAACTTAGCCATGATCCCACAGGGAATCAGCATGGCCAGGAATTGGGATGACAGAATCTCAGATTTGTGAGGAATCTTAGAAATTATCTCATCCAGCTTGTATCTGAACATGAATCCCTTGAACTCACCCTAGACAGGTGGTTATATAGACTTTGCTTGAAGTCCTCTAGGGATGGGTAATAAAGTGTTCATTACTTTCCCCTGTCCCCAGGCAGCAAATTCCACTTTCAGACAACTCCAATTGTTAGGAAACTTTTCTTTACTTTGAACTAAAAACTGTTTCTGCAACTTCCATCTTCCAGTCATAGCTCCTGATTCTGCCACCTGGGGCCACAGTAGATCAAACGAGACAATGCGCTGCCTTCATTTTCAATGACGTACAGCTAATTTATGAATATTATGCTCTAGCACTCTTATTTTTCTGCCACTTAATCACAGCGATAGCAACAACAATGCTGTGATGCTCCAGGGCTCTGCAATTTTAACAATGACAACCTTCGGCTGAAACTCCTCTATAACAGCAAGAAAAGCAGTGGGTCTGTCAACAGATGGACAGCTGCAGCACTTCATTAGTAGTCATGGAATATGAAAAAGAACCAGAGGAGAACCTGCAGTGACCTGGGAGACTGCTTGCTGGCAGATTTACAGACATGGGAAAGAATTTTCCGGCAAGAGAAGAGATAGACGGGTTATTCTATCTGTGCAGCTGGAAAATGAGAAGGGTGGGGAGAGACTGCAATATTGGAGTGTAATATGGAATGTATGATGACCACTGCCTATAGTTGCTTGTCTCTTTTTCCTTCACCCTACTGCAGAATTATGACATAAAGACAAGAGCCCATCTTTTCTTTTTCAAAAATGGAAAATATCCATTTCCTTTGTGTTATCTTTACACAACTGTACTGTAGTGCAGAAGAATATGTATACACACAGACACACACAGACACACAGACACACAGACACACAGACACACACACACACACACACATATATATATATATATATATATATATATATATATATATATATATATATATGTATACTCAAGTATGGAAAGCAAAGACTTTAAATTCATCTTAAAGTTCCAAGACACAACAACAAAATTAACCCCAAAGTAGAAAAAAAATACATTGGCATATTTTGAACAAAGGAAAATATTTTTAAAAATCATTTCTTTTTGAAGTAAACTGAGTCATGTTCAGACAACTGGAGCAGAGCAATAATACTTTACTTGACAGATCTCTGTCTTCTATTGGCTCAAAGAAGGGTCACCTTGTAGGATCTAAGCTACCTAGCTTTTAAAAAAATAGCTGGAATTTGTTGTGTTCATCTTTTCTTTTTTATTATTATTAATGTATTTATTTTTAGTTTTCAACATTCACTTCCATGGGATTGTGAGTTCCAATTTTTCCCCCTTCCTCCCTTCTGTCCTCCCTAAGACAGTATGTAATCTGATATAGGCTTTAGATATACATTCATATTAAACATATTTTCACATTAGTCACATTGTAAAGAAGAATTAGAACCAATGGGAGAAACCATGAGAAAGAAGAAAGAGAGAGAGAGAGAGGGAGAGAGAGAGAGCAAACAGTATGCTTCAATCTACATTCAGACTCCATAGTTCTTTTTTAATTTTTTAATTCCATATTTTATTATTTAATATTTTTCAGTTTTCAGCATTGATTTCCATAAGATTATGAGTTACAAATTTTCTCCCATTTCTACCCTCCCCCCCACTTCAAGATGTCATGTATTCTGATTGCCCCATTCCCCAGTCAACCCTCCCTTCCGTTACCCCACGCCCCCCACATCCCCTTTCCCTTTACTTTCTTGTAGAGCAAGATAGATTTCTGTGCCCCATTGCCTGTATATCAGACTCAATAGTTCTTTTTCTGGATGTGGATAGCATTTTCCATCATGAGTCTTTTGGAATTGTCTGAGATCCTTGCATTGCTGGGAAGAGCTAAATCTATCAAAGTTAGTCATCCTACAATGTGGCTGTTACTGTATACAATGTTTTCCTGTCTGCCCACTTCACTCAGTACCAGTTTGTGTAAGTCCAGGCTTTTCTGAAGTCCACCTGCTCATTGTTTCTTATGGAACAATAGTATTCCATTACATGCATATACCGCAACTTATTCAGTTGATGGGAGCCCTCTCAATTTCTAATTCCTGTCCACTACAAAAAGATCTGCTGTAAATATTTTTGTACCTGTGGGTCCTTTCCCCATTTTTATGATCTCTTTGGGACATAGATCTAGAAGTGATATTGCTGGATCAAAGGGTTTACATGGTTTTATAGCTCTTTGGGCACAGTTCCAAATTGCTCTCCAGAATGGTTGGATCAGCTCACAACTCCACCAACAATACATTAATGTTCCACTTTTCCCACATCTCCAACATTTATCATTTTTCTGTTTTGTCGTGTTAACCAATCTGACAGGTATGATGTGGTTCCTCAGAGCTGTTTTAATTTGCATTTCTCCAATCAATAGTGATTTAGAGCATTTTTTGTCATATGACTATAGATAACTTTAATTTCTTCATCTGAAAACTGCCTGTTCATATCCTTTGACCATTTATCAACTGGGCAATGACTTGTATTCTATAAATTTGACTCAGTTCTCTATGTATTTTAGAAATAAAGCCTTTCTCAGACACATGGGCTGTAAAAATTGTTTCCCAACTTTCTACTTCCCTTGTAATGTTGGTTGCATTGGCTTTATTTGTGCAAAACTTTTCAATTTAATGTACTCAAAATCATCCATTTTGCATTTCATAATGTTCTCTATCTCATAAAATTCTTCCCTTATCCATAAATCTGACAGTTAAACTATTCCTTGATCTCCTAGTTTGCTTATGTTATCAGTCTTTATATTTAAATCATGTACCCATTTTGACGTTATCTTGGTAGAGGGTTTAAGATCCTGGTCTATGCCTAATTTCTGCCATACTGTTTTAGTCTTTGGGTTTATTAAACAGTAGTTTACTATATTCATTGACTATTGTGTCTTATGTACCTAACCTATTCCAGTGATCCACCACTCCATTTCTTAGTCAGTACCAAGAAGTTTTGGTGATTGCTGTTTTATAATACAATTTAAGATCTGATATGGCTATGCCACCTTCCAGGATCTTTTGTTCTTCCAGATGAATTTTCTTATTATTTTTATAGTTCTATAAAATAATTTTTGGTAGTTTGATTGGCATGGCACTGAATGACTAAATTAATTTAGGTAGAATTGTCATTTTTATTATGTTAGCTTGGCCTACCCATGAGCAATTGGGAAATTAACCCTGCAAAGATTCAAGGACCAGTTCAAACTGTGAAATTTTTGGGTATACAATGGAATAAAGGACTGTGAGAAATTCTCCTACAAGCTCGACAGAAGATTCAATATTTTCCTATCCCCACCAATAAGTAAGAGGCACAAAAGTTCATAGGACTGTTTGGATATTGGCAACACCACATTCCACATCTCGGACAAATTTTGAAACCCTCATATAAAGTTACCAAGAAAAAATATGAATTTGACTGGGGACTTGAACAGAGAAAAGCTTTTGAAGAAGCTAAAACTGTTATACAATTGGCTCCAGATTTATGGCCTATGTAAAGTCGATCAGTGGAATTACAAGTGACTGTACCAGACGACTACATGAATTGAAGTTTATGCCAGAAACAACAAAGCTGAAATGTACCCTTAGGATTTTGGTCAAGGAAACTACCTTCATCTGGATTACAATATACACCTTTTGAAAAGCAGTTGTTAGCTGCATATTGGACTTTGGTAGAGATTGAACAACTGACTCTGGGCCATGAAATGATATTAAGCCCTGGAATCCCGATTATGACTTGGGTAATGAGTATTCCAGCATTTTATAGAACTGGATATGTGCAAGAGGCTAGCATAATTAAATGGAAATGGTATATTCAGAATAGACCAAAAACAGGCAAAAGTGGAGTTTCTGCACTGCATGAGTCCATCACAAGCATTGACATTGATAGAAATGGCAAAACCCCTGACCCAAGGCAACAGTTGGTACAATCCTTGGTAAAACGGAATGATGGATGTGATGGACTCACTGAAGAACAGAAGAAACATGCATGGTTTACTGATGGGATAGCAAAATATTTGGGACATAAAAGATATTAGAAAGCAGTAGCCTATAATCCATGTACTAAGAGAACTTTGGAAAGTAATGGGATAGGTGGAGGTAGTCAATATGCTGAACTTATGGCAGTACATTAAGCTATTAAAACAGAGAAAGGAGGACAATGTCATATATTCACTGATTCATGGGCAGTAGCTAATGGGTTAGCTACATGGATGCCAATGTGAAAAAATCAAAATTGGGAAGTTCATGGTAAACAAGTTTGGGGCAAAGAACTATGGCAACATATATGGGACATGTCTTTGGTTACTAATCTGTCAGTTTTTCATATAGACGCTCACATGGCCCTTACTATGCCAGAACGTGAGTACAATGCACATGCTGATAGACTAGCAAAGATTGCTACTGAACATATTGTCCCTACTTTGACACCAACTGATGATCCAGTACTAGCAAAATGGGTCCACAAGCTGGCCTTTTAAGGGTCCAGGCCACACACTGGTGGGCACGAGATCTAGGTATTAGTATCCTTATTCATTGTTAAAGCAAGTAATAGAGAAATGTCGTAGATGTCAATTGGAAAAGGAACGAACTGTTCCTCGGGTAGTAACTGGAGAAATAGCAAGCGGAAAAATTCCAGCCCAGATTTGGCAGATAGATTATATTGGACCACTGCCCCAAGATAAAGGATGCAAATTTATATGTACTTGTGTTAACACCTATTCAGGTGTACTAGTGGCTTATAAGAATGCAACCCAGAAAAACACCTGTAAAACTCTAGATATTATAAGTCTATGTTATGGAACCCCAGTGCAGATTCAAAGTGACTATGGGTCACATTTCAAAGGTAATGAGATGAAGAGATATTGTGTATTGAACAATATAGAATGGATATACCATATTCCATATTATCCACAAGCATCTGGATTGATAGAAAGAATGAATGGATTGTTGAAAGAACAATTAAGAAAGTTGAGTTCTAATAATTCGTATCAACATTGGAAGGATAATTTGTTCACTGCTTTAGGTAATTTGAATATTAAGAGGAAGTACACCTCTAGCCAGAATGATGACCTCGAATCTGCAAATTAGAAAACATCAGATGCATAAGATTCAAAATATTGAGTATTGGATTGTGAGGGAAGATGTTCCAACACTGTATCCAGGAATATCTGGTTCAGCAGGATATGATTTACATTGTTTAGAGAACTTTTGGTTGGATAGAAAAGAGATAAGAAAAACCTCTACTCAGATATGTATGAGAATCCCTAAGAATCATTTTGGACGGATATTACCTAAACCAAGATTAGCAGCTCAAGGAATATATGTATTGGCTGGAGTGATAGATTCTAATTATCAAGGAGAAATTATTGTGATGCTCCAGAATTTGGGTGAAGAACCTATACTGTTGAGTAAAAATGATAGAAGAGTTCAATTGATTATTATTTCTTGTGAAATGATACCTCTTGTGAAAACTGACTCTCCTTCCAAAATAACTATCAGAGGAAAGGAAGGATTTGGTTTTACTGATAGAATTAAATTGGGAGCTAAAATACGGGTAAAACAGAAGCGTAGCGACGTTACAAAGGCTGCAGAAATTATGGCACATGGAAAAGATAACACTGCAACAGTGGTTTACCCAGGAGAAAATAATTATGAAACTATATCTTTGACTCATGTATTCTATTGTGAATGAGGCTATGATAGTCTCTTTGTTTCTTTTTGGCTTTTGTCTGCTGAATTTGTTTGTGAGATTTGTTTCCCACAGGCTTAGTACCATCCACATGCAAATGCCTGATCACTTAAGCCAGATGTCACCCTCTGTTGTGTTCAGATGTCACCTCTGGACCTGTCCACAACTGCGATGTGTCATCCCTGAAACTGGTGTCAACTGAGTTCCAGATGCCAGCTTGCTAAAGAACTGACCTATCAAATGGGAGTCTTTGTCTTTTGGGGTGGGGACAGCTCTGCGCCCAATTTCATCAGGAAGAAGCTTTGGAGGATGAAACCTTTGTCCCTTATTCCAAGATTTTGAGCCCCATTCATTAGAAGGGGGAATGATGACATTGTTTTATATATTTATCTTGTGTTATCTCTGTTATATTGTTGTGTAAAATTCTGTTGACGCAGTTATCCCAGAATTGCCATTGCCCTATGTAATAGATACAAAAGACCTTGGGGCTGAATATAGTAGCAATTTGGAGTTGAAGATCTTTCCCACTCATTAATAGGCCACGTGACCTGCTTACATCACAGGGAGCCTAAGACATATGCGGTGGGAAGAGCTTCCTGACAGAAAAAGGAAGTTATGTCACAGGAAATGCTGAGAGAGAGAGAAAGATGTTATGGCTATTAATTCCTGCTAATGGCCACCCTCATGATTGTTAGAACTGAACAGGCTGACTTAGCTGTACTGTGAGTTTGTTTTGGGGAAGACCCCAGCAGGGGGTCAGAGAGGTTTTGGGATGGCAAGTCTCCAGCCTGTTATATGGTGTTTTAAGTTCCCTGCTATTATGATTAATTGGGCTGACTGGCTGTGGGAGCTGAACATTTGGATATGATTTTCTGGTGTCTGAATAAACGGTTTACTTCTGCCTTCTATGTGGAGAGTCTCATATACTTTGTGATACAGAACTACATAAGCATTTTGACAATTACCACCTACGTTGTTATTATTGCCTTACGGTTTCACTTCCTCATCTATTTTCCCAAATAGTTTATATAGTATTTAAATTAATTGTTCTTTAAATGTTTGATAGAATTCACTTGTAAATCCATCCGGCCCCAGAGATTTTTTCTTAGGGAATTCATTGATGGCTTGTTCAATTTCTTTTTTCTATAATGGGGTTATTTCAGTATTTTATTTCCTCTTCTGGGCAATTTATATTTTTATACTTTATATTTGTTTTATTTTGGAGTGAGGAAGGCAGGGTAATTGGGGTTAAGTGACCTGCCCAAGGTCACACAGCTAGTGTCTGAAGTCAGATTTGAACTCAGGTCCTCCTGACTCAAGGGCCGGTGCTCTACTCACTGTGCCACCTAGCTGCCCCTATATTTTTGTAAATAGTCAACCATTCTACTAAGATTGTCAAATTTATTGGCATACAGTTAGGCACAATAGCTCCTAATCATTGTTTTAATTTCCTCTTCATTGGTGGTGAATTCACCCTTTTCTTTTTTGATACTGGTAATTTGGTTTTCTTCTTTCTTTTTTTAAATCAAATTAACCTAAGGTTTATCTGTTTTATTGTTTTTTCCCATAAAATCAGCTCTTAGTTTCACTTATTAGTTCAATAATTTTCTTAATTTCAATTTTATTAATCTCTCCTTTGGTTTTCAGAATTTCTAATTTGGTTTTTAACTGGGGATTTTTAATTTGTTCTTTTTCTAGCTTTTTTAGTTGCCTGCCCCATTTAATGATCTCCTCTTTTTCTATTTTGTTCATGTAAGCATTGAGAGACATAAAATTTCCCCTAGGAACCACTTTTACTGCATCTCATAAGTTTTGGGATGTTGTCTCATTGTCACTCTCTTGGATGATGTTATTGATTGTTTCTATGATTTGTTGTTTGACCTACTCACTCTTTAGGATTAAATTATTTAGTTTCCAATTAATTTTTAATCTATCTTTCTGTGTAATTCTGTGTAATTTTTATTGCATCATGATCTAAAAAGGATGTATTTAATATTTCTACCTTTTTGCATTGGACTGTGAGATTTTTATGCCACAGTACATGGTCTTTTTGTGTAGGTGCCATGTACCACTGAGTATATTCCTTTCTATCCCCATTCAGTTTTCTTCAGAGGTCTACCATCTCTAACTTTTCTAAAGTTCTGTTTACCTCCTTAACTTTTTTCTTGTTTATTTTGTGGCTAGATTTATCTAGTTCTGAGAGGGGGAGGTTGAGGTCCCCCACTAGTATATTTTGCTATTTTTTTCCTGTAACTCCCTTAACTTCTCTAAGAATTTGAATGCTATAACACTTGGTGCATTTATGTTTAGTAATGATACTACTTCATTGTCTATGGTGCCTTTTAGCAGGATGTAGTTTCCTTCCTTATCTTTTTAAATTAGATCTATTTTTGCTTTTGCATTTTCTGAGATCAGGATTGCTAACCTTGCTTTTTTTTAACTTCAGATGAAGCATAATATATTCTACTCCAGCCTTTTACTTTTACTCTGTGTTTCTTGTAAACAATATATTGTAGGATTATGGTTTTTAATCCACTCTACTATCTGCTTCTGTTTCATGGGAGAGTTCATCACATTAACATTCACAGTTATGATTACTAACTGTGTCTTTCTCTCCATTCTATCCCCCCCCAATTATGCTTTTGTATTCTCTTTCTCCTTTTCCCTCCTCACTAGTGTTTTGCTTCTGACCACTGCCTCCCTCAATCTGCCCTCCCTTCTGTCAACCCCCTCCCATTTCTTTCCCTTTCCCCCTACTACTTCTTTCCTCCCTTCTATCCATCCCATCCATTTTCTTTCCTCTTTCCCCTGATATTTCCTATAGGATACATTAGATTTGTGTACCTGAGTATGTTATTCCCTCTTTGAGCCAAATACGATGAGGGTAAGGTTAAGACAATGCTCATCTCCCTCCTTTTCCCCCTCTACTGTAATAGGTCTTTGTGCCTCTTCATGTGATGTAATTTACCCTTTTCTGCCTCCTCCTTTTGTCTTCTCCCAGTACAATCCCCGTTCATCTCTTAATTAGATTTTTATCATCATATCAAAGTCAACTTATACTCATGCCCTCTGCCTATGTATATGCTTTCCAAATGTTGTAATAAAGATACAGTTCTCAAGAGTTACAAGTATCATCTTCCCATGTAGGGATGTAAACAGTTTGCCCTTATTGAATAACATTTTTTTCTTTCCTGTTTACCTTTTTATGTTTCCATTGAGGCTTGTATTTGGAGATCAAATTTTCTGTTGAGCTCTGGTCTTTTCATGAGGAAGGTTTGGAAACCCCTATTTCATTGAATGCCCATCTCCTCCCCTGAAAAATTAAGATAAATTTTGCTGGGTAGTTGATCCTTGGTTGTAATCCAAGCTCCTTTGCCTTATGGAATATCATATTCTAAGCCGTCCAATATTTTAATGTAGAAGCTGCAAGGTTGTGCATAGTACTGACTGCAGTTCCATGACATTTAAATTGTTTCTTTCTGGCTGCTTGCACTATTTTCTTCTTGATCTGATAATTCTAGAATTTGGCTACAATATTCCTTGGCATTTTCATTTTGGTATCTCTTTCAGGAGGTGATTGGTGGATTCATTCGATGACTATTTTGCCCTCTGATTCTAGGACCTCAAGGCAGTTTTCCTTGATAATTTTTGAAAGATGCTGTGTAGGCTCTTTTTCTGATTGTGGCTTGTAGGGAGATCAATAATTCTTAAGTAGTCTCTGCTGGATGTATTTTCTAGATCAGTTGTTTTTTCATTGAGGTATTTTTATGCTTTCTTCTATTTTTTCATTCTTTTGATTGTGTTTGACTGATTCTTGATGTCTCATAGAGTCATTAGCTGTCACTTGTACAACTGAAATTTCTAATGAATTGTTTTCTTCAGTTAATTTTTGTATTTCCTTTTCTATTTGGCTAATTCTGCTTTTTAAGGAGTTGTTTTCTTCAGTGTACTTTTTTCCCCATTTGCCCAATTGTATTTTTTAAGGAATTGTTTTCTACAGTCAATTTTTGTCCTTCCTTTTCCAAGCTGTTGACTCTCTCTTATATACCTCTCATTTCTTTTCCCAATTTTTCTTCTACCTCTCTTATTTGACTTTTAAAATCCTCCTTCAGCTCTTCTGAGAAGGCTTTTTGGGTTTGAGACTAGTTTGTATTCTGCTTTGAGGGTTTATATGTGGATATATTGACAATGTTGTTCTCTTCTAAATTTGTATTTTGGTCTTCCCCATCACCATAATAATTCTCTATGGTCAGTGATTTTTTGTTGTTGTTGCTTTTTGCTCATGATGTTTGCCTTTTCCTGACTTTTAAAGTTGATCTCTACTTCTGGGGTGCAGGGGGCACTGTCCCAAGCTTCTTATACTGGGGGCCAGAGGCCTGGTCACTGGCTTTGTGTGCTGGGGCCTCAGGTGCTGTCAGCTAGAAGCTGTAGGGGTCTGGTAGCTTATCTGGTGCTGAGCTGGGGTCCTAGTGGTGGGGGCTGGTATGTGTTGAGGCCAGGTGGAGTTTTCTGCATTTCCCCAGGGCCACACTGAAGCTCACAGAGTAGAGTGGGGTCTGCCCATTGGAGGATACCTACCCACCTGGAGCTGTGCTGATGCACATGGGGGTTCAGCTACTGGAGGATGCATGTCCACCAGGAGCTGCACTGAAGCATTGACGTTTAGCTGCTAGAGAAAGCCTGCCTGCCAGTGCATGTGGCGGTTCTCTTAGCTGGAGTCTGCTGGTTTTCCTGGCTGTGTCAAGGCACGTGGAGTTCCTAGTGTTGCTGCTTGTCTATTCCACCACCCCATGCCTCAGGATGTCCCACTGCTTTACTGAGGTGGCTTACTGGGATGCCTTCCATCCTGTATTGCTCTTCTTCCACTAGAGCAAGAGGGACCTTTTCTATTAATTCCCTAAGCCTCCTGGGCTAAAAGACTGATATACCCTGTCTTTCTGCTGGCTCCGCTGTTCCAGGATTTTTCCTGGGGCAACGTTTTCTGTGTTTTTAGAGGTCAGCAAGGGAGAGTGAGAGTGACTTATTGCTTACTCTGACATCTTGGTTCTTGGAAGTCTCGTGTGCATATTTTCAAATACACAAATGGATCTGTGTCTCATTGATATAAGTATTTCTGCCAACATTGCTTATGGCAACCCATCTGTTCCTGCCCTATCTGTAAAATTCTTGCGAATGACCTCCTATAAATTCACTAGAAGAGATCCACCTAATGTGTTAGGGGCCTTCCTCATTTTAGCTTGTCATTACAAGGATGCTAATAAAACACATGGACTGTCTGTCAATTACCCTTCTCTCTCACCACATGACTAGTTCATCTTCTTTTCATTTATATATTTCTTTGATGATATTTCTTCTGTAGCACTCCTTTTGCCACCCAAGGAACCCATCTACTCTGGACCCAGATATTCTGTTTGGACCAGATTTACTCCTGGGGAGTCTGCCTATCATGAGAGTAGGCTCCCTTTTCTCACATTCATAGGCTCATTAAGTCCCTAGCCATGTGCCCCTAGGGATGATTTTTTAAAAGAGTAAATTAGATTGTGGCTCAATCTAGGACCTCTCCAAAATGGGTGAGAAACAAAAAAGAGGATACTCAGTTTATAACATGAACTGGGGTATGGGGCAGGTATTTTGTTCTTAGACACAAAGGGAATACTAAATACAGAACATCACAAAGTGGCATTTGACAAAAACCAACTTAAAATAGCATTCAGTAATTGAACCTAACTCTTCTTACACCAACTGGGAAGCTAATATTTGAATCTTATCAGAATGTAAAGTAGTGTATAGGACTGCTAATTAAGTATTGTACATTTCACTTTGGCTCAGCACTGTCCAAACAACTTTCAATATTTGTCTGTTGGTAAAGTGAACAAGTTTGGGCTAATCTTCTTGTTGGAGGCCATGTTTTCTAAAGGTACTGGAGAAGTTAATTTCCAGATATTCTTCCTCTGCCACCCTTCAGTTCCTATTTGATGTGGCCATCTCAAACTCACAAGGTTATTTCTAATCCTATCCATGTACATCTCAGGATAGGTACTTGTTCTTTTAAGATCAGGAAAAAGGAAATATAAAACAAACAGCTTAAGCTCAAGTATGTTTTGACAGGACATATACTTTAACTGCCATGCATTTATAGACTCGTAGAGGGTTGGAGCCAGCTGCCTATACCTCACCAACCCTCAGAAAACAGTTTTAAACAGTCTTGCATGATTTGCAGCTGGGAGCAAAGAGATGAGGGGGTAAGGCCACTCCCTTTTTTACAGGCATTCCCCTCTTCCAGCTCTACAGCCAATAAGGAGACTGCTCATTATTTCACAGTAAAGACCCTCAGCAATTCTAAGTAAATTACATGAGGTTTTGGGAGGTGGGGATAATCCTGACTACATATCATATGTGTTGCAGCCTGTCCATGCCTCTCCATCGCCCTTTGGTTGACACTAATGTTCAATTCTTTAGAAACTATAGTAAGACCTGCAACCATACGACAATTCCAGAATACATTTTCAGGAGAATATAGACTTTATTTCAGGGGAAAACTTGGAGCTATTAAAAGAATTTTGCCATTTGCTAAAGATAATCAAGTCTACTCTCCTTTTCCTGCTGTTTAATTGTCAATGCATGTACCATGTACTATGCTAGGTACTGGAGATACAAATACAAAGAATGATACAATCCTTTCTCCCAATGAATTCTCCAAATTGTATATTTTGATAGATGAGTGCTATAGATTTTCCATGCCTCCATGTCATAGTCTGGACAATAGGCATTATTAATTTACTTGGCTTTTCCTGGGTTGATAGCTCAAGTTATTTTGAGTGACTATGCATCTTTTCCATGACACTTAGCTATATTCTGGGACTTGATGCAGCTAACTTATTGTCAAGCATGAATGGGAGTAGCCAGATGACCTCAACAGCTATAGGAATTGCTCCATAACTTGAACTTTACACTCTCTTCCATGACATTGACAAACACCTTTGGTAAGACTATGTCTCTGTTTTATATGTTACTTTAAATTAATGATCACAAGGCTGTTGAATATTTCTCTGTTGTCCTTTGTTATCGTTATTATTAATGTTCATTTTTTCACTCCTTTGATATTATCTTCTCTTTTAGGTACTTTGAGAATTAACCTCACGATGCCCCTAAATCAATCCCTAACATGAACCTTCTCTGTGTACCTTTAGTCTAGTCTTAACTACTTTTCCTTTCTTTGTTCTCTTTAATTCTATTTTCATCTCCTCTATATAGTCATCCAGCACCATGATGTTAGTATAAACATTTGTTGACTCCACTATCCTAGATGATTAAAAGATTTTATTCTAAAAATGTTTACAGATCTCTCCCATATTTTGCCTGTTTGTCTTCCTTGCAGTCTCATCTTTATTTTTTGTGTTATCTCATCTAATTCCTTTTTTTGTAAATAGTATTTTATTTTTTCAATTACTTGTACAGATAATTTTCAACATTCATTTTTATAAGATTTTCAGTTCCAAATTGTTCTCCCCCCTCTGCAAGACACTAAGCAATCTGATATACATGTACAATCATGTTAAACACATTTCCACATTAGTCATGTCATGAAAGAAGAATCAGAATGAAAGGAAAAAACCACAAGAAAGGAAAAAAAGTGAAAAGAGTATGCTTCAATCTGCATTCAGGCTCCATAGTTCTTCCTCTGGATGTGGACAGCATTTTCTACCGTGGGTCTTTTGGAATTGTCTTGGCTCATTGTATTGCTGAGAAGAGCTTAGTCTACTATAGTTGATCATCACACAATGTTGCTCTTACTGTGTGCAATATTCTTCTGGTTCTGTTCAATTTACTCAGCATAAGTTCATGTAAGTCTTTCCAGGTTTTTTCCGAAATCCACCTGCTCCTCATTTCTTTTGTATATTTTATTTATTTATTTTCAGTTTTCAATGTTCATTTCCGTAAGTTTTAAATTTTCTCCCCCTCTCCTCCCTCCCTCCGCCAAATGGCATGCAATCTGATATGTGCTGTACCCATACATTCCTATTCAACACATTTTCACATTAGTCGTGTTGCATAGAAGAATTATAATAAATGAGGGAGTCTCATCTTTAAATAAGCTTGGAATGACTTAAGTTGAATCTCTCACCAGGTTTTCTTTTTTCTTTTTAAAAATGATTTATTTATCTTTAGTTTTCAACATTCAGTTCCACAAGCTTTTGAGTTTTAAATTTTCTCCACCTCCCTTGCCTCCTCCCTCCCCAAGATGGCGTGCAATCTGATATAGGGTCTACATATACATTCATATTAAACATATTTTCACATTAGTCATGTTGTAAAGAAGAATCAGAAGGTTTCTTTAAAGTGATTTTCTCTGGACTATTTTTTTTCACTGGTTGATAAGGTAATATACCATTTCTAATTTTCCACTATTCTTCTGTATAAGGTTTTTTTAATGAACAAGTTAATAGTCTAAACTAATATTTCCCTAAACTAATATTACTGTCTCTCCCCTTGGCAGGTAAGTTGTGTTTTCTGTCTGAGGCAGTTTTAGGTGCTTTTGATCTCCTTGTCATGACAATTGAATTATATCAGTTAAATATTTTAAGAAATTATTATGATCCATGTTGATATGTTTTCTTTCATCATTTTCAAATTTTTGGCATCAATGATTCAGTTGGTGTTGTTTTTAATTGCACATTATATCTTTTTCTCGTCTTTGTCCTTTTTTCTAGATTTATATTAATTTTGTTCTTTGTTCTAATGAGCCAATGTTCTGACTATACACTACTAATTCAGGAATGACTCAGTAATATCAGCAATAATTGTTTCTTCTCTGTTAAAATCAATTAAATTTTTAAAAATTATTTTTATTCAGTGTACACAATATAGAACAGAATCTATTTTTAAAGTGCTCATTATTTATGAGCATGAGGCTTCTAAAAGTTTATGTCTTTGACTTTTCTCATTTTTTATTCATGCATTATATATTACAACATATTTGTCACTGTCCTCACCTATTTCTGCCTTTTCCTTGAAGTCACTAAGTATCAAAATGTCTTAATTTATTTTGGAGGGTCTTAACGAGTCTGTCATAAAATTTAGTTATCTCTTTATATCCTATAACAGAGGTTGGCACATAAATTGTAATTATTTTTATTAGCATCATTCTGCAAATACTTGTAATAGGCAAAGCAATAGAAAATGACTAAATATTCCATTTCTTGTTGTCTTTAGATGTATGATAAAACCAGCTCCTTTACTTACTTCTCCAAAGAGAACCTGTGAGCCATTTTTATTTACTTATTTAGCTACTTCTTCTGTCTTTTGGTTTGATGTATAGGGAAAATTTCTAAGTTGATTCAGTTCTTCTGGGAGTATATTCACTTGTCGGTCATTGAAAAAGAATGTCACATTTAGAGTATTAATAGCTAAATTAATTTTTAAAGATACTCTAAAAATAGTTAAATTCTTGGTACTCTGCCCCCCCCCCCTTTCTGTCACTCTGCCATCATTATTAGAGTAGGAGGGAGCCATACAAAATGTTTTTAAATTTCATTATTTATTTATTTTTATAATTTAATTTTTTTTTCAAATTCTCTACCTCCCTCCCATCTCTCCCCTGCCCACTGAGAAGGTAAGCAACATATCAATTATACATATGAAATCATGCAAAAAATATTTCTAGATTAGCCATATCACCAAAAAACCAAGAAAAATAAAGCAAGAAAATTATACTTTAATTTACCTTGAGCTCATCATTTCTTTGGAGATTGATAGCATTTTTTCATCATGAGTTCTTTGGAATTGTCTTGGATCATTGTATTGATCATAGCGCTAAGTATTTCGCAGTTGATCATCGTTACAATATTGCTGTTACTGTGTACAATGATCTCCTGGTTCTGCTCACTTACTTTTCCATCAGTTCATATAAGTCTTCCCATGCTTTTTCTGAGACTGTCCTCCTCAATATTTCTAATTTTTAATTTTTTTTTTTTGCACAGGGGAAGGCAGGGCAATTGGGGTTAAGTGACTTGCCCAAGGTCACACAGCTAGTAAGTGTGTCAAGTGTCTGAGGCTGGATTTGAACTCAGGTCCTTCTGACTCCAAAGCCGGTGCTCTACTCACTGCACCACCTAGCTGCCCCCTCAATATTTCTTACAACACAATATTATTCCATCACGATTATATGCCATATGTTGTTCAGTCATTCCCCAATTGATGAGCATCATCCCCTTAATTCCCAAATCTTTCCATCACAAAAAGATCTGCTATAAATATTTTTTGTACTATAGGTCCTTTTCCTTTTCCTTTGGTCTTTTTGGGGTATAGATCTAGTTGTGGTCTGGCTATCACTGGGTCAAAGGGTTTATATATTTTTATGGCCCTTTGGGCATAGTACCTAATTGTTCTTCAGAAGAGTTGGATTCCATCAAAATGTTATACCCCACAAACAGTTATTTTTCTCATCCCCTCTAGCATTTGTCATTTCTGATAGGTGTGAGGTCCTACCTCAGAGTTGTTTTAATTTGGATTTCTCTAATCAATAGTAACAGAGCATTTTTCATATTACTATGATAACCTTGATTTATTTTTCTTTTTTGTGTGGTTTTTTTTGTATTTTTTTTTTGCAGGGGGGTAGGCTGGGCAATTGGGGTTAAGTGACTTGCCCAAGGTCACACAGCTAGTAAATGTGTCAAGTGTCTGAGGCCGGATTTGAACTCAGGTCCTCCTGACTCCAGGGCCAGTGCTCTACTCACTGTGCTACCTAGCTGCCCCTCAATTTATTTTTCTTAAAACTGGGAGTTCATATCCTTTGATCATCTATCAATGGGGGGAATAGCCATATAAGATTAAGGGCCATTTTAATTTTTCTTTCTTTCATGGGTACCATGGCCAAATAAATTTTAAATTTTTTGCCTATATTTTATTAATATCTTTTGCATCACCTAGATTTCCATTCCCACTGTATTCCTCTTCTTTTTTCCTCCTAGAGAGCCATCATTTATATAAAGAATTTTTAAAAAGAAAAAAGAAGGGAAGAGAAAAAATACTTAAGCAAAACTGATATATACCTTGAAAATAATCAGACATATGCAATGCTCCACACTGGTAAGCCTGTCTCTCCTTCCCAATCTTTGCAAAGGAGTTAGAGGAAATATTTTCTTATATTTCATCTTTGGGGCCAAGCCTGTTCTTGATAATGTTACAACATTCATTTGCAATTTTTATTGTAGTTGTTATTATCATTTAAATTGTTGTGGTCACCGCATATATTTTTTCCTAGTTTTGCTTATTTTGCTTCACATCGGTTCATGTGGGTCTTTCCATTCTTTTCTACAGTAATCATGTCTGTTATTTCTTACAAGACAGTGATGTCCCATTATATTCATATACCACAATTTGTTTAGCTACTCCCCGATCAATCTACTTTGATTTCAATACTTTGCTATCATTAAAAGTCTGCTATAAATATTTTAGTATATACAGAAACTTTCTTTTTATCAGTGACTTCCCTGGAGTATATGCCTAGATATAGAATCTTTGGGTCAAATGGTATAGATATTTTAGTGACTTTAATTACATAATTCCAAATTTCTTTCCAGAATGATTGTATTCACTCACATCTCCACTAGATAGGCAGCAGTGTTCTGGCCTTTCCACAACCCCTCCAGTATTGACTATTCCATCTTTTATCATCTTTTTGGCCAAAAAATTAATTACCAAGTGGCCAACTTTCTGGTGATGAGCCTCACCTTACTTAACTATATACATCCTTAGAAAGAAAATACAGTCCATTGCCAGGACCACTTTTGAAACTTTTTCAGCATGGAAGGACCTGCCAGAGTTTATGCTTTACTGGCATGGCCTTTGTGGGATCATGTTACCTTATCAAATTTAATTGGTGAATGCCAGAATAAAAAATCCTTGGTTTAGATGGAGGCAGGAGATAGAATGTAGGTGGTGTTTAACATTCTGGGTTAGCATTTTTTTCAGGATTGGGTGTTTACAGTATTTTTTCATTATCGGCAAATTAAAACATCTCTGAAATGATCATGAAAACAAGTATTGGGCGCTCATTTGAAGATTTATATCTGATTATTCAAAGCCTGACTAAATTTGCTTTGCTTAATAAAATGTTCACTCTAAAATATAAAGCATGGAATACAAATAGTTCCAGCCTAAGTATTGGGTTTTTTAAAAATTTTTGTTTTTTTCCCTAGAGGCACAGGAAATAAACAAGTACAAGAGCAAGCCATTTAATTGAAGGCTGAAGGGACAATCTGCCAGCTATCACCGGAAAAAATTTTAAGTTCAGACTGTAAGCTTCTCCCTGCAGCAAACAATATTAAATGACTCAGACCACCCTGGGTTAGATTCTGCACAAACAAAGGACTTGACGTTCTGTGCTGTTTGTTCAAAATGAAAGGTCAGTTGAACAGCAGGTTAGAATAAGAGAAAATGAGATTCTGACTGATTGCCCTCACATAAACAGCTGAATGCTGACTGATTTCCTACAGAAGAGTCTAACTGTATGAGGATATTATCCTAGGGTTTTGAGATATTGCAAACCCTAGAGTTGTACAGGATTAACATTAATTCAATTCAAGCCAAGAAGAATTTACTTAATGCCTACTGCGTTCAAGGCACTGCAGTAGACATTGGAACTACAAAGACAAAAAAAGTCTCTGACCTAAGGTGAGCTTACATTTTATAGGAAGGAACTAGCCTCTGCACAGACACACAAATACGAAATATTTACTAAGTAAATTAAAAAGTAATTTCCCAGAGTTGGCAAAGGGAGATAGCAATTGAGATGATGAAGATTGACTTCTTGTAAGAAGAAGCACCCAAGTTGACCCTTGAGGAAAGCTAAGGATTCCACTGGGCGAGGGTGAAGAGTGAATGGATTACAAGCCTGTTCAAAGGCATGGGGTCAGGAAATAGAATGTCACAATAATAGTGCTTTTACGGTTTATGGAGCATTTTACAATCATCTTCTCATTTTATCCTCACAACAGCCCTTGGAGTTAGATGCTATTTTATATATGAAGAAATTGAGGTAGATGGAAGTTAAGTGCCACAAAGCTAGTAAGGGTCAGAGGCCGGATTTGAACTGACACCTTTTCCTGACTCTAGGTCCAGCACTCTATCTACCACAGTACATAGCTGTCTCTTTCATTTTCCTCCCGGTTGGCTCTAGACTCTTTGGATTTCTTTTTCCACCATGTCCTGGCAGGAGTACCTTCTCCCTCTTCTAGTTTAATGTCAGCTTCCTTTTATGTGCCATCTTTCTCTGCTAGATTGTAAGCCCCTTGAGGACAGGGACTGTCTTTCTTTTTGCTTTTGTTTGCATTATTGCCGGCAATCAGCTGTGTGCCTGGTACATAGGACAAATTTAAATGCTTCCTGCCTTGACATGATACTAGTTGTCATGTATGAGAAATGGCAGGTCAGGCAGCTTCACTGCAATGCAGGAGGAAACAATGTAAAATTCACTTGGAAAGGCAATCTGAATCCAGATTGCGAAGAGTTTTATGTGCCAAACGCAGGAGTTTATATTTCATTTCCTAGAGAGAGTAATAAATTAATGAAGTTTTTGAGCAAGGCAATGACATGATTAGACTTATGCTTTAGGAATATCAGTTTGGCAGCTGTGTGGAAGACGAACTGGAGAGACTGGCTTTCTTGAAGAAGAAACAGAGAAAAAGAGAGAAGAAATCATCTCTCACTAACAATGAGTCAGACCTGAAAAAAACTTTTCATTTCAGCTTTCTCCTTGCCATTTGACCCTATGTTTATTTACTCTGGACAATACGGCCTTTCCTCCTATTTTCTGTAAAATGATGATGACGCCTGCACTACTGAGGCTTTATTTTTTTAAGGGACACAGAAAGTAAAAGAAATCACATTTCTATTATAATCTTTTCTTTCAGCTCATGCCTGACTCATTGGTATTCCTTTGAGTGATAGAAACCAAGTCTATTAAGTTCAGGGTTCCAATTTAGAAGTCCATGAAATACTTAGTGATTCAGTACATGTTGATTTGCCAAAAAGGAAAAAAAAATTCTTCTCAAAGGAGAAGTCAGGTCTGCAATCAGTTCTGCATTAGCCAGACTAATGCCTGAACAGAGCAGAAAATACCGGATGGATTTCTTAATGTTTATTCAGTCCTTGGCTCCTGGAGTCTAGCAGGCATAACCTGCATAGTGTTGCACCAGGCAACATCATTTCACAATGTCATTATAGCATTATAACCACACCCATCCAGGATTCTTTGACGTCATTGGGCTCCCTGCCCAGTTGGCTCTGGCTCCACTTATCTCTGTTCTAAGCACCGGATTTGTAGTCAGAGGTTCTTCATTGAAATCTCATCTGTGCTACTTATTCCTTGTGTGACCTTGAGAAACATTTCCCTTTTCTGGGCCTCATCTGTAAATGTAGACATTGGAATAGTTGATTTATAAACTCCCTCACAGCTCAAAATATATGGTACTATGATCCTATGAAAAAAATTCCCTTTTAAAGTAGACTATAAATATTCCAAACAGGGACTTTTGTCTTTTTATTCCCAGAGCCTAACATAATGTTAGGGACTTAGTAGGTCCTTAAAAACTGTTTATTGAATTGGATCGAGTTCTTAATGAACCAATAAATGATGTTAGATTGGGGTATGCCAACAGAGACTGTGTCGGAAATTTTAAACAGGAAACATAAATAGTTCTGCCTATTTTTTTCTATGAAAAATATCCAGGTAAAGTTTATTGAAATAGCAGAAGGTTCTGGTTTAGGTTATTTACTACCAAGCAGGGTGGTACAATAGATAGAGAGCTGAGCCTGGAGTCTGGAAGACCTGAATTCAAATTCAGTCTTAGACACTTAGTTAGCCTTATGACCCAGGGCAAGTTGCTTAACTTACTTCTGCCTCCCTCAGTTTCCTCAACTATAAAATGCATAATAATAGCACATACTTTCCAGAGCTGGTGTGAGGATCAAATGAGATATTTGTAAAGGGTTTACACTTAGTAGGTGTGTGTTCTTTTTCCCTCCCCCTTAAAATGAAGACCCATATTTCAGTACATGTTAAGTTGTTGCTCCATAGAACATGCTCTTGTAGACAATTTGAGGGATACAATGAAGCCAAGCTTGGGGTTTCACCATTTGTTGACCATTTTAGCTAATTTATTTAATTCAATTCAATAAGCACTTATTAAGCACCTACTCTGTGCAAGGCACTGTCCTAGGTGCTTGAAGATATGGAGACAACAGAAAAAAAAACAGTTTCTGCCCTCAAGGAACATTCTACCATTGGCATTCATTTATCTTCTTGTTTGTCCTTTGTTCTCAAAGAGGACCAAGACATCAGGAAGATGTTGCCATGACTTGCAAGTGAATTGGATGCAAGTGAGGGAGGGATGTGCAAAGTCACCAGCCTTACTTTTTCCTCTGGAGCCATCTGGCTCCAGTGGGGAGATATAGGTCAGGATGGACAGGAGATGACCCTGGATGCAGCAGGAGACCTTGGTCTTTTTAAGCTAAAGTCTTTCAGTTTGACTGAGGTAATGCCTCAATCAACAATCTTTTATTAAACCTGCAATGTACTGGGTTTTGTGTTAGGTGCTGGGAGTAGAAATGAAAGAACAAGAGTCCCTGCCATTGAGGAGCTAACACCATATAATTCTTACTTTATATTCATGTAAAGAAAGTCCATGTTCTTTGTACTTAATCCTTCTAGCTAGCTCTTAGTATTGAGATTCTAGATTGTAAACCTGGAAGGGACCTTCCAAATAATCTAATTCAATCTCTTCATTTTCTAAAGAATCTTAGGATGGGAGGGGTTAAATGAATTGTCCAAGGTCATGCATCTATTAAGAAGCAGAACCAGAATTCAAACCTTAGTCCTTTGATTACAGGCTCAGCACTTATTTCACTACAGCTTCTAATGTTGCTAAAAGAAAAAGACAAAAACCACACATTATTTACCAGGTTTTTTGAAGAAAATTCTTTTGGTTCTACCTGCCATTTTCTTTCAGAGTTCACTCAGAAATTATGATTTATTATTCTGGTTAATTCCTTATGAACCTGGTTGACACAATTTTATGAGTCTTTGCTGAAATTTCACTCACAGAAAAGCAAAAAATTCTATTCCTGGTCACAATTTACATAAATGTTCTTTGCATAAGGAGATGATATTGCTTCTAGGCACCAAAATAATAATAATATATGGCATTTGTATAGTATTGTAAGGTTCACAAAGTGTTTTACATATATTATCTCATTTGATGCTCAAAACAGCCCTCTAGGAGGAAAGCACTATAGGGAATTATTTCTCTCCTTTTACAGATAAAATTCAAGGCCAGAGAGAATAATGACTCACTTGTTGTCAGAATTATTAAATGTCAAGGGCAAGATTCAAACTGAGGTTTCTCTCAACTCGTATGAAACAAGGTGTTCCTGACTCCAAATCCAAAATCCTTCCCACCACACCACACCGCCTGTCCAACCTAAACGAGAGTCCCCCTATAGCAAGTGGTCATACTCTAAAAATATATCCCTTACTAGACATAGTAGCCAATAATAGTAATCCTTGTTATGGGGAGGCTGAAGCTGGTGAATCATTCGTAAGTCCAGCATCATTAATGCGATGGGCCTTTGGGAGCAGGGAGCCACCATAATGAGTAAGGAGGGGAAAACTGGCTCAGGACAGAAATGGAGCAGGGCAAAACTTCTGTACTGTTTATCAGCGGGGTCAGGCATATGAATGGATGCTGCTCTGTACCTGGGGAAATATAGGGAGATTAAGTCTAAAAAAACCAAAACAACAACAAAAAACCCTATGAAAAGGAAAAACAAATTAAAAAAATGCAGTCCCAAGGGTTCACTTTGAGCAAAATATTCTCTAAAATACTTTTTACCATTCAGAAAAAATGTCAATACAGAGCAGAAGCCTCCTGATGATACCCAGGCAAAGGCCTGTGTTGAGTGTAGAACTCTGATCACCTTGTTCTGCATGGTAATTTTTAGTGCCTTGAAAATGCCCAAGGACATTTTTTTCCAATATATTTTTCCCATTAATTGTTTATTTAATATTTTTAGTTTTCAGCATTAATTTTTACAAGAGTTTGAATCACAAATTTTCTCCCCTTTTCTGCCCTCCCCCGACTCCAAAATGGCATGTATTCTGATTGACCCGTTCCCCAGTCAGCCCTCCCTTCTGTCACCCCAGTCCCCCCATCCCCTTTTCCCTTACTTTCTTATAGGGCAAGATATATGTTTATGCCCCATTGCCTGTATATCTTATTTCCTAGTTGCATGCAAAATTTTTTTTGAACATCTTCTTTTAAAACTTCGAGTTCCAAATTCTCTCCCCTCTTCTCTCCCCACCCACCCTCCCTAAGAAGGCAAGCAATTCAACATAGGTCACATGTGTATCATTGTGCAAAACTCTTCCACAATACTCATGTTGTGAAAGACTATGTTTTGCTCCTTCCTATCCTATCCCCCTTTATCCAATTTTCTCCCTTGACCCTGTCCCTTTTCAAAAGTGTTTGCTTTTGATTACCTCCTCCTCCTATCTGCCTGCCCTTCTATCATCCCCTCTTTTTTTATCTCTTTCCTCCTTTTTTCCTGTGGGGTAAGATACACAATTGAGTGTGTATGTTATTCCCTTCTCAGGTCAAATCTGATGAGAGCAAGATTCACTCATTCCCTCTAATCTGACCCCTCTTCCCTCCCAACAGAAATGATTTTTCTTGCTACTTTTATGTGAGATAATTTACCCAATTCTATCTCTCCCTTTCTCCCTCTCTCAATATATTCATCTCTCATCCCTTAATTTGATTTTATTTTTTTTAGATACCATCCCTTTATATTCAACTCACCCTGTGCCCTCTGTCTATATGTGTATGTTATATATGTACATACATACATACATATGTATGTATATATATAATGTATATACATACGTATATATATGTATGTATGTATGTATGTATATTCCCTTCAGCTACCCTAATACTGAGGTCTCATGGACTATACACATCATCTTTCCACGTAGGAATGTAAATAAAACAGTTCAACTTTAGTAAGTCACTTATGATTTTTCTTTCTTGTTTACCTTGTCATGCTTCTCTTGATTCTGGTGTTTGAAACCCAAATTTTCTGTTCGGCTCTCGTCTTTTCACTGAGAAAGCTCGAAAGTCCTCTATTTTATTGAAAATCCATATTTTGCCTTGGAACATGATACTCAGTTTTGCTGGGCAGGTGATTCTTGGTTTTAATCTTAGCTCCATTGATCTCCGGCATATCATATTCCAAGCCCTTCGATCCATTAATGTAGAAGCTGCTATATCTTGTGTTAATCTGATTGTGTTTCCACAATACTCAAATTGTTTCTTTCTGGCTGCTTGCAGTATTTTCTCCTTGATCCGCTGGAATTTGGTTATAATATTCCTAGGAGTTTTCTTTTTGGGATCTTTTTCAGGAGGTGATCTGTGGATTCTTTCAATTTCTATTTTACCCTCTGGCTGTAGAATATCAGGGCAGTTCTCCTCGATAATTTCTTGAAAGATGACATCAAGGCCCTTTTTTTGATCATGGCTTTCAGGATGTCCAATAATTTTTAAATTTTCTCTCCTGGATCTATTTTCCAGGTCAGTGGTTTTTCCAATGAGATATTTCACATTGTCTTCCATTTTTTCATTCCTTTAGTTCTGTTTTATAATATCTTGATTTCTCATAAAGTTACTAGCTTCCACTTGCTCCAATCTAATTTTTAAGGTAGTATTTTCTTCAGTGGTCTTTTGGACCTCCTTTTCCATTTGGGTAATTCTGCCTTTCAAGGCATTCTTCTCCTCATTGGCTTTTTGGAGCTCTTTTGCCATTTGAGTTAGTCTATTTTTTAAGGTGCTGTTTTCTTCAGTTTTTGGGGGGTCTTCTTTAGGAAGTCATTGACTTGTTTTTCATGGTTTTCTCGCATCATTCTTATTTCTCTTCCCAGTTTTTCCTCTACTTCTCTAACTTGTTTTTCCAAATCCTTTTTGAGCTCTTCCATGGCCTGAGACCAGTTCATGTTTTTCTTGGAGGCTTTTGATGTAGGCTCTTTGACTTTGTTGGCTTCTTCTGTCTGTATGTTTTGGTCTTCTTTGTCATCAAAGAAAGATTCCAAAGTCTGAGTTTGAGTCTGAGTCTGTTTTCGCTGCTTGACCATGTTCCCAGCCGACTTACTTGACCCTTGAGTTTTTTTGTTGGGATATGACTGCTTGTAGAGTAGAGAGTACTTTGTCCCAAGCTTCAGGGGCTGCGCTGTTGTTTTCAGAGCTATTTCTATGCAGTGAGCTCTGCTACAGCAGCACTCCTCCTCCCCCAAGTACTGCCATCCTGGACTGGACTCAGATCTTAAGCAGGCTCTGCACTCCTGCTCTGATCCGCCACTTAATTCCTCCCACCAGGTGGGCCTGGGGCCAGAAGCACCTGCAGCTGTAGTTCTGTAGCTGCATCACCCCTGCTGCCCCTGGGGCAGTGGCTGAACTGAGAACTCCTTTCACTCTGTCCCTGCAGCTTTTCCCACTAACCTTCTCTGTTGTCTTTGGTGTTTGTGGGTTGAGAAGTCTGGTAACTGCCACAGCTCACTGATTCAGGGTGCTAAGGCCTGTTCCACCCAGCTCCTGGTCTGGTTGGTCTGGGTGCAGCCCAGACTGGGCTCTGCTCCACTCTGCTCCCAGCTCCATGCAAGATAGACCTTACCCAGCAACCATCCAGGCTGTCCTGGGATAGAGCCCTGCTTAGCTCTGCTATTTCGTGGGTTCTGCAGTTCTAGAATTTGTTCAGAGCAATTTTTTATAGGTGTTTGGAGGGTCCTGGGTGAGAGCCCTAGGCAAGTCCCTGCTTTCTGGCAGCCATCTTGGTTCGGCCACTCCTCCCCCCCCCCCCCCCCCCCCCCCCCCGCCCAAGGACAATTAAAGTATCTCTGGAGTTCTACGTCACACTCATCAGATTAGCGAAGTTGACAGAAAAGGAAAATGATAAATACTGGAGGAGCTATGCAAAACTAACACATTAATGCATTGTTAGTGAAGTTTGAATTGGTCCAGCCCTTCTGGAAAACAATTTAGAACTATGACCCCAAAGTTATTAACATGTGCATACCTTTTGACCCAACAATACTACTAATAGGCCTATATAGCCCAAAAAAGATGCCCAGAGTGGGTCCACAAGTGATGACTTTTTGGAAAGTTTGTACTGTGTGGTGATGGATTCAGGATTCAGAATGAAACATATGTTTTTGGACATGGACAATGCAGCAATTTACTTTGCTTCATTACATATTTGTTACAAGGGTTTTGTTTTTCTTTTTCCCTAATGGGGAAAGGAATGGGCAGAGGATCAGTGCATATTAAATGAAGCATAAAATTTAAAAAAATTTAGAAGAAAGTTTTTTAAAAAAGGGAAAAGTCACTCAAGAAAAAAGTAAAGTGGCCACAATAGGTGGCACCATTCCTCTCCTCTCACTCTTTTCTTAGTGCCTTACAATCTGGCTTCCTAGCTAATCATTCTCTTGAAGCTGCTCTCTCCAAAGTTAGTCTTATTGAGTTGTTTTTCAGTCACGTCAGACCCTTTATAACCCAATGTGAGATTTTCTTGACAAAGGTACTGGAGTGGTTTGCCATTTCCTTTTCTAGCTCATTTTACTGGTGAGGAAACTGAGGCAACAGAGTTAAGTGGCTTGCCCAGGGTCATAGCTAATAAGTATCTGAGGCTAGATTTGAACTCAGGTCTTCCTGACTCCAAGCCTGGTGCTCTATCCACTCACTGTTCCACTTAGCTGCCCTGAAGTTACTAATGATCTCTTAGTTGCCAAATTCGATGCACTCTTTTCAATCCTCATTCTTCCTGATTTCTCTGTAGCCTTTGACACTGTTGGTCACTCCTTCCTTGATACTCTCTTCTCTCTAAGTTTTCAGGATGCCACTTTCTCCTGATTTTCTTCCTACCAAGCCGACAGTTCCTTCTTTGTCTCCTTTGCTGGGTCCTTCTCTAGACAATGCTCTCTAACTGTAGATGTCCTTCGGAGTTCCGTCCTGGGACCTCTTCTCTCTTTACGCTTCTTCATTTGATGACCTTATCAGCTCCCATGGATTTAAGTACAGTTTTTATGCCAACGATTCTCAAATCTGCCTATCTTTTCCCAATCTTTCTCTAACCTCCAATCTCATATCTCCACCTGCCTTTCAGACATCTTGAACTGGTCATCCAGTAGATGTCTTAAACTCAATGTCTAAAATAGAACACCTCTTTTGCCTCCAAACTGTCCCCACCTCATACTGTTTCCTGTTATTGTAGAGGGCAACATCATCCTTCCAGTCCTTCGGGCTCACAACCTAAGAATCATCCTGGATTGTGCACCATCTCTCACCCTACCTTCCCCACCCCATGGCCAAGCTGTTGCCAAGATCTCTTGCTTTCACCTTTTAAATATCTCTCAAATAAGCATTCCTCTCTTCTCTGACATTGCCACCACTCTAGTACAGGCCCTCATCACCTCACATCTGGATTATTGCAATAGCCTGTTAGTGGGTGTGCCTCTTTCAAGTCTCTCTCCATTCCAATTCATCCTCTATTCAGCCAATAAAGTGATTTTTCTAAAACAATCATGTTATTCCACCACCCCAATAAACTCCGGTAGTTTCCTATTGCCTTCAGGGGTAAATACAAATGCTCTATCATTCAAATATTTTCATACTTTCTAGACTTCTTACACCTTACTCCCCAATATGTACTCAGATCTGGTGACACTGGGCTCCTGGATATTCCATGAACAAGAAATTCCATCTCTAGGCTCCAGGAATTCTCTCTGGATATATGCCCCCATAGCTGGAATGTTCTCTTTCCCCCTATCTGAATACTGACCTCCCCGATTTTCTTTAAGTTCTGTCTAAATCCTACCTTCTACAAGAAGCCTTCCCAAACCATCTTAATTCTAGTGCCTTTCCTCTGTTAATTTATCCTATTAATTAATTTATAGCTTGCTTTGCATATATTTGTTTGCATGTCATCTTTCCCATTAGATTAGAAATGAGGCAAAAATAAAACAATTCAATTAGAAAAACAAAAAGTCAAGAATATTAAAGGAAATGATGAAAAAAGTATAAAGGAAGGAGATTTAGCAGTACCAGAACTTAAACTGTATTATAAGTAAGTAATTATCCAAACTATTTGGTACTGGCTACGAAACAGTAAGGCAGATCAATGAAAGGTAGACATAGAATTTACAGCAGCAAATAAATATAATAATCTTGTATTTTACAAGTGTAAAGACAAGATTTTGGAATAAGAATTCATTATTTGGTAAAAATTTTTGGGAAAACTAGAAAGTAGTATGGCAGAAACTGGGCATAGACCAAAGTCTTATGCCATTTACCACGATAAGGTCAAAATGGGTACATGACAAGAAAAGTAGAACATGGAACATATTTATCAGACTTATGGATAGGCAAACAATTTACAAGTAAATAAGAGAGAGAGTGCAAAGTTAGGTGTAAAATGGATAATTTTGGTTACATTAAGTTAAAAATGTTTTGTACACTCTCTTTGCTCTTCTCGCGACACTTGCGGCGCAGCTTCCTTTTCTCTTTTGCGGCGGCCTCCAGCATGCCTTCCCGACTAAGGAAGACGCAGAAGCTCCGCGGGCACGTCAGCCACGGCCACGGGCGCATCGGCAAGCACCGGAAGCACCCCGGAGGCCGCGGGAATGCAGGAGGGCTGCACCATCACCGAATCAACTTCGACAAATATCATCCAGGTTACTTTGGGAAAGTGGGTATGAGGCATTACCACTTGAAGAAGAACCAGAGCTACTGCCCAACTGTCAACCTTGATAAGCTGTGGACGCTAGTCAGTGAGCAGACCAGGATTAATGCTGCCAAAAACAAGGAGGGGCTTGCCCCTATCATTGATGTTGTACGGTCGGGCTATTACAAAGTTCTAGGAAAAGGGAAACTCCCCAAGCAGCCAGTCATCGTGAAGGCAAAGTTCTTCAGCAGAAGAGCAGAGGAAAAAATCAAGGGTGTTGGTGGAGCCTGTGTCCTTGTGGCATAAAAATCTAATGTTATCAAATAAAACAAATTCTTTATTAAAAAAAATGTTTTGTACAAATAAAACAAATGTAGCAAGATCAGAAGGAAAGCAGAAAATTGTTTTAAGAATGACTTTGAGTGAATAAGTTATTTCGAATATTATAAATACCCAAATTAACTGTAAAGGACATATGAAGAAAGATGCCATGTGGATCCAGAGAAAAAAATGATGAATAGAAGTATATATAGAATAATTTTACATCTCTTTCTATATAATGTATATATAGATATAGATATCTATTTGGGTCTAATGTTAGCCACCTCTAGAGTAGGGTTGGGGAGGAAGGGAAGAAAAAAAGAAACTTACATGATAATTTTGTTGTATATTTGAAAGGAATAGCAAGATGTACATAGTAGATTTGTAGTTTCATGTACAATTATCTTTTTTATTGTACTATGTTATAGAAAGGCTTCTCTTATCCCTTAAACTGGAAACAAAAATTTAAAAAATGAGGTCAAGTCCTGGCTATAATACTTAGTAACTGCGTAATCTTGGGAAAATCTTGAACAGCCCTGTGTGAGCCTCATTTCCTTAAAGTGTGGACAATAATATAGGGTCATATGACTTAGAATTGGATCCTTCCACTTATTAGGATGAAGGGCAGCATGGCATGATGGGTGGTAATAGGTTGTCCTTGAATCAGAAAGACTTGGGTTCAATTCCTACTAGCTATGAGACCATGGGAAAGTCATTTAGTCTCTCAGTGCCCCAAGCAACTTTCTTTTTTTGGGGGGGGAAGGGGGTTGTTTAATTTACTACTTATTTATTTTTAACATTCTTTTCTTTGTAAATTCTGAGTTTCAAATTCTCTCCCTCCCGCCTGCCTCCTCTACCCACTATGAAGACAGAATTCTATTAATTATACATGTGAAATCGTGCAAAACATATTTCCATGTTAGCTATATTGCAAAAAGTAAAAATAAAGTAAGAAAATCATACTTCAGTTTGCACTCAGAGTTCATCATTTCTCTCTCTGGAGATGAAAAACATTTTTTTATCATAAGTCCTTTGGAATTGCCTTGGATCACTGCATTGATCAAAGTAACCAAGTCTTTCACAATTGGTCATCCCTACAATATTGTTTTAACTATGTATAATGATCTCCTGGTTCTTCTCACTTCACTTTGCATCAGTTCATATAGGTCTTGCCATGTTTCTTCTGAAACCACCCCCCTCATCATTTCTTATAGCACAATAGTATGCCATCACAGGCATCATTTCTTCATATTTTATGAAAATCTTTAGCTTTTACTTGCCCAATTCTGATTTTTAAGGAATCATTTTCTTCAGTGAGCTTGTGTATTTCTTTTTCTATTTGGCCTATTCTGCTTTTTAAGGAGTTCTTTTCTTCAGTGAATTTTTGTGCCTCTATTACTATTTGGTCAATTTTATTTTTTTAAGGTGTTATTTTCTTCAGTATTTTTTTGTGCCTCATTTACCAAGCTGTTAATTCTCTTTTCATAATTTTCTTGTATCATTCTCATTTCTTTTCCCATTTCCTCCTCTACCATTCTTATCTCTTTCTTTATGTCTCCCAGGAATTCTTGTTGGGATTGGGTCCAATTAGCATTTTTCTTTGAGGCTTTGATTGTAGCTGTTTTCATGTTATTGTTTTCTTTTGAGTTTGTGTCTTGGTCTTTCCTGCCACTATGGTAGATTTTTATGGTTAAGTTATTTTTTGTAGGTTCTTCATTTTTCCAATCTATTTCTTGACTTTGGAGTTTATGTTAAAGTTGTGCTCTTCTCACCCGGGAATGGCGAGGCACTGTCCCAAACTAAAGGGGTTTTTTGTACTGCTATTTTTAGAGCTGGCCTTGGGGGTTTTCAAGTTTTTGCTGTTTCTAAGGTGCTGTAATCTGAAGAGAGGTGTGATCATTGCTCTCCTGCTCTGTGCTCTGGCCTTTATTCAGGAAGGACCTTGTTGCCCACAAATGCTAGTGCTCCTCTATGTCCTAGAACTGTGACCCAGAACTGCATTTGGGCAACAGACTTGCCAATCAACACCAGCTGCACCCAGTGTCAACAAATGGTCCCCTGTAATCTCTTTATGATTGATTGTCTGACTCCTTTACCATCATCTCTGGCCTGAGAGCTCCCAAAACTGTTAGCTCTGCTGTTGCAGCTGCCTCCAAGGTCTGCTGCTGTTGCTGGTGCTCCTTGCTGCCATGTATGCTCTTGGCTGGCTCCCATCCGTGTGTTACAGACCTTTCTCGCTGACCTTCTAAGTTGTTTTAGTTTGGAAAAATGTCTTGGACTGTGCTGGTCCAAAATTTTATTTGAGGAGTTATTTTAAAGTTGTTTGGAAGGGAATGTTGTAAGGATTTAGCTGGGCTGCTGTTTCTTCTTAATCATCTCCCAAACAACTTTCTATGATTATAGATTCAATTGCTGTAGGAGGAGGTAGGGTTGTTTGACTGTGGAAGAGTTTATCCCAATAGAACCTGAAGAAGGAAGCTTGAGAACACTGGATGGATTTTGAATGAGGTAGTGAATATAAGCTTGAAAGCCATAGGAAAATTATTCTTGATAATGATTGAAGAGGGGTTTTGACATCTGTGGTCCAGTTTTGTGAAGGTATTAATGATGCTCAAGGGACAGTCAAAGCTTGTCCCTTATGAGGCACCATGATGGTGATGCCAGTTGACCTGGTCCTTGCAAGCTGTTTAGCTTTCTCAAAGGAGCTTCAAGATTGGAAAGGGAGGAAAGTAAAGTAAATAATAATAAAGTCCAAAGATATGTTATTTTACAAGTTGTTAGTGTGTGGCAACTATGTGCCATCCAATAGTGCATCATTATTCTAAGCACATGAATATATATATATATATATATATATATTACTATTTAATATATTTTATTTTTCCCCAATTACACATTAAAACAATTTTTTAACTTTTGGTTTTTTTTAAAGTTTTGAGTTCCAAATTCTATCCTTCCTTCCTTTTTCCCCTCCTGACATAGTAAGCAATCAGATATAGGTTATACATGTGCCATCATGCATAATCATGTGCAACCAGGTAAAACATTTCCATATTAGTCATTTTGTATAAGAAGACTTGAATAAAAGAAAAAGAATGAAATATAGAAAGTGAAAATAGCATGCTTCAGTCTGCATTCAAAGAATATCAGTTCTTCTGGAGGTGGGTAGTAGTATGCTTCTTCATCAGTCCTTTGGGATTGTCTTGGATCATCATACTGCTGAGAATAGCTAAGCCATTCACAATTCTTCATTGTATAATATTGCTGTTACTGTGTACAGTGTTCTCCTAGTTCTGTTCACTTCACTTTGCATCAGTTCGTGTAAGTCTTTCTAGGTTTTTCTGAAATCATCCTGCTTGTCATTTCTTATAGCACAATAATATTCCATTATAATCATATACCACAGCTTGTTTAGCCATTCCCCAATTGATGGTCATCCCTTTGATTTTTAATTCTTAGCCACAACAAAAGGAGCTGCTATAAATATTTTTGTACAAATAGGTACTTTTTCCTTCTTTTATGTCTTTGGGATACAGATTTAGCAGTGATATTGCTGGATTAAAGGGTATGCACAATTTTATAGCTCTTTGGGCAAAGTTCCAAATTAAGCACATGAATATTAATAGAATTTCTCCATATTGTGGCAGATGTAGGGCCCCCAGATGATATGGTGTAATGTTAATGGAATAGGAAGATCTAACCACATGTGTTCAGTCATGATGTTTGCTGCTTTGAACTCGAGCTCACAACTGAGTTATGTGGAGCCTATTGGTGGAGGAACTTGCTTAAAGGGAAAACTTGCTTATGGGGAGGCTTGCTTGCTTGAAGGCTTTCAAACTTTTTGGTAATTAGGCACTGAAGCATGAGGGTTGTGATACCTTCTGGTTGCATATATATTCTAAGGTTAGTATTTTGCTTCCGGGCTCACTCATTTGAAGAATGTTTGTGAGATTTGGTGGGACAAGACTCTAGGTAACTGTTAAGGAGCCCCCCAGCTTTGAAAACCTAGATGTTGGTGCTTCTCTCTCTGGTAACTATGTATGTATTACTTTGGTCACATGGTTGGAAGCCCTGTCTGTTGATTTGTGCTAATTTCTCAGACAGTTAGAAGCCCTGTCTGTTGGTCTTTATGCTAATTTATCTGTATTTTCTCTGACGTTCAAGGTGCTGACCTTTTCCCCCTGAACTAAGTGAATGATACACACACACACACACACATGTTTAATTAAAGTAACATTGCTGACCCCCTTTAAAAGCTATTTTTCCTTTAGAAGAAGATCCAAGAATCCGTGCTAGGAGGCCATTCTGTGTATGCAAGGGTGCTTGCTATTACATATGACAAAATCGGCAGGGTTATATGCATAATTTAAGAGGAAAGCATGGGGACTGGGATACTTGTCTATTGTTTCCCAATTGTGGTAGCTATGATTTGGTGGAGCCCCAGGAGCAGCAGGGGCCTGAGGGGAAACAGGCAAGTAGTAATGGCAGGAGCATTTTCCCTGGTGCTCAAAGCAGGGCCCCTGGGAGATAACCTCTCCTTCCCCCTCTCTACCCCACTAGCACTCCTGAGGAGAGAGGTTGGAGCAGCAGCTGTGGGAGTAAAACACGGCTGTGGGAGGTGGGGATGGCCAGAGTCAGGGCTCTTGTGGAATAGTCCAGCTCCAGACTGTGCTGGAGGGTTGAAGGCCTTGAAAGTATATTGTATTCAGAACCCACGTAGGAGTGCTGCTGCCTAGGCCTTGAAGCAGGAGATGGAGCAGTGTTCAGAAGTGTCAGGAGCAGTGAAAGTGGAATAGAGCTCTGGAGCAGGAGCAGAGAGCAGCCTGTGTGTAAACCTTGGACATATGAGAGCAGGAAGAGAGAGCTGCCTGCATCATGATTCAGACAGAAGCTAGGAAGAGCCGGCTGGCTCCAGGGGGAGGAGGAGGAACCCTGGAGTTTGGAATTCAGCCCCGGGGCAAGATAAAGACTGCACAGCAAGGCAGGAGTGATGAGTGTGCTTTCCTGCTGGGTCCCTCTGGGATGGTTTGGGACCCAGAAGGGGTGGCATTGTCTATGGTGGGTGGGGGAAAGTGCCATGGAACCTGAGAACCCACCCTGTTGGCTTTGTTGCTCAGCCACCCCTCAGGACTTGGAAGGGGGGGGAGGGGGAGAAGGGGGGTGGGGCTGCAACAGTGTTAAGACTGGGATTTGGCTCATTAGAGCATGCACCTAAGAGTGCAAGGAGAAAGCCTGCAATGATAGTGTGGGGAGAAGGACACAGCCCCAAGAAGGACTTTATCTGGACATTTTTGTTTTGGATTGAAGTAATTATAATGTTACATACTTTGTGGCCACTCTGGTAATGAGCTGTTAAGTTGTTATGTATTTTGCAAATGTGAAGCTCATGATGTGTTTATTTTGTGGGAATTATGTTGTATTTACCTTTTAAGAGACATCAATGCTTATCCAGATACAAGTTGCCTATGTAATGGATCTTGGGGCTGGATGTGATGCTAATGGAACAGGAAAATCTTCCTTATCTATTAATAGGCTAATGTTACCACATATGTTCAATCACTATGTTTTGCTGCTTTAAAACTCCAGCTCATAGCTGATATATCCCAAGTCAAGTGGAGCCCACTGAGGGAGAAAGCTTTCTTATGGGGGGCTAACTTGATTGAAGGCTTTTACACCTTTTGGTAATTTGGCACTGAAGCAAGAGGACTGTGATGCCTTCTGGCTATATATATATAATCTGAGATTAGCATTTTGCTTCAGGGCTCACTCATAGGAAGAATGTTTGTGGGATTTGGCCAGATGAGAGTCTGGGTAGCCGTCAAGAAGCCCCCTGGCTTTGAAAACCCGGATGTTGGTGCTTCTTTCTCTGGTAACTATGTATTGCTTTGGTCAGATGGTTGGAAGCCCTGTCTGTTGATCTGTGCTAATTTCTCAGACAGTCAGAGCCCTGACTGTTGGTCTAATTTCTCTGCTTGTATTTTCTCTGTATTTTTCTCTGCTTGTATTTTCTCTGACGTTCAGGGTGTTGACTCTTCCCCTGAACTAGTGAATGTAATTAAAGCAGATTGTTCACCACTTTAAAAGCTATTTTTCCTTTAAAAGCAGATCAAAGAACCTGTGCTAGCAGGCCATCCTGGGTATGCTAGGGTGCTTGTTGTTACATATGGAAAGCTAATTATCCAGCTTTATGTGGATGCCAATGTAGACTATAGTGGTTCAACTGCAAAGCTTAAAAATCACACTGGTCCAGGGAGAAGAAACATAGATCTTTCTCAATATAACTGCCTCTGAGCTGCTCTGAGATTCTGTGAGTAGTCCAGGAATCAGCAAATTAGTCTTAAGGCAGACCTTGCTGCATTTGTATAAGTAGGTTGGTGGCTTATGTGGTACTGGGAAAATTAGCCAATTTGGGAAAGGTATAGTTTTGGGTCATTAAGGAGTCTCTTCCCTGCTTTCTGGAATATGGGATATGCTTTCCTGTTCTGAGTGCCCTGGGAAAGGAAAGAAAGGTCATTATAAAGTTACATTGTATGAAAAAATGGCATCCACCAGTATTTCAGGCATTTCTCCCTTCACTTTGCATCATTGAAACCACCACCCTCATCATTTCTTATGGCATATTATTTTTAATGTCACAGTGCTAGAGATCTAAATAGCCTGTGATGTTCTGGGCACATGCATTTGTTTTGGGAGCTGGAAGGAACTTTAGGGGTCATCTGATTTGCTACCCTTACTTTACAGATAAGGAAAGTGAGACCCAGAGAAGGGAATGACTTCTGGAAAGTCACATAGTTGACAAATGGCAGAGTTGGGATTTGAACCTAGGTGCTTAGACTCCAAAGTGACTTTACTCTTTGGAAACAGTTCTGATGTCAAGGAAATTGCCTAGTTCTGTTCTTAGGGGGGTCTATTGTTCAGAATAGAAGGTATGTGGGAGAATAGGCTCTGAGATTAGGAGAGGATAGCCTAGGAGGAGAGGACCAAGCTGAAAGTGTCTTCCTCTGCAACAAATGACCGTGGGGTTAGAATGAACCAGAATGGAAGACTTTACCATGACCGGACAGTGTGGGTGGTCAGGGTCCATCACAAACAGGTATCTTTTTCCCCCGTGGAAGATGCACATATCCTCCTAGTTAAAAAACAAAAAAACAAAAAAAGAAGTTGGAGAATAGTTAACATCTATATAATACTCTTTGGTTTGCAAAGTATAATATACATATATATATGTATATATATTTATTATTTGACCCTCATAAAAACCCTGTGAGAGTTGCTATTATTGTTGTCATTTTATTTTTTGCTGGACATGTGATTTGATCAGTGCAAGCTATATCCTGATTAGTATAAGAGTCCCCCAAAGTGGTTATATGTATTCAAATTCAAATTATTCAAAGTTATAATTATGTACAATACGACAATTGGTTCCAGCACAATGAAAAATGTAGTACAAATTCAAATGATGCAACAACTTCAGAGGATTCATTATTTGCAATAATTAGACCTAGCTGTATGTGGAATGTCCAGTGAGAAAACTCCCTTTACCAATGCAAAATACCTTTTATTCAATTTACAGTCTTAAGAGAGTTTCTTGGGACACTGAGAAGTTACGTGATTATATCACATATTCAGTAGAAGCAAGACTTGAACCCTGGTCTGCCCCACTCTAAAGCTGATTCTCTTTCTACTATATCACATTGCCTCTTATCTGTCCATTTTATAGATGAGAAAAATTGAGGCTCCGAGGGACTAAATGACTTTTCCAGCATGTGCCTGGGCAGGAGTCAAGCACAGATTTTCCAGATTCCAAGTTTCTACTCACTATTCTATGCTACCTTTTGAAGACTCCGAGGAAGCATTGCACCCCACTTGTAATGACCATGATGAACATGATAGGGGTGGGGAATCTATTTGTACTTTCTTGAATATTATACCTTAAGAATTAAAGAGTCTCCAGGTAGAAAGTGAATTTTCCTGACTTGGTATAGAGGTGATACTTTGCAAGACAATGTACACATGTTGGGAATGCTCAAGATATATGGCAAAAACAGAACAGAAAGTCACCAGTATAGAGCACCATGAAGCAGTTGAAAAATCACAGAAGAAATCACAGAAGAGGTTACACCTGAGTTTAGCCTTGACCATAGAGCTTTACAAACTGAGTTCTGGTGTGTTACTTATTGTATTTGTGATGAAGCACAGGAACTGGATGGCATGGGGGTGACATTATTTTTTATGTGAGACAACTTTAGTAAGGTGATATCTCACCACCCAAAGGTGCAGACCACACAATAGTCTACAGAGTTTAGGAAAGACATGCCACCTACCTTTATGAACTTTACAGTTCTATTGAGGGATAAAGCACAAACACAGAAAACTATATTATTTGATATTCTGTGATAAAGGCATCAGAATATTGCAAAATAGGATGCTATATAAGATTTGAGGAAGACAGGTCTTTGCTTTTAAAGAATGGGAAGAAGAGGGAACAGGGAAGCAGACTAGGAATAGTGCCAGAAAAGAACACCAAGATAGGAAAGAGGGAGCATAGTACCTTTAGGGTACAGGGGATCAAAAGTAGATCAATCTGGCTAGAGCTTAGAGTGTCCTGAGAATAATAATGATAGACAAAGTTGAAGAGGTATGATGATGCCAGATTGTGAAGGGCTTTGTGAATGCCAGGCAAAAGTGTTTGAACTTTGTTTGAGAGACAAAAGGAAGTCACTGAAAATTTTTGAGCAAAGAAGCAATGTGATGAACTCTACATTCATTCATTCATTCATTCAACAAGGATTCATTAAATGACTCTGAGATACTAGGTACTGTACTAAGTGGGGATACAAAGATGAAAATAAAGCAATTATCTCCTGTTAAGAAGCTTATATTCTATTGAGGGGAGGGTGGGGAGCAATGTGTATGTAGATGCATAAATATAAAATGCATAAAAAATATGGAGGAGACTACCAACTCCAGGAATCACCTCATGTGAGAGGCGGCGCTTGGGCCATGTCTTAAAGGAAGCTAGGGATGCTACAAGGTAGAAATGAGAAGGGAATCCATTCAAGACATGGGGACAGCCTGTAGAGAGACAAGGAGACAAGAGATGGAATATCATCAACGGGGAACATGTTTGGTTAGAATGCGTAATGCATGAAAGAGATTATTGTACAATAAGCACGGAAAAGTAGGTTTGAGCCTTATTATGAGGGGACAAAACAGACAAGTTTGAAAAAAGGGGGAAACTGCTAGAACTTTGGAGGCAGCTAGTGGATACAGCACTGGGCCTGAAGTCAGAAAGACCTGTGTTCAAATCTGGTCTCAGACTAGCTGTGTGACCCTAGGTAACTCACTTAACCTCCCTTTGCCTTAATTCACTGGAGAAGGAAATGACAAGCCACTCTAGTATCTTTGCCAAGAAGATTCCATGCAAGGCCATGAAAAGTCAGATACAATTGAACAACTGGAACTTTTTGAGCAAGGGATTGATCCGTGCTTTAAAAACACCAATTGGAAATCTGTGTGGAGGATGGACTGGAGAGAGAAGAGACTGGAG